>NW_004524863.1:469843-473210 GCF_000260255.1 Octodon degus
ATCATGTGTGGTGGGGCCTCCTAGAAGCCCAGCAGCAAGGGAGGCTGAGGCCGCCTTCCTTTTTTTTAGTTTTTATTTTTTCTTTTGAGACAGGGTCTCGCTATGCAGTTCAGGCTGGCCTTGAGGTCTCTTTGTAGTCCAGCCTGGTCTCAAACTCACAACAATCCTCAGACTGAGGCAGGATTTTAAATTCTAGACCCTCCAGAAAGAATGTCTATCATCAAGTAGTCAACCAATAACAGACACTGAATGGGCTATGGGGAAAAGGGAACCCTTCTCCACAGCTGGTGGGAGTGTAGGCCAGTACAACTACTGTGGAAATCAGTACGGAGATTCCTCAAAAAACTAGGATTGCAGGTCCCATTCCTCCCAGCTACTCCTTTCCTGGGTGTCTTTCCAAATGAAGTGAGAACACCAAACCAGAGCAAAATATGTGCACATGTTTACAGCAGCACAATCTGTCCCTGTCCTTATGCGAGGGCAGGGGCCTGGCTCCATCCGTGGCACCACAAGCCCAGCTATTCTTGCTCCCATAATGTAAACTCTGATAGGCACCAATTTTACTAATATTTTAATCCAGTATCTATATACAATATGCTCAAAAGAAAAATAACAAGCTCAAGAAAGAACATAATTTTCACTTTTTTTCAAGTATTTTACAATGGGACGTTAAACTTCAAATGAATACTTAAAGAAACACTGCCACCCTCTGGGTAGAAAAGGTCATGCCTCCTTTAGGAAATACCAGAAACAAAACACTATATAACATTCATGGTAGGCAGGTAAGAAGTTTGTAGTTCAAGAGCTGAGCATGGCAGTACACACCTGTAGTCCCAGGGCTCCTGAGGCTGAGGCAGGAGGATCACCACAAGTTCAGTTACAGCCTGGGATACATAGTGAATTCAAGGCCAGCCTGAACTATGTATTGAGATCCTGTCTCAAAAAAAAAAAGTTTTAAAATACTTAAACTGATGTACATATCTGCTAGGACCACTCAGGAGGCTGAGGCAGAGGGATCTCCTGAGTCCTTGGGTCCTGGAGTCTAAAGCATGGAGAGTATATTGAGAGCCTATCTTTCAAGAAAAAAAAAAAAAAAAAGGAAAAAAGAAGGATGGAGTTTAAGTAATATATGTATAGTGACAATGGGAAGGAGATGAATTTGAGACCTATGTGAAGGATAAGGAAGCAGGAGAAACACAAGATTATATGTGAGCTTCCAGATGAACAGACTTTGATGTCATTCACTGAAATAAGGAATACAAATTAAGAAATGTGTCCAAAGGGCTGGCAAGATAGCTCCGCAGACTAAGTACCTGCTTAGGCAAGCGCAGGGACCAGGGTTCCATTCCCGGCACCATGGGCTGCACTGGCCCTGCCCCTGGGGCATGCTGATCTGACACCGAGTCCAGGTGTGGTGGTGCACACCTGTAATCCCGGTGCTAGGGAGGCCGAAAACAGGAGGATCACGTCAAGTCCGAGCTGCACAGTGAGACCCTACACCAGATACATTTTTTTAAAAAAATTGTCCAAAGGGGCCAGGGAGATGCTCAGTAGAAAAAATGCTTGCTTGGCAAGCAAAAGGGCCTGAGTTCAATCCCCAGTTATGTCAAAATAAATAAATAAATAAAATAAAAATTAAAAAAAAATTGTGTCCAGAGGCTGAGACCAAGACATTGCAAGTTTAAGAGAAGCTTGGAAATTTAGCAAGACCTTGTCTCAAAATAAAATTAAAAGGGCTGGGAATATACCTCAGTGCAAAGGACTTGTGTTCAATCCCTCCTACCACAAAAAAAAAAAAAGAAAGAAAATAGAAAAGAAAGAAAAGTTTATGGGGCTGGAGAGATGGCTCAGTGGTCTAAAGCACCTACTTGAAACAAGCTTGTGAAAGCACAGGGACCGCGGTTCGATCCCCAGCACCACATGCCAGCCAGACCCGCCCCCTGGTGGGCTGAGCTGGCCACACACACAATAAATAAATGTAATAAATAAATATTTAAAAAAAAAAAAAAAGGAAAGTTTAACCTTTTCATGGTTAACTTTTTTTTTTTTTTTTTTTGTCTTTTTGAGACAGGGTCTCCCTACATGGTTCAGGTTGGTCTTGGGCTCACTTTGTAACCCAGGTTGGTCTTGAACTCACAGAGATCCTCATGCCTCAGCCTCCAGAGTGCTGGGATTACAGGCATGTGTCACCACACCCAGCTTGTCATGGTTAATCTTAATTGTCAACCTGATGGGTTTGTGAAACATTAGAAATTTGGCAAAACACATGTCCAGGCAGGTCATGGGTGAGACCTTAAGGACTCTCTCCGGTGCACAGCACCTTGCTCTCAGGCTGCTCTGTGCTGTTTTCTGGGGGCCATGAAGCAGTCAGCGGCTCTCCTCTGCCACACTGTCCACCAGGCTGCTCCTGCCTGGGAGCCAGCCAACCATGGCCTGGAACCTCTGAAATCGTGAGCCAGAAGAACCTTGCCTCCTTTAGGCTGCAGGTGTGAGTTTTGTCTTTGTAATGGAAAGCTGACTGATACAAACTTCTTTCATATTTTTTAAAAAGTGAAATAACATTGAGATACCATTTTCTCCTTGTTAAAAGGGCAAACATAGGCTGAGGAGACAGCTCATTGTTCTAAGCACCTGCCTGGCAAGTGCAAGGACCCGAGTTCGATCCTTGGTACCGTATGCTGTGCCTACCCAAAAGGCATGTAGGCGCACACCTGTAATCCCAGAGCTGGGGAGGCTGAGACAGGAGAAGCACTATGAATCTGAATGGCATAGTAAGATCCTGTATCCAATTAATAAATTTTTAGAAAAGGGGAGGTAGCAAGAGAGCTCAGTGGTCTAAAGCACCTGCTTATGCAAGCTTAGGCAGGCACAGGGTACCGTGATCCAATCCCGTGCACCACATGTCACGCCAGCCCTGCACTCAGGGCGGGCTGAGTCAGCCAAAATAAATAAATAAATAAATAAATTTTTAAAAGGTCAAGCCTTTTAAAAATCTGATAACTGGGTTCGATCTCTGGCACTACATGCCACACTGGCCCTGCCTCCAGGTGCGCTAAGCCTGGCGACCCAGTCCAGGCATGGTGCGGTACACCTGTAATCCCAGCACTGGGGAGGCTAAAAACCAGAGGATCACTATGAGTTTGAGCTGCATAGTGAAACCCTGCACACATACACACACACACACACACACACACACACACACAAGTGATAACTGAGCCCAGGGAGGAAAAACAAGTACATTATTAATGACACTATTAAGACAGTGTGAATCCTGAGGGGATTTCACTGACTTTATCAGACCCAAAAGCTACAACTCTTGTTGCATAGGTCCTGCTTTACCTTGGTCTTCACCATCCAGCAGAAAAGT
>NW_004524863.1:473585-476682 GCF_000260255.1 Octodon degus
TGTTAATTATTGAAACTGTCCTACCAATTTGGTTTGAAACTGTCTCATTGCTATTTGTTTTTCAATAAAATTATGAAAAAAAATAAAAAGAATAAAAAAAGAAAAAGAAAAATAAATTTATCAATAGAATTAAAAAAAAAAAAAGACAGTGTGGTCAATTTGGAAGGCAATTTGGCAACTCTGGCCAAAATTGGAAATGTGATTGGAAATGTGTATACTCTGACCCACCAACTAGAATTGAAGAATTTATCCTGCAGTTTTTTGGGGGTGAGGGTTTCTGTTTGTTTTGTTGGTTTTTTAGAGACAAGGTCTTACTATGTAGTTCAGATTGGCCTTAAACTCACTATGTAGCCCAGGGTGGCCTTGGACTTACAGTGATCCTCCTGCCTCAGCCTTCTGAAAGCCGGGGTTATGTCCTACAGTTTCATACAGATATGAGTATCCCTGAATTTAAAATCCAAAAATAATATACATGTAGAAAATTTTACACATTGTAGTAAAAATGTAGCACATTAAAAACACGGTATAACGTTACCTTCAGGTATGTGTGTGAAGTGTATATGAAACATAAATAAGTTTGTATTTGAACGTGGATTCCAGCCTTGAGACATTTCATTAGGTGCCAGGGATGGTGGGGAATGTTTATAATTCCAGCATCCTGGCAAGTTGAGGCAGCAGAAGGATAAATTCTACTCTAGCCTAAGCAATTTAGCAACTGAATGAGACCCTGTCTCTCTCTCTCTCTCTCTTTTTTTTTTTTTAGAAAAACTGAAAGTGTTTACTTTACAAGGACGTCCACTATGACCATTCCAATTCAATATACATCTGAAAACATTAGCCAAAGCCACTAGGCAAGAGAGAGAAATAAAAGGAATAAGAATTGAAAAGGGGGCCGGAGAGATGGCTCAGTGGAATAAGTTCTTCCTTGGCAAGCACAAGGGTCTGAGTTCAATCCCCGGTTCCGCAAAAAAAAAAAAAAAAAAAAAAAGAATTGGAAAGGAAGAAGTTAAATTATTGTTACTTGCAGATAACTAGATACTTTATATAGAAGACCCAAAAAAACTCCACCAGGGGCTGGAGAGATGGCTCAGTGGTCTAAAGCACCTACTTGGAACAAGCTTGGCAAAAGCACAGGAACCGCGGTTCAGTCCTCCAGTACCACATGCCAGCCAGCCCCGCCCCCTGGTGGGCTGAGCTGGCCACACACACACACACTAAAATGTTAAAAAAAAAAAAAAGTGTAAGCAGTGTCAATAAATGTGTTGACAGCAACTTTAAAAAAAAAAAAAAAAAAAAAACTCCACCAAGAGACTCCTAGAATTAATAAATAAATTCAGTAGCATAGAAATATACAAAGTTAACACCCCAAAATCAATAACATCCTCTATATAAATAACAATCTGTCTGAGAGAGAAATTAGAGAAACACCCTTTACAATAGCATCAAACAATGAAATACTTAGGAATCAACCTAACAAAGGAAATAAAAAATCTATACATTGAAAATTACAATACTCTGAAAAAAGCGATCAATGAGGATTTCAGAAAAGATATTCTTGCTCATGGATAGAAAGAACAAACATTGTGAAAATGGTCATACCCCCAAAACTGTTACACAGATTTAATGCAATCTGATCAAAATAGCATTAGTATACATTAAAGATCTATTTTTTTTACCCTATCTCAAAATAAAAAAATTAACAAAGGACAGGAGATGTACCTCACTGTGAAAGCCATGAGTTCAGTACCCAGTGCTACCACCACAACCAACAAAAACATTCATTATGTATATATAAATATTCAAAAGAATCAAAAAGCCAAAATCTGAAATGCTCACATCTAAAGCATTTCAGATAGAGGGCTGGGGACATAGCTTAGTAGTCTAAATGACTGCCTGGCAAGCTCAAGGACCCAAGTTGGATCCCCAGTACCGCATGCCATGCTGGCCCTGAACCTGGGCATAGTGGCACACGTCTGTAATCTCAGCACTGGGGAGGCTGAGACAGAAGGATCAGTACAAGGCTGAACTGCATAGTGAAACCTTGCATCCAATAAATAAACTAATAATTTTTTAAAAATAATAAAGCATTTCAGATAGAGATATTCTGTGGGAGACCAATGCTTGGCCTCATACTACAGACTGCTGCATTTGATCTGTTGTCTTGTGACCTTCCCAGAGCTAAGTTTCTGTTTCCCCTCCGAGCCATTTCCCAGAAGTCACATGCCTGATCTCCATTCTAGAGACCACCCCCCAGTGCCTAGCGACCTGATGTATAATCACTCCTCCCTCTTCTTCCCTGCTTCCTATAAATTCTCTGAGACTTCCTTGAATAAATGAGGCTTGATCAGAACCTTTGTCTTGCCTCCATTTCTCGTGTCTCCTGTCCCTATTTCATCCCCACTCCCCTTCCAGGGTCCTCGTTGACTAACCCGCGGGTCGGGTCAATATTCAAACTACATTTGAATACAAACATATTGACAACAGTACTGTATAGAATACAGTGTAGTTAGGATAAAACACACTGCCCAAATTCTTTTTTTTTTTTTTTTTTTTTTTGTGGAACCAGGGATTGAACTCAGGCTCTTGCACTTGCCAGGGAAGTGCTTATTCCCCTGAGCCATCTCTCTGGCCCACTGTCCAAATTTGGAAAGAGAACACTATTAATATTTAAGCAGTAACAACTGGCATAATTGTCTCAGGTAGACCACTAAATACAGTCACTTTGGGTTAAGAAAAGGTGGAAACCAACACAAACATTCACTAGTAAATAGTACTAACACATCCAGACAAAAGAATGCTAAGTAGCCATAAAAAGAAAAACATTATTTATTGGCCTAAAAAATAAATAACAACAAAAACTTGTTAAAGGGGCCAGCAAATTAGCTCAGCAGTTTAAAGCATCTGTTTAGGCAAGCACTCAGGGACCACAGTTCAATCTCTGGCACCACATGCCATGCCAATCCCACCCCCAGGGTCACAAAAAAACAAATTGTTAAAAAATAAATTGAGGGGCTGGAGAGATGGCTCAGTGGTCTAAAGCACCTACTTAGAACAAGCTTAGCAAAGCATCAGGGACCGCGGTTCAATCCCCCAGCAC
>NW_004524863.1:477002-478117 GCF_000260255.1 Octodon degus
TACAAAAAACAAAAATAAATAAATTGAATATCCAAAACATATAGTAATCGGAAAAAAGCATAGTACCTTTTGTTTGTTTGTTTAATTTTATTTATGTTTGTGTGTGTGTGTGTGTGTGTGTGTGTGGCCAGCTCAGCTCACCAGGGGGCGGGGCTGGCTGGCATGTGGTGCTGGGGGATCGAACCGCGGTCCCTGTGCTTTGCTTAGCTTGTTCTAAATAGGTGATTTAGACCACTGAGCCATCTCACCAGCCCCTTTTGTTTGTTTGTTTGTTTTGTTTTGTTTTTTGACGGAACCAGGGGTTGAACTCAGGCCCATGCACTTGCCAGGCAAGCACCTAACCTACTGAGCCATCTCCCCGGCCCCGTAGTACATCTTTAAAGTTAAAACACCAAACTCTGTTTAAAATATACCATCAAATGTGTATTATGTATTTTTTTGGGTGGGAGCAGGGATCGAACTCCAACATGGCACTTGCCGAGCAAGCACTTATTCCACTGAGCTATCTTCCCGGCCCTGACCAAATGTATAAAAGAGGATAAATCTGAACTGATTAGCTAAGAATAAAATATATCTGGAATGTGAAGAAGCGGACCTATACTTTTAGTCCCATGCGACTTGGGAGGCAGGAAGATCACTTGAGCCCACACATACAGGTCAACCTGGGTCATGTGGCAAAACCTTGCCTCAAAAATCAAAAGAACAATAAAATACATATATCTGGAAGATATACTGAAAACCAGTGTTACGGCCTATGTGGCGGGCCTCTCAGAGGTTCCTGGATCTAGAATGTGTGGTGCTGAGATTAAGCGTGTGATTACCAATAGTCCAAATCACAGTTCTGGGTGTGGAAAATGTGCAGGCCCTCCCCAAGTGTGAGGGGTGCTCACCCTAAGAGTGGGTAGCCTGGATAGAATGTGAGAGACAGAAAGCCTGCTGTCAGCTTGCTACTTTTTTGCTGCTTTGCTGCCCTTCTGCCTCCTGCCTGCCCCTCTACCAAGCCACCCTGCCTTGTGCCAGCCAACTTTGAACCCAAATCTCTACAAACTGTGAGCTACAATAAACCTTCCTTCCTTTAACTTTGGGTGTTGGGTTTTTTGACTCAGCAACAAAAA
>NW_004524863.1:478572-482084 GCF_000260255.1 Octodon degus
AAAAAAAAAAAAAATCGATTTGCACCAGCTGAATAAATAAAAAAGAAAAGCCAGGTGTGGTAGCACACACCTGCAATCTCACCAGTGTGCAGTTTATTTTTTAAAAATTAAAAAATTGTATTTACTTAGAAGCATCCAGAATGTTAACAAAACAGCTGCAGCACTTTTTTATTTTTTTGCAATTACACAGTAGTATTCAGTTAACAACAATTATTCCATATAAGCTGCATCAGAGATAACTGAAGATGAAAAACTACCATCACCATGCACAACTGATTTGTGCTGCACACAAACGAGAACCTGCTTTAAATTTCTATGCCAGAGTCTGGGGAGATAGCTTGGTAGAATAAGTGCTTGCCTGGCAAGCACAAGGCCCTGAGTTTAATCCCTAGTACCATAAAAATTAAATTAAAATAAAATAAATTTCCATGCCAATTCACAGCCCCCTACTGTGCCAGGCAAGGTTAGTGTCTATTGAATATACCACCAGGACAGGGCTATCTACATTCCACAGTGTTTAACTATACTAAAAAAAATTAAATTAAATTAAATTAAAAAGACATTGTAGGGCTGGAGAGATGGCTCAGTGGTCTAAAGCACCTACTTGAAACAAGCTTGGCAAAGCACAGGGACCGCGGTTCGATCCCCAGCACCACATGCCAGCCAGCCCCGCCCCCTGGTGGGCTAAGCTGGCCACACACACAATAAATAAATGTAATAAATAAAAATAAATATTATATAAAAAGACATTGTATAGTTTAAAAACAGATTTTTATTTTTTTTTTTTTTCAGAACCGGGGATTAAAACTAGGGCCCTTGCACTTGTCAGGGAAGCACTTATTCCACTAAGCCATCTCCCCGCCCCCCCCCGCCCAAAAAAAAAAAGCCAAAAAACAGATCTTACAGGGCCAGGGAGAAGGCTCAGTGGAATAAGTACTTCTCTGGCAAGCACAAGGGCCTGAGTTCAATTCCTGGTTCCAAAAAAAACAGATCTTACACAGCCTTACACTTCAATTTTTTCTTCAAAAGGACTGAGTTGTGTACAGGAGGTGTTAAATGCTTTACAGACACAAAAAAACTGCGCTAGAACTTATTCATCTTCTTCCTCTTCCTCCTATTCCTTTTCTCAGCCTGGACGACTCCCTTTCTTGCTGCATCAGGTTTTCCTTTAGTCCAGCAGACAGCAATATCCTATTTGTACTTCTCCTTCAGCTTAGCAGCCTCCTTCTCGTATGGCTGCTTGTCATCTGCTGCAGTATTATTTCCCACTTCTCCAAGTTTCTTTGCGAGACATCACCAGTGGAGAGGCCAGGATGTTCTTTGATGTGGGAGCAATACCCAGAACAGAAGAAGGCTGAAGGAGGCTTCTTGGGCGCATTAGGATCCTTGAACTTCTTTGTTTCTCATTTAGTAGGGCTATAAGTCTCCATTTCTCTCTCTATTTTTTTTTAAATTTATTTTGTGTGTGTGTGGCCAGCTCAGCCCACCAGGGGGCGGGGCTGGCTGGCATGTGGTGCTGGGGGATTGAACCGCAGGCCCTGTGCTTTGCTAAGCTTGTTCTAAGTAGGTGCTTTAGACCACTGAGCCATCTCACCAGCCCTCCATTTCTCTTTCATAACGAGCCTTGTCTGCCTTTGCCATGTCTTTAAATCGTCTTTTTGCTTTAGCAGAAACGGTCTTCCACCTCTCTGAGCACGTCCTAGAACACTCGGAAGATAACAAAGCATCTGGGTGCTGCTTCTTGTGCTCCTCTCAGCAGGTTTGCACAAAGACTGCACGGGATGACATTTTTCTCTCGGCTTCTTAGGATCTCCTTTGCTGTGTTCGCTTGTTTTCCTCAGGGAGGCAGAGTCACCCAGTGCCCCGGTGCTGTCTCTGTGGGGCTCAGTGTATTTCAATCCAGTGTGTAGTTTAGGCCATTTTGTGACTTTTCAAATTTTTTTTTGTTTTTGTTTTTGTTTTTTGAGACAGAGTCTCACTATGTAGTTCAGGCTGGCACCCCTCCCTCAGCCTCCCAAGTGCTGGGATTACAGGCACCTGCCACCACACCAGGTTCATTACTTTTTTCTTTTTGAGACAGGATCTCTCTATGCAGCTCAGGCTGGACTTGCTCACTTTGTAGCCCAGGTCTCAAACTCACAACACTCCTCCTGACTCAGCCCCCAAGTGCTGGGGTTACAGCCCACTGCTACCACACGGGCTCATTAAGTGATTTTTAATAGTCACTTTCATTCCATTATACACACAGGAATGAGTACTGTCCAAAATAATTATTTAATAAAAACTTAAAATCAAGTAATTGTACTGTTAGTAACTACTACAAAAATTTATATTATCGAGATTGTTATGGTGTGCACACCTGTAATCTAGCACTCAGGAGGCTAAGGCAGGAAGACCACTGTGCATTCCAGACCAGCCTGGGCTACACAGTAAGTTCAAGACTGCCTTAAACTACATAGTGAGACCCTACGAAAGGAGGGGAAAAAAAAAAAAAAGAAAAAAAAAAAAAAGGAAAGGTTGTTGGTGTCCCATCTGGGCAACTTAGTGAGACCCTGCCTTAAAATTTTCAAAAAAGGTAACAGAACATGGTGGTACACACTTGTAATCCCAGCACTGCAGAGGCTGAAGCAGGAGGATCACTGTAAGTTCGAGGCCAGCCTGGGCCACAAAGCCAGCCTGATTACCCAAGGAGACACTGTGTAAAACAAACAAACAAAAAAACCCAACAAAACTGGTATGGTGGCATATGTTTGTAGTCCCAGCATGTGGGAGGCTGAGACAGGAGGATCACACTGCAAGTTCAAGGCCACCTTGGGCTGTATAGTAAGTTCAAGGCCAGTCTGGGTTACACAGAGAGACAACGCCTCAAAATTATATCACCAAAATATACCCATGTATAAAAACACTACATTGTGGCTGGGGATGTAGCTCAGCAGCACAGTACCTGGCAAGTGCAGGATCCTGGGTTCACTTCCTGGTATGAAAAGAGAAAGAGAGAGAGAGAGAGAGAGAGAGAGAGAGAGAGAGAGAGACAGACACACAGACAGACACACAGACAGACAGAGACAGAGAATACCATACTGAAATATCTTTGCACTTGCATCATGAGCACATATATTGTACTAAAATTGAAAAAATACAGACATTAGCCTGTCTGCTACACAAACAAGATGTAAGTTCATGAAGTGTTCCTTTTTTTTTTTTTTTGGTGGTACCAGGTATCAAACTCAGGACCTTGTGCTTGCCAACCAAGCACTTATTCCACTGAGGTATCTCCCCATCCCACCATATTCTTGTTCTGCAATGGAAAGGGGGGATCAAAAGATGAAGGGAAGGAGAGGAGGAGGGTGAGGAAAGAGTGAAGAAGATGTATTATGTGCATACACCAACTCACTACAAGGAATGTAAATATGTACTCCAAACATACTAATAAAAAATAGAAAGCTTTACAAAATCCAATTTTTAAAATTAATAGGCATTAATAAAATGCCTATTAATATATATCTTTTTTT
>NW_004524863.1:482299-516858 GCF_000260255.1 Octodon degus
TTTTTTTTGGTGGAACCAAAGATTGAACTCAAACACTTGTGCTTGCCAGGGAAGCGCTTATTCCACTGAGCCATCTCCCTGGCCCACTATATATTTTTTAAAAGTTAGCTCTTTTTGGGGCTGGGGAAATAGCTCAGTAGAATAAGTGCTTGCCTGGCAAGCTTAAGGTCCTGAGTTTGAACCCTGGTTCTACAAAAAAAAAAAAAAAAAAAAAAAAAAAAAATTAGCTACTGTCATCCAGCATTCCTTAGGGCCCTTCCCTTTCTGTCTGAGCTGCTGGTCCTCTTTGGCCTAGCCAGGGGTTCCTCCTTTATACTCCCTTCCACATACCTCTATGTCACAGTGCCTTTCATTAGGCCTTGAAACATTACCTTAATTCTTCCCAGCGTTAAAACTTAGAGTTTATTTATTCATTTGTTTAGAGATGGAGTCTCTTTAAGTAGTACAGACTGGCTTTGAACTGGCTCATGTGGACAGGCTGGCTTCGAATTCCTGGTGATCCTCTTGCTTCAGCCTCCTGGGTGCTGGGATTACAGGTGTGCACCAATGTGCTTGCCTTGGAGATTATTATTATTTTTAAAATTTCCTGGATTCCTCTGCACTGGTCTGACATACTGTAGGCTAATGAATAAGTGTTCATCAAATGAATAGAAGATTACTTCAGGATTTACAGTTTACTCGGTAAAATTTAAGTTTACCTTTTACACATAAAGTATCAAAGATTTTGCACCCACAGTATCATTAACAAAGACTAAATGAAAGAAATGTGAAATAATCTTTCACTTTGATCTAACGTCCCAGCTATAGTCTAAAAAATAATCCCCAATACAAATATCATTTCCAATTCTGTATCACAGAAAATTTGACTTTTGTCACTCAAGGATTTAAAATCATTAAGACCGGGGCTGGAGAGATGGCTCAGTGGTCTAAAGCACCTACTTGAAACAAGCTTGGCAAAGCACAGGGACCTCGGTTCCATCCCCGGCAACCACATGCCAGCCAGCCCCGCCCCCTGGTGGGCTGAGCTGGCCACACACACAAACACACAATAAATAAATGTAATAAATAAAAATAAATAAATATTTAAAAAAAATAAAAATAAAAATAAAATCATTAAGACCAGGCTGGCGAGATAGCTCACAGGACTAAATGGCTGCTTAGGCAAGCACACGGACCAGGGTTCCATTCCAGTACCACAGGGCCACCGAGACCAGGAGTGGTGGCGCTCACCTGTAATCCCAGCACTGTGGAGGCTGAAAACAGGAGGATCACTATGAGTCCAAACTTTGTACTAAGACCCTGTACAAAATATGTAAAAAAAAAAAAAAATTAATAAGATAAAATCATTAAGACCAACCCTCCCTCATATATCACAAAACTCTGACCCAGCCAAGGATAGATTTAAAAATCCACATTTACAGACACAGGAGTTAATTTTGTAGCTAAGGAAAACCTTGATTTCAAGTTGCCCAGACCATATTTGGCTAATACTTTAGCACAGATTTAACTGGATGGGTCCTTTGCAAATTAGACACAGAAAAAAGACCTGATCCTAACACATATTAATCCCCTGAGATTATAAACTTGTTCTTGAATAAATCCATACTTTACACAGTGCTACAGACCTCCCAAGTCATCAGTGCATGCTCTGTCCTCATGCCAAAATAGTACTAGTGAAGCAGAGGCAGAATTGGTCCAAAGGTCAAAGTGCAGCTGAGGTTGGTTCTCCAGGCACCTACTCTACAGGCACATTTTCTTCATTACTCAATCAGTTCCTATCAGTGGAAAAGTGCAGAGAAGGAAGAGCTCATTACTGATAATTAAAGTTAATTAAAAGAAATAGGAAATAAAGGAAGCAAATAGCTTCTGGGTACTATTTAGAAACTTCCTAGCATATGGTTTTTTTCTCTTGAACAAATCAGAAAGTTTCAAAAAAAAATAATATGCCAATAAAAAAGGCTATTAGCCTGTTACATTACTCTGAACTAAGTTTGCACTAGGTGTTAAGGTGCTGTGGAGATAGCTCAGTGGCTTAAGTGCCTGCCTGGCAAGGGCAAGGCCCTGGGTTTAATACCCCAAAAAACACAAACAAAATAACTCCCCAATATAGTCGACCTACAGTTCTGCCTCTAGGGCAACACCAAACAGGAGGTGGCATGTTTAAGCCCCCAAATTACACTTGATCTTAGTCAAAAGGCCAAGAAGTGATCCCCAACCTACAGGGAATGGCTACAGAAGGGAAAAAAACAGAAACAAGGTCATTCCATCTGGTGTGAAATCAAATAAACCTCTCCAACCCTAACCACTGCCAAGGAGAACCACACAACACAGGCGTGTGGCTTTAACATTCATCTTCTCATGGTTACTCTTTTTGTGTGTGGTTTTTTTTTTTTTTTTTTTTTTTTTTTTTTTCTTTTGTTTTTTGGTAAGGGTCTACAAGGTGTTCAGGGTCTCACTACTAGATCAGACTCAAAGTGATCCGCCTGTTTACAGCCTCCCAAGAACTGGGATTACAGGCCAGCGCCACCCAGTCTCAACTGTGTCTCAGCGCACCCCGCCGGCATCACAGGTCTGGAGATCAAACTCCTGGCCCATGGCAGGCCCCGGAATCAAACCCCCGGCCCCTGCGCCTGCTTGCAAGCGCTTTAACCGCCGAGCTATTTGGCTGGCCCTCATGGTTACTCTTGATGGTTCATTTTAATGCAAAAATAAAAATAGATTATGTGATACAGCCAGAGCTGCCTCAAGAGACAATTCCCAGTGCTGTGTCATAGTGCTTCTGCATAAAATATGTCTCCTAGGGATGAGGTCCTTTCTCCTGAGATATTTCAACTCAAAGGAACAACCCTGGCTGTCTTGGATATGCTTTCTAGCTGTGCTACTCCTGTGTTTTGGGTTACCTTTTGCAAGCAGGTCCTAATTTATTAGTCTTAGTTTTCACATCTCCAAAATAAGACTAATTGCTTTGCAGGTCTCTGATAAGGAGAAATAAACTAAGTTGGTTTAGCACAACAGAGGCACACTATATTAGCTATTTACATAATGAGTTCCTACTAAATATAGATGCTTTCAGAGCCTGTGGAGACACAAGGTAAGTTCTCTTAGTTTCAAATGACAAAATTCCTGCGTGTTCTGAATTTTCAAAATTCTGGTACATCATCTCTTTTCTGCTGTGAGGAAGACAAGGGCAAGCAAATGGAACGACCTAAAGTTTGGAAGCAAAGGTTTATAAAACGTTTTCGTGTGCTCTGCCTTATTTTAACGTCTGAACTTTAAGGATAAGAAAACAAGTCCTATGAAGTTACCAAATAAAGGTAGAGAGATAAAACCTGGAACCCAGGAATCCTAACCGCAGCAGGGTGACCCTTCGCCGACCCAAGCGTCATTAAGGCGGTGAGCAGCAGTTTCGGAGTGGGGCTTCCGCGGCCCCCGACCCGGCTCACCACCAGCGTCCGTGACTAGGATGTTTTTGGCCTGGGGCCGTGCTACGCACCAAGTAGCTCTGGAATAAACACATTTGCACCCTTGCTGGAGGCAGCACTCGGCTTCCCACCCAGAACTCCACTGCGCCCACCTCGCCGCGCCCAGGAGCGACCCCGGCCCCAGGGGCCGCGCCGCGGCCAGGCTCCCAACGCACGGCCCACCGCATTGCTCTCATTGGGCCTCCTCACGCTTTCCCGTCCCCAAGTCCTTGTTTCCCCTACGATTGGACCAGGAAACTGTCCATCCTGGTCCTCCCGGGCCCGCCCCCTCTCAGCCCCCCAGACCCCAGCCCAGTTCTGCAGAATCTCGGATGCTGCGGGCCGGGTCCGTACCACGGGCGAATGGGTGCTGGGGAACCGAGAGGGGCCGGCCCCTCCTCCTGCTCCAGCCCCACCCCCAGCCTCGTCTCCGCCCCGCCTCGGCGTTCCCTCGCTCCCCTCGCGCGCACCTGTCTCCCCCGCGACTCCTCCGCCCCTCTCTCCCTCCCTCCCAGCCGGCGCTCAGACGTCCAGGGCGCTCCCGGGCTTGCGCTTCATGAGGGCTCTGCAGCGTGCGCTGAGCCGGGCCGGCAGTCACTGCCGGCGGGCAGGCTGGGGTCCCCCGAGCCGGAGCCCCCTCCTTGGCGGGAGCGTCCGGCAGCACCTCATTGAGGCCGCGGCGCAGGGCAGGGAGAAGCCGCACTGCCAACCGCAGCTCCAGGATCAGTAAGGCTCACGGGACAGGGGCTCCCATTCCCACTGTCGTTCTCTTTAGCTCCCGAGTCCCCCTCCCCAGGAGCGCAACTCGTCTCCCCTCTCCTGGCTCACTAGTCCGCCATGCCTTTTCCTTTAGATTTGGGGCTTTGGGTCCGCCGCGCTCAGGCGGTAAGGTGCCGCCCGCCCGCTAGGGCGTTTGGGCAGGTCGGTCTCCGAGATGGTGCCTGTCCAAGGTGCGTACTTAACTGGGAACGCAGATGGGCGCCGAGTGTTTCTTGGGGCACGTGTCTGAATGCAGACTTCCGAACATCCTTACCTTTCCTCCCCCGGGTCCTCGGGTGCGTTTTAGAGGATATGTGGGTGTGCAGCACCCTCCGCCTGCTCTGGTCCCAGCGTACTTGGCTCGATTCTGTGTCTGATTCTGCGTGTCCTCAGCGGGTAATGTGTGATGATGTGCGTGTCCCTGGTGCGCAGATACGTGCTTATGTGTTGAGTTCGTGTACCCAGCAGGGTTCCCTAATCTGTAGAATAAGGATGGTTTTCTAATACGGTCTTTGAATGAAAATATTTATAACGGGGGTATTTATAATATGCAATTTGCCATCCACAGCCATCAGAGCTGTTATTATGTATGCTGCTCAGGCATCCTCACTCAAATGGTTCTCTTCTTTGGGCACTTCTTACACCCACGAAGCCAAACTTATTTCTCTCCCACAGCCCAGGAGTACTTAGTTGCCGAGTCCCCCACTCTTCCCTGACAAGATTATTCTTAGCGAGAAACCTGTCCTTGCCAGAGAGCCTGCTAGACACTGTGCAAGTAGCCCCTTCCCTATTGTAGCAGTAACAGGAAATGGGCCACCTCTTTGTCATTGATGTCTACTTGGTGACACTCAGACACATGCCCACCATAAATAAGGGCCCAAACTAACCTAGCACTACCTCACCACCACAGAAGTTCCTGTCCTGAGAGATAGCAGACCAATAAATATTCACAATTATGCTGTACTTTGGCAAGACATGGACCATTTAAAGAATAAGCACTCGCCTTTCTCTTCTAATCTCCACACCACTTCCTCCCAAATATTTACCTTCAAAGAATGAGAAGGTGATAGAGCAAAGGCTTACCTTCCCTCACCTTTTCACCTTCTTTGCAGTGAGGAACTTGAGGTTATCCTTGATTCCCCCATACCTCCATTCATTGGTCAGTTGGTGGAATGTTTGGTTTTTTTTTTTTTCCCCATAATTTCATTGAGAAACAAATAGCAATGAGATAGTTTCAAATCAAATTGGTAGGACAGTTCCAATAATTAACACATTGCATACTCTCTTCCTAGGGTGGAATGTTTTAGGAGAGACCTAGCTTCTTCTGTCTGTTGCCGCTTATGTTCCAGAGGACTTCTTTAGAAGACTTTGGAGCACTAGGGCATTGCTCCCTGACAGAGGGGTTGACAGCACTGGTGGTTCTGGGTTATGGATGTATGGTACCATGAGGGAGGGCTTTCTGTGTTTGTGGGCGGGGGAGGGCTGCACAAATTACTTGTAATATGTGTTTTTTAAAAATATTTAACTTTATTTGTATTTCTGATTTTTGTTCTTGTTTTGTTTTCAGACAGAGTCTGGCTATGTAGCCCAGGCTGGCCTCAAACTCGCAGCAATCCTCTTGCCTCAGCCTCCCGAGTGCACCATGCTCAGCTTCTTCTTGTTGTTACTACATATCTTGTTTTTCTTTTAAAAATCAGAACTACAGCTGGACGTGGTGGCACATGGCTGTAATCCTAGCTCTCAAGGGGCTGAGGCAGAAGGAGTGCCACAAGTTTAAGGCCAGCCTGGGCTACATAGTGAGTTCAAGACCAGCCTGAATTACAGAGTGAGACCCTATTTCAAAAAAAAAAAAAAACTAACTAAAAAGCCCAGTATCAAGAAGAAATTAGGGGGCTGAGAATATAGTTCAGTGGTAAGAGGTTTGCTTAACTTACTTTACACAAGGCCCTGGAAAGATACCAATATTGGAAATAACCAATTAAGATTGTGACATATCTCTCTACATAGATCCTATATGTATGTATACACACATCATTCAACAAAACGGGAGTATAATATATATAATATTCAGTGAACTATATTTTTCCATTTATGAACAGCTCTTTTGAGATAAGGTCCCACTAAATTGCCCAGGCTGGGCTCCAGTTTGCAGTTCTGCCAGGCATAGTGGTGTGCATCTGTAATCCCAGCACTCAAGAGGCTAAAGCAGGAGGATGGATGTGAGCCCACGGCCAGCCTGGCCTATACAGTGAAACCTTGTCTCAAAAAAACCCAGAACTTGCAGTCCTTCTCTCTCAGCCTCCAGGAGTGAGGTATGCACCACCATACCCAGCTTGTGAACAGTTTTAATACCACTGAATGTGTATTTTTGACACTTTCACTTTCCTTTTCTTCAGAACTAGGGACTGAACCTAAAACTTTGTGCCTAGTATGCAAGCATTCTACCACTGAGCTACATCTTTTTTTTTTTTAAGACAGGGTCTTTAACTTGCCCTCCAACTTGTACTACTCCTGCCTCAGCAACCACTCATTTGATAGATACTCAAAATTATTTCTTAAGAGTAAATTTCTAAGGGACCAAGGAGATGGCTCAGTGGAATATGTGCTTCCCTGGCAAGCGCAAGGGCCTGAGTTCAATCCCCGGTTCCACAAAAAAAAAAAGAGTAAATTTCTAGGGGGACCACCCGCTCAGCCCCCTTTCTGTCCTTCTCTTGGACAGAAGCTTTCTTTCCCCCAATAAATATATTCTGCTCATAACTAACAAATAAATAAAAAAGTAAATTTCTAGGAAAGTTTGCTCCCCAAAGATATTTAAAGTCATTCATAACTTGCATAGCTTTCTGAAGTTACATTATGCATGAAAACTGTTATTACTTTACCATTTTTTAAATTTTTTTTTTTTTTTTTTTTTTTTTTTGGCAGTACCAGGGATTGAACTCAGGACCCTGTGCTTGCCAGGCAAGCACTTATTCTACTGAGCTATCTCCCCAGCCCACTTTACCTTTTTTTTTTTTTAATACAAATGGGATATACCACACATAGTGCTCTGCACCTTGCTTTTCCCTTCACATTTTATTCACGGTCAATCCATCTCTCAGGCAAAGGGTCTGCAATTGTTTAAAGGCTTCTGAGTCATCTTAAGGTGGTATTGTTCCCTGTCTTCCATCAGTTTCCATGTACAGACACTTACCTTCAAAGTGTTGCTACAGATTTCCTCTTTTTTTTTTTAATTTTATTTATTTATTTTGTGTGTGTGTGTGTGTGTGTGTGTGGCCAGCTCAGCCCACCAGGGGGCGGGGCTGGCTGGCATGTGGTGCTGGGGATTGAACCGCGGTCCCTGTGCTTTGCTTAGCTAGTTCTAAGTAGGTGCTTTAGACCACTGAGCCATCTCACCAGCTCCAGATTTCCTCTTGTGTTACCCCTTGGGTAGCCTTTTCCCTCTGCTACTCCTTATGGGTACTAGCATTATTATGACAACTGGATTACTCCAGAAATAGGATTCTCTCTCACAGTATTTCTCATGAGCGCCTACACACGTGCCTAGTCTATGCCAAGCCTCTTCAGTCTTTTTATTTTTTAGAATGTGTTCTTCTTTTTTTTATTTTTAAGACAGGATCTTGCTAATGCAGTTGAGGCTGGCCTTGAACCCACTTTGTAGCCCAAGCTGGTCTTGTACCTGCAATGATACTCGTACCTCAGCCTCCTGAGTTCTGGGATTATAAGCATGTGCTACCATGCCTGGCTATTAGAGTATTGTTTCAGTAGATTAAATACAGTCATATGGTTCAAATTCAAAATGTAGAAAAGATATATATTGAAAAACTTCCTATCTCTTTTTCCATGCACCTAGCATCTCAGATGAATCAGTTTTACCCATTCCTTATACATCCTTCCAGAAATATTTTGTGTCAAATAAGCAGCACATATATATTTTTTTCTCTTGTAAATATATAAATAGTTCTATACTGCATATGCTGGTTTTGGGTTTTTTTTTTAAAGTTTTCTTTATTTGTGTGTGTGTGTGTGTGTGTGTGTGTGTGGCCAGCTCAACCCACCAGGGGGCGGGGCGGGCTGGCATGTGGTGCTGGGGGATTGAACCACGGTCCCTGTGCTTTGCTAAGCTTGTTCTAAGTAGGTGCTTCAGACCACTGAGCCATCTCACCAGCCCATTTATTGTTTTGAGATAGGATATTGCTATTAGTTCAGACTGGCTTGAACTCAGTATGTAGCCCAGGCTGGCCTTGAGCTTGAAGCAATCCTGCCTCTGCTTCTCGAATGCTAGGATTACAGGCATGTCCCACCATGTCCAGCCAGTATAATTAATTATTAGTATTGCATCTTAGAGCACAATACTTAAATCAGTCTCTGTCTCTGTCTCTGTCTCTCTTTTGTCGGTCTTTTTGAGACAGGGTCTCATTATGCATTTGAGTCTAGACTTGAGCTCATTTTGTAGCCCAGACTGGCCTTGAACTTCCAATGATCCTTGTGCCTCAGCCTCCTAAGTGCTGGGATTATAGGCATGTGTCACTATGCTGGGCTCAAATTTCTTTTGCATTGCATAACATTCCATTATGTGAATATACTGTATCACCTAGTAATGCACATTTAGGTCATTTCTAATCTTTTTCTTTCTCTCTGTACCAAGACTTGAGCTCAGAACTTAGTGATTGCCAGGCAGGTACTGTGCCAACGAGCTATAGCCCCAGCCCCCAATCTTACTATTTCTAACAGTGCAATGGACAACTGAATATATTACTAGATGTGTAAGTATACCTGCAAGATAAATTCCTGAAAGTCAAAGTGTTGGATCAAAGAGTTTTTAAGAGTCTTGATCTCAACTAGTTGTCATATCTAGAAATGATCTGATAAAATAATTCTTCTAACTCTGTTAATATTAATAGAATTCTATAAAACCAAGAAGTATTTTGGTGTTTTAGGTTTTAGATATAAGAAGCCAGTGAGAAGGATATTTTAGAACACAGGGACCTCCCTAGCAATGACATTTGATGACCTACTTGGTCCTAGGGAATGCTGGAAGGACAGTGTATAAAACACAAAGACCTAAAAGTAGAGCCAAAGAGAATCTTCTCACACTAAGATGACATGGGTCATATCAGCAGCATAAGCAAAATCTGAAGGTTTGGGGAAGCTGTCACACAGTTGGTGACACTGGATCTGGAGGTGAAAGAGAAGAAAGTCATTCCATACCAAAGTTATAGCATAAGCAAAGTCCAGGAAGCCTCCTAGTGTATAGCCCAATTTTAGAGCCATCTGTTACTTCAGTTGTAACTGAAGTATGGGAGAATGCTGGGGAACAGGAAGAGAAAGTAGCCTTGAACACTACACCAAGAAATAAGACAGGCTGGAGAGATGGCTCAGTAGAATAAGCGCTTCCCTGGCAAGTGCACGGGCCTGAGTTCAACCCCAGCTCCACTAAAATCAATCAATCAATCAATCAATCAGAGCAAGAAGTGTTGCATGTAAAAAAATAATAATAATAAAATAAATAAAAGCTTATTCTGTAGGTCTTATGGAGCTATCAGGGCCTCATCCATCCTAGGCAAATGTTCTACCATTAAGCCATATTCCCAGGCCTTTTTAAATTATTTTGAGACAAGTTCTAAATTGCCCAGGCTGGCCTTGAATTTGTGATCCTGCCACCTCAGCCTCTCATATAACTGGGTTTAGGTGTGTACTACCATGCCTGTTACCACAAAGTTTTAATCTAAAGAAAACTGAATTTTAGATAACTGGCACATTGTAAAGATGCATCGGAAGTTCAGAGAGTACAGTGTCAACTAGGTACTAATGATAAATCAGCAGGATTTACTAAGCATGTCCTTTGTTTTTCATGGAATATGATGTTAAGCATCATATCACCTGTGAGAAGTAGTCATTGATATCTTTTTTGTGTGTGTATTTTAGGAAAGGGTCTACAGGGTGTTCAGGGTCTCACTACTAGATTGGACTCCTAGTGATCAGTCTGTTTGCAGCCTCCCAAGAGCTGGGATTATAGGTGTGTGCCACCACACCCAGTCTCAATTGCCGTCTCCGCTCTGGGGGCAGGGCTGGCATGGCAGGCCCAGAGATCCCCCACCCCTGCGCCTGCTTTAATCCACAGAGCTATTTGGCTGGCCCTAAAGTTATTTTTTCTTTTTTTTTTTTTTTTTTTTTGAGGAACCAGGGATTGAACTCAGGCCCTTGCACTTGCCAGGCAAGCGCTTATTCTGAGTTATCTCTCTGACCCCATTACCCATTTTTTAAAATGTATTTTGTACAGGGTCTCACTACACAGATTGGATTTGTAGTGATCCTCCTGTTTTTAGCATCCCAAGCACTGGGATTGCAGGTGTGTGCCACCATACAGTCTTTTTTTTTTTTTTTTTTTAATTTATTTATTTATTTATTTATTTGTGTGTGTGTGTGTGTGTGTGTGGCCAGCTCAGCCCACCAGGGGGCGGGGCTGGCTGGCATGTGGTGCTGGGGGATTGAACTGTGGTCCCTGTGCTTTGCTAAGTTTGTTCTAAGTAGGTGCTTTAGACCACTGAGCCATCTCACCAGCCCACCATACAGTCTTAATATCCTTTTTTTTTTTTGGTATTTAGGGCAGAGTCTACAGGGTCTCACTGTGTAGATCGGTAGTGATCCTCCTGTTTACAGCCTCCTAAGTGCTGGGATTACAGGCGCATGCTACCACACCTCAGTGTACCCAGGGGCAGGGCCAGCATGGCAGGCCTGTGATCAAACTCCCGGCCTCTGTGTCTGCCTAAGCAGATGCTTTAATCTGCTGAGCTATTTGGCTGGCCCCTTTAATATCCATTTTTTACAGAAGTGGATTCAACAATATTAAATGACTGCCCCAAGATAGCTATTAAGGAGCAAACTGAGGTTCTATTTTACCATATTTATTACACAGGGAGAAAGGAGAAAAGAGGATAAATCTTTTTTTTTTTGAACCAGAGATTGAACTCAGGCCCTTGTGCTTGCCAGGCAAGCGCTTATTCAGCCACCTCCCCAGCCCCAATAAATCTTAAGTATTGCTGTGCACATGCCTATAATCCCAGCCTGGGCAACTTTTCAAGACCCTGTCTGAAAGAAAAGAAAAGAAAGAGAGAGAGAAAGAAAGAAAGGAGAAAGGAAGGAAGGAAGGAAGGAAGGAAGGAAGGAAGGAAGGAGAAAGAAAGAAAGAAAGAAAGAAAGAAAGAAAGAAAGAAAGAAAGAAAGAAGCACTAGGGATATCATTAGTGAGAAGGGCCTGGGTTCCATCCTGGGAACTAAATAATTGCAAGGGTAGATTAAATGCTTCAGGGAGGAAGCATAGAAAAAAAGACATTCAACTAATTATAAGCCCTTGTTCAAGGTGGAGAGCAAGAAGCAGTTCTCAGGCTCCTGCCCTTCTCCCCTATCTCTGTCCCTAAACAGTGATGCATCGCAAAGTGGCATGCTGTCCCGCCTCGGTGACTTGCTTTTCTACACTATTGCTGAGGGCCAGGAACGAATTCCTATCCACAAGTTCACTACAGTAAGTTCTCTTCCTGTTCTGAGTTCTCATCCACTAGGACTGCAACAAAGGGGGAAGTAGAAGAGAAGTTGGACAAGTTCAGGGCTGCTAATGTGTGGCTACAGGAGGATAAAGAATACAGATTAGGGCCGGGGAGATGGCTCAGTGGAATAAGCGCTTCCCTGGCAAGCGCAAGGGCCTGAGTTCAATCCCCGGTTCCGCAAAAAAGATTAAAAAAAAAAAGAAGAATACAGATTAGTAACAGATGCCTCAGGGCCAGGAGATGAGACTCTTATGAAAAAGGAGGAAACCCTTGTCACCCCTCAAAGCTGCTGCATTCTCTTTCTCCCTAATCTCCAAACCCATTCATTCCATCTAAGATAGTCATTGGAGTTGAAAGAATGAAATATTTATTGGGAAAAAAATTTAATTACTGTCCTTGCATGATTTTTCCTGGCCTCTTCTTCCCCTAAGGCACTGAAAGCCACTGGACTGCAGACATCAGATCCCCGACTCCGGGACTGCATGAGCGAAATGTACCGCATGGTCCAAGAGTCCAGCACTGGTGGTCTCTTGGACCGAGATCTCTTCCAAAAGTGAGGGCACAGTGGCACTTCTCTCAAAATTGCTCAGTGGACACAGACTATGGGGGAGGGGTTCTTGGGGATTATACAGTTCAGCCTTTCATTTGTTGTATTATCCATTATACAAATAATACATGAATACTCATTATAAAAGTTCAAATATAGAAATACATTCTCCTTTCCTCCTCCATCCAGTCCTAGCCCCCTTTACTAGAAATTAGCAATGTTAACAGATTAATGGGTCTCACCTCAATAATGTCCTGTATTTTCATGTACATATCTGACTATATGGAAATATGCCTAGTATTATCTCCCCATGTCATGACAACACCTCATTTTGGAAGCGAAGAAACTTCAAACCTAAAAAGATAAATTGCCTTGCCAAAAGTCAGGCATCTCTTGGTCCCAAACCAGAAGTCCATTCACAGCCTTTTTTATTCCCAACTTCCATGGCTCAAGGGAGTCCCAGCTGCATCTCTCCAGCCCCTAATGTGATCGTGTCTGGGATCCAGGTGTGTGAGCAGCAACATTGTGCTCCTGACCCAGGCATTCCGGAAGAAGTTTGTCATTCCTGATTTTGAGGAGTTCACAGCTCATGTGGATCATATCTTTGAAGATTCCAAAGAGCTCACTGGAGGCAAAGTGAGAGCCAAGGGAATAAGGGAGGGGCAGGGGCACTGGGCCAGATAGATATTGCTTCTCAGAGACTTCCTGGGGCTGGGAATCCAATGGATGAATGAGACATGAGACAAAAAAAACCTCTAAGAATGGGAATATGACTTCATGTGCTTCTATATAGGTGATTCCTAGAGCAGGTAAGGGAACAATTGGAAACAACTGGCATAGTCAACTGAGTCTTCTGGGTAAATAAGCCTAAGAAGGAAAAAGGGAAGTCAACCACATAGTCTTGTCTTTTTTTTTTTTTTTTTCTTCTTTTCCTTTCTTTCTTCCTTTCTTTCTCCTTCTAGCTTTCCATAGGATTTACTAACATCCCAACGGCATTTGGGCTACATAGATTGTCCCCTAGGACTTAAAGCTTGTATATTTCTGGGACCACTAGGCAGAAAGGAGCCTATCTGCCATGCAAGAGATAGAATCATAGCTTTTATCTGAAAGATTTTCTTGACCTGAACCTCAGCATTATTCTTTTCCATATCCACCTCCTTGTTCTCTACCCACTCATGCCAGGTAGCGGCGTACATCCCTCAGCTGGCCAAGTCAAACCCAGACCTGTGGGGTGTCTCCCTGTGCACTGTGGATGGTCAGCGGTGAGATACTGGGCAAGAGGATGGGAAGGCAGGGCACAAAGGGTGGAACAAAGGCCAACCTCTTTCCTGGCCCCTCTCTGCCTCCAGGCACTCTGTGGGCCACACTAAGATCCCCTTCTGCCTGCAGTCCTGTGTGAAGCCTCTCACCTACGCCATCTCCATAAGCACTCTAGGTACTGACTACGTGCACAAGTTTGTGGGCAAGGAGCCCAGTGGCCTGCGCTATAACACACTCTCCCTCAATGAGGAAGGTGAGCAGCCCTGGGACTCAAACCCAACTCACATCTGCAGTCTCTTCCACATATCTACCCCCTTCCTCAGACTTCTGTTTCTTTGCTTTGCCCCTATTCAAGGACTAATCCTGTCTGGCCCTACTTGGCTTCTTGAGATCAGACCATAATAGGGTGTAGAGATTTTGTTTCTCCTAATTAGTCCTGCCATTCCTTTATCCCCCAGCAAAGAAATCCTTCTTGGGAAGGCTGTAACAACACTGTGGCCAGTGGCTGATAAGACTCTTGGTGATTTGTATTTCCCCAGGAATCCCCCATAACCCCATGGTCAATGCTGGTGCCATTGTCGTCAGCTCCCTGATCAAGGTCAGTGCCACCCTATCCTTCTTTTTTTTTTTTTTTTGCGGTACCGGGGATTGAACTCAGGACCTTGTGCTTGCCAGGCAAGCACTTATTCGACTGAGCTATCTTCCCGGCCCCACCCTATCCTTCTAAAAAGTACTGTTCTCTAAGTCCCCTTGTCCCAGTATTCCTCATAGCTATTCAGCTTTCCAGGGAGACAACTGAAGTCTTGATTCTTCTGACGGTTCTCAAGAAGCAGGGGAGATGGGGCCAGGGAGATAGCTCAGTTGAATAATCACTTGCCTGGCAAGCTCAAGGGCCTGAGTTCAATCCCCGGCTCTGCCAAAAAAAAAGAAAAAGCACATAGGCACACAGCAGGGGCCCAAATTTTATATGGAGGATGTTAGTGAGTGAGAACTGACTGCTACCTCCCCTATTCTTATCCCCTACTGTTACCTGCCCCCACCTGTGAGTCTGGAGCTCAAAGCCTCCTCCCCTGTAGTGAAGTGAGCAGATCCTGACCCTTGCCTAGGACTAAGGGCTCAATGCCAGAGGCAGGGGGAGGACAGCACCATTAGGCACTGATTGGCCACTTCTGGGTGAGAGACACATGGAGAGGAGGTGAATGGCCAGACCAGGGCAGTTATTCACGTCACCTGGAGCTGTGAGTTGGCCTTGAACAAAGGTGTCAGATAGGGCTCTTCAGCTGTAGGTCTCCCAGGGCTTGAGCAAGAATCTGGGAACAGCATGGGCAGTAACACTCTGGAGCCAATCACAGCCCCTTGTGGGGAAGGTGGTGTTAGGAACCCTCCTCCAGGGTATCTGGTATCAGAGTCCCTGTGCTGTTGACGCTATAGATGACATGTACAGGAAGCAAGAGTCTGGGGGGAAGGGGGAGGAGGAGGGGAGAGACGAGGTTAAACCTCTCATGTTCTGAGATGGCTGTATCTACAGCCCTGTATCTGGCACCTGGCTCATCCCACACACATCCTCAGTCAACCATATTAGACATGATTCTCAGATAAAATCTCTAGCCTCGATGCTGGGAGTGTAATTCACTGGCAGAGTGTTTGCCTAGTATGGGTGAGGCCTTTGTTCAATCCCAAGCATGACCAAAACACCCTTCAGCTTCACTGAATACTAAAGTCTTCAGCAGACACCCTCATCCCATTTCTGCCACTCCATCCAATCTTGGAGACTATCTGGAGTCAGGAGTGCTAGGGTAAGGCTCTACCAGGAGGTACAAGAAATGTGATGGGAATCAGGACTATGGATGGGACTTGGAACCAGAACTGGAGTCAGGAAAATGAAAGTGGGAATCAGGAAAGAGGATTCAGACAGCAGTGGTAAGGCCGATTGAAGGGGTGAGGGTATCTAGCTTCTCATTCCATAATAAAAGTCAAAGTCAGTTGTTAAGATCAGCAGATACACATGATGCAAGCTCTCAGTTGCTTAAAAAGAAAAACTTCACCAGAGCATGATGATGAATCTCTGTGACCTTAGCTACATCGGGGGGATCTAGGCCAAAAACTCCAGACCAGCCTGGGCAATACAGCAAGACACTGTCTCAGAAAAACATAGACAAAAGCAAGGTCACTGTAAAATGTACCATTTCCAGTAGCTAGTCTAACACTTTTAACTCCACTGGGTCCTTCTGACCCCTCCCTGTCATCCTACTAGGCTTGGAATACTGACATCATTCTCTTCTCTACAGATGGATTGTAACAAAGCAGAGAAGTTTGATTTTGTAAGTTCCTCTGCTACTCACCTCCTGCCTGCATTTCACCATAGCATGCCGTCCTCTCCACCTGTCCTGAATGCCTGGCTCTAAGCCTGCTCCTGGGTGCATCTGCCCATGCCAGAAGCCTTATGTCCACAGGAGTGGGAATCTGCTGGCCTCAGAGATGAAAGCTTCTCGCATGCCTGCTCTCCTGGATGAAGCTGGTTCAGGAGGGCTGGTCATCTGGGATGTGCTTAGTAGGGGTCTTTAGTCTAGCAGCACCTCCTTTCCCCCTCTTCTCTTCCAGGTGTTGCAGTATCTGAACAAAATGGCTGGAAATGAATATATGGGTTTCAGCAATGCCACGTAAGGCCCTGTTCAGAGGGTTGGCTGAATGCACTGTGGTGTCGTGTGTATATGTGAACACAGAATTGAGGCGGGGAGGCATGGGAGAGAGTGAACGCATTTGAATCTTGGGAGGAAGACATTCCAGGGATGCTGGCTATAATTGTACACACCTATAATGCCAGCACTCAGCAGGCTGAGGCAAGTTTGCTGCAAGCTCAAGGCCAGCCTGAACTATGTACCAAGATCCTGTCTCAAAAGGGGGGGGGGGCTCCTTCATTGGCAGTGTTTATTTTGTGAAATAATTTTTAATTAGTAGATATGAAACAAGAGAGGCAGTATGATTGTTTATGCCTAAATTCTTGCCTACCAGTGTTGGTAGACTAGATAGCTCTAGGTTTTGATTTGTATGTTTTTTTTTTTAATTTTATTTACATTTTACCACAAAACTGTGTGGAGTGTTTGCTCAGGTTCAGAAGTTTCCTTTACTGTTACTGTGCAAAGTAAACAAAGGACCAATTGCACTTGACCTGTGTGCAGCCCTGTCTCTGTAGAGATATATCTCCCCTTCTCCCCACATCTACCTCAAATGTCAATCACTAAATTGGGTACTTGCTTCAGATTCCAGTCTGAGAAGGAGACGGGAGATCGGAATTATGCCATTGGCTATTATCTCAAGGAAAAGAAGGTAACTGAAAGAGAACAGCAGAGAAAGTACCTGGGAATTCTGCTGGTGGTAGAAGGGCAACAGGGACTGTGGGCTTGAGCTGAGACCACGACAGTGTGCGAGGGGCTGTTGTGGTCTGAAAGGAATGCTCTCCCTTCTTCCTTGCAGTGCTTTCCTAAAGGGGTGGACATGATGGCTGCTCTTGATCTCTACTTCCAGGTAAGCAATCACTCTCAGGACCAAGAGAACAGGACAGACAAGACTGCCTTCCCGGCTCACACAAGGAACACCAGGGAGTTCACCAGCTTAGATCTGCTGAGAGATCTAAGCGCCAAGAACACTGTTTTACACTGTGCGCTGGGTTCATATCCACACTGCACCTGCACCCCTCCCCTGTCTCCTCAGCTGTGCTCCGTGGAGGTCACCTGTGAATCAGGCAGTGTCATGGCAGCCACCCTTGCCAATGGCGGGATCTGTCCCATCACAGGCGAGAGCGTGCTGAGTGCTGAAGCAGTGCGGAACACCCTCAGCCTCATGCATTCCTGTGGCATGTATGACTTCTCTGGACAGTTTGCTTTCCATGTGAGTGCTTTGGGTTCTGCTCTTCATCTGCCCTGTGCCTAGAGCCAAGAAGAAAGGACCCTGCACACTGAAGATTCAGAGGAGGAGATCAATTTCTGCTAGCCAGGCAACTAAGATAAAAGCCCTTAGGGGAAGCTGTCAAACACCACGTTCCTCCAATCCACAGACAATGTGATGGTGCAGCTTTGAAATGCTTTTGCATAATCCTTAATGCGACTATCTCTGAGTCTCAGATTTCAAGTCTAAGGAAAGGCTTTTCTTTTGGTATGCTAGCCAAGCACTCTACCCAAGCTTACATACACCCCCTAGGAGAGGTTTCTCTGATGCCTTGTCTCAAGTGGGCCCCCTTCTACTTCTATTCACAGCACCCTAGTTTTTTATAATTACCTTTGTCTTCTTATATTTGTGCATTTATTACCTCTCCTACCATCAGCAAGTAACTTAAATGAAATTTGTCCTACTTCTAAGCACAGCAGCCACCACCAAATGCTGTTACTAGCTCAGTAAACATTTCCTAACTATCAGTGAATGGAGTGGGGAAGGGTGCCATTAAGAAGCTAATTAATTGTCCTACCAATTTGGTTTGAAAAAAAAAAAGCTAATTAATAACAAAAAAGTTGAGGTGGGCTGTGGCCTTGCCAGTATGGTCACTTAGAATAGCCTGCTTTATTTTCCTAGATTTGTGGGACTCTCAACTCATCCTCAGCTTCAAATTTGTTCCCCAGGTGGGCCTGCCAGCCAAGTCAGCTGTATCAGGAGCCATCCTCCTGGTAGTACCCAATGTCATGGGAATGATGTGTCTGTCCCCACCATTGGACAAGGTGGGGAACAGCCAGAGGGGGATCAACTTCTGCCAGGTAAGGTGCTCTGCATAAAGTATTTCCTATTTTTTTTTAAAATTTTTTATTTATGTGTGTGTGTGTGTGTGTGTGTGTGTGTGTGTGTGTGTGGTCAGCTCAGCCCACCAGGGGGCGGGGCTGGCTGGCATGTGGTGCTGGGGATTGAACCGCGGTCCCTGTGCTTTGCTAAGCTTGTTCCAAGTAGGTGCTTTAGACCACTGAGCCATCTCTCCAGCTCCTTTCCTATTTTTTAGTTAAGCAGTTTATTTAAGTTTATTGGGGCCGGGGAGATGGCTCAGTAGGATAAGCACTTGACTGGCAAACGCAAGGATCTGAGTTCAATCCCCGGTTCCGCCAAAAAAAAAAAAAAAAAAAAAAAAAAAAAAAGTTTATTTAACAGTTTCTACTTTAAGTAAATAAAGTAATTTTGAGCTCCAAGTTCAAGAAACAATATTTTTGGGTTACAATTCTAGAAGTTGGTGTCTCTTTTTAACTTCCACAACTATGACAACCTACGGCACTGTGCTCGGAAATTAGACCCACGGCGTGAAGGGGGAGAAGTTCGGGTAAGGGATTTTAAAGATATTTCAGAATACAACACTCGACATTTTGGCAATACCTTCGGCTTAGGATCCATGGGGTAAAGTCTGAGAGCAGAGCTGGGAATCAAGTAGATTCAAAGCCACAATCTGAGGTGGGTGTAATTTCTGTTCTAGAACAAGACAGTGGTGAACCTGTTATTTGCTGCCTATAGTGGAGACGTTTCAGCTCTTCGAAGGTAATTCTACTGTGACCAAATGTACAAAATAAGAACTCCTGGACAAAACTCTTACTAGGAGGCAACATAGCAAAACAGTTAATGCTTCATCTGAGGCTTAGCCAGAATGGACACAGACTGCATTTATATATGATTATTTTATTTATTTTTTTGTGGAACTGGGGATTGAACTCAGGCCCTTGCACTTGCTGGCGAAGCACTTATTCCACTGAGCCATCTCCCCAGCCCCTTATATATGATTGGTTTTTTTTATTTTTTGGTGGAACCAGGGATTGAACTCAGGCCCTTGCACTTGCCAGGCAAGCGCTTATTCCACTGAACCATCTCCCCGGCCCCTTATATGATTGTTTTTAAAAATTGCCTACCATATAAGAACTTAATGGCAGTCACTTTTACTAACTTCAATTCCTAAGGACCGCAGAGACTCTGCCTCAAGAGATTACCAACATCAACAAAATGTCACTGGTCGAGGTGGTACACACCTATCATACCAGCACTTGGGGGCCGGGGTGATGGCTTGGTGGAATAAGCACTTCCCTGACAAGTGCAAGGGCCTGAGTTCAATTCCCAGTTCCGCAAAACAAAACAAAACAAAACAAAAACCCGGGGGCTGGTGAGATGGCTCAGTGGTCTAAAGCACCTACGTAGAACAAGCTTAGCAAAGCACAGGGACCATGGTTCAATCCCCCAGCACCACATGCCAGCCAGCCCCGCCCCCTGGTGGGCTGAGCTGGCCACACACACACACACAATAAATAAATGTAATAAATAAAAAATAAAAAATAAAAAAAAAAACCAACACTCAAGAGGCTGAGGTAGAACCACCAGGAGTTTGAGGCCAGCCTGGGCTATATCATAATATCCGGTCTCAAAAACGAACAAAAAATTGTGCCAGATAGTAATGTCTTTGGAGGCATCACATTCTCATCTCTCTGTCATGAGAATAAGTCTTAACTTGATAAAGAACACAAACTAGACAAGGCTTACAGTTCTTGCCATAGACTATTTTGCTTTTTCTGACCCTACTTCAGAAAGGACACTAGTGATTATAAACTGATGTAAGTAACCCTACCACTTTCCGCTACCCTCAGGTTTGCCTTGTCAGCTATGAATATGGAACAGAAAGACTATGACTCCCGCACAGCTCTGCATGTTGCTGCAGCTGAAGGTACCTGAAGGTTCCAAGTGGGGAAGCAAAGCAGATGGCTTTTGTCTACCTTTGAGAGTACCCTCATGTTCTCAAAGTTAAAAGGCAACTAGTTTTGTCCAGATGTCCTGAAGCGCTGGCAGCTAGATTATTTATTATTGGGTGCTGGCAGGGAGCAAAACGGGAAGATGGTTCTTTTCCCTTCTTGGTACACTCCAGCTGCCAAGGGTCTGAACAAAGGGCTCTGAACCTATACCCACTTATTTTCCTTCAGGCCACATTGAAGTTGTTAAATTTCTGATCGAGGCTTGCAAAGTGAACCCTTTTGTGAAGGACAGGTGAGTAGGACTCATCTAAGAGGGCAAAGTGGCACAGCTTCTCCACACTGCCCCGCATCACCACACACATGTACACAGCCGTGGTACTCTCCACAGCTTCTTCGCCTGATAATGATCGTTGTCCTTCATAGGTGGGGCAACATTCCCCTGGATGATGCTGTGCAATTCAACCACCTGGAGGTAGTCAAACTGCTTCAAGATTACCAGGACTCCTACATACTCTCTGAATCTCAGGCTGAGGAAGCGGCTGAGGCCCTGTCCAAAGAGAACCTAGAAAGCATGGTGTGAGCACAGGTCGAGGACAAGAAAAAGCATGAGCTGGCCATATACTTAGCTCATAAACATCAAAATACTATGTAAGGCTGCTTCAGTGAGGACCAAGAAAGTCATTTGGTGACATAGGACAGTCATTTTTGTGTCAGATACCCTAATCCTTCAGCAGACAGAAAACAGGACCTGAAGGACACCTGCAATAGAGCTATCTATAGAGACTTCAAGGTATGGCCTAATGGGCTGGCCCACTCAAAACTGCCCCAGGTCTTCACCCTCTCTTCCTCTTGCTGAAGAAACCACCAGACCAGAGAGATATTTCAGTGAAGGAACTCTACTATGAACACATGTATAACACAAAATAAGAGAAACAGGGGCCTGTGCACTTGGCTTTAGTAGTCTAGAGAGATCTGTCCCTTTGGCCAGGACATGCTGCTGCTATTGCTAAAAAAATTTTACAGACAGATAAAAGTATTTTGCGCTCAAATAAAATTTAATTACACAAATTACTATTTTTGCTAAATTCATCTTTCTCCCCTAGGGGTATTCAGCTTCATCACCATCATAGAAGGTAGAATAACACAGAACTATAGTGTCAGCCCAAATAATACAGATTTCACGCATATTCCCTTACCCCACCAGGTTTACCTCAACCCTAAAAAATGGTTCAGGTTAAGTGTATTCTGTTGTCAAAGGGAAAAGGGGTTTGGATCTTTAACAGGTCAAAAAATGGATATTGCAAAACCTCAGGCCTTCCTCCTTCCTCTTAAGTTGCAACTATGGCAGAAATTCAGATGAAACTTCTTAGTAAAGTGGCTGGCACTAAGCCCCTAGATATCAGCCTATTGTCTCTTTGTAACTGGCACAATGATTCCCTTTGTAACTGGCACAGTGATTATGACAGACTGGCTAGGTGTCTGTGTGAGGATTGCTGCAGTCATGGGGGCTGAGGGTCTATGCATGGAGGTACTAGGGAAGGAGGACTCTGTTCTCACTCAGACCTACTGAGTCAATAAAGCACTGAGGGAACCAGAGTCCACGCTCTGGAGGTGCTGTAGAGAAAGGTCCCAGTCACTGACTGCACAACTCTTACAGCCAGAGGTAGAAATGATTCACTCAGGTAGAGCTTCCAAAAAGTTACATGTGAATATGAGAGGTAATACAGTGATGAATATGTAGTTCAAACAGCTGAAAGACAAGATTCCAGAGCCAGGTATAGTAGCACATGCCTGTAATCCCAGAACTCGGGAGGCTGAGGCAGGAAGGCCAGGATGTTCCTACCACACAGTTCAATGCCAGCCTGAGCTACATACTGAGACCCTGTCTCAAAAAAAAAAGATTCCAGGACTGAAGCTCTCAGAAAGGCCTGGGGATGGGCAGGTGACACAGACTGAAGAAAGTAAGCCAGGGAACATATATCCATGGTTGGTCAGGAAACTAACAGTAGTTTGAGAGGAAAGCTCAGCTGTATGCCTAGCTTTCACAAAGTAGACCATGACTTAAGATAATGCACAGGACCTGAGCTGAGCTGTGGGAGCTAGAGTTTGCATGGGCAATATAAGATAGTTTCAGACACATAATTTGGTAATGCACCCACTAGAGACCCTCAGGCACCTCAAGCCCTGAATGAGTCAGGAGCTCCCCATCCCAAAGAGCAAAAGCAGGCACCACTGGTCCCCGGAAATCTGTCTGTAGCGTGTAGACCACAGAGACCTGGCTCACATCCACCAGGCTCAGCTTCTGGGCCTCATATTCCAGCAGCAGCCCCACCTTCTCAGGCTGCCCAATCCCCTCGACTGGGGCTTTCTCGTTGGCCAACATGGTATGCCACTTGCGCTGAGCACAGGAGAACACCCATGATCGATCGTCAACACCGATGCAGCTATCCCGGGACATGTCCACATCTGCCACTCCTATTCGGAACTGCTGGGAACGCTTCACTGTCACTTCCCAGTAATGTCTGCCACTGGTGACCGCTGTGTCTGCCAGCACCACGGCCCACTCCCGGAACCGCTCCACATTCAGAGCTAATTTGGTGGGCTCCAATCCCACCAAGCCATATTTGACACCTGTGTCACCTCTGAAGAGTGCCAGACTGCTGTGGGCCGTTTTTTCCTCCAGTTTGAAACTGATGCCTGCGGGCAGAGCAAAAAAACTAGATAATGACAGGGGCAGGACTCTAGGGCTGGCGATAGGTTTTCATCTGAAGCACGGAACCAGAAGATCACGAGGAATGCCAGGCAGGCAAGAAAGGGGAGGATGTCGTTTTAGTATGGGAAGCTCAAAGAGCCGAAAACCTTGGGTTGGGAAGCCAAAAATCTCGGATTGGGAAACCCTGTACTTAAAAAAAAAAAAAAGGTTTGGAATCTCGTCAGACGAAAAGAGAAATGAGGGGGTTGGAATTCTCTGGGCGGGCTCCGTGAACAAAAGACAGACTATTTTAGAGGCAGAAGAGAGTAAAAGCTGATAACCCTACCTCTCCGGGATTCCCCCGCGGCAACCCCCCATCGCTTCGCTGCCCAGGGGCACAAGCGCCAAGAACGTGCAAAGGGCAGCGCCATCTTGCGCCACGGATGCACGGGACACGCCCCCGCGCCGAAGGCTCAGCGAATGACCAGCGGCGCTCGGTGCGCGTGATGCGTGGGGGGGGCTCGAGCGGCGAGATGACGTAAGACGCTATCGTCGTAAAGGGGAGCACGCAGCTCTTTGATTTCTGACTTTCAGGCGCGGTTCGTTGGCATTTTCTGGGAAAGGAATCCCAGGCACCCTTGAAGCAAACAGGACCAGTCGAGATAAGGTGTAGCCCGATGTTTACAACCATGTATTCTACAATTAAGCAATAATTAAATGAGCCCGGTGTCCGCGTACAGCTTTGGGCAAATAGCTTAAGTTTTGTGAGCCTTCGTATTCTCACTTGTGAAATAAATAATGCAATCTGTGTATCTACCTACAAAGAAGTCCAGGGTTCGATCCCTCATAGCAAAATAATGTAATAATAAGTGAGAAGTATAGCTTGGTAAATAGCAATCGCTGAGTAAGTGGCAGTTTATAATAAGTACTAAGTGAATAATGTTCATGTTGGTTTTGTATTTTCAGGGCTCAAAGAGGATAGTGAATGGAAAATGTCAAGGTGTTTTTGTTTTGTTTTTTGAGACAATATTTCTTTTATTTATTTTTTTTTAATTTTATTTATTTGTGTGGGGGGGCAGCTCAGCCCACCAGGGGCGCCGGGGGCGCCCCTGGCTGGCATGTGGTACTGGGGGATTGAACCGTGGTCCCTTTGCTTTGCTAAGTTTGTTCTAAGTAGGTGCTTTAGACCAATGAGCCATCTCACCAGCCCCGAGACAATATTTCAATGTAATTTGTAGGAGACACTTCCAGATCCTTGTCTCTGTCCAAGAAGCCAATATTTGTAATCTTCTTTTTTTTTTTTTTTTTGCGGAACCGGGGATTGAACTCAGATCCTTGCGTTTGCCAGTCAAGCGCTTATCCTAAGCCATCTCCCTGGCCCCCAATATTTGTAATCTCAAAGTTAAATTATTAGAATCCCATCAAGTTGATTCCAGTCTACAACTTTCAATGCAACCCACGGCAAAAATAAAAACACTAAGTTATATTTTCAATCATCGGGGAGTCCGGAAGCAAGAGAGTGACCCAGGGCCTCACTCGGTTTTATTCAGTGGAGGAGTGGCTTGAGGAGGACTGCCTAAGAATTGTGGGAAGTAGGTGACTACTATGAGCTGAGCTAGGTGGGTGGCCTAAATTTACCTCTGCGATATGCAGAGAGGATGTACAGGGAGAGTAATCTGCATTATATAGTATTTAATGTTTTGGTAAGTCTGGGGCTTCAGCTTTGATGTAGTCTTTTAAGCCCCAGGAAGTCGTAGCCTCTGTCTGAGGCTCATCCTAGCTGGCAGCGTGGGCATTAGCTCTACCGTCCTGTCTCCACCCAGCTCACATTGAAGAGCAGCAGGTGTACCAGGGAAACACGCACGCCACCTTCAAAGACTATCACCAGCACCTCAGCTAGACCAATATACATTGCTTAAGGCCATTTGAAGGATAAACAGAAGTCCTAACCAGCTCTGTACAGAACAATATGAGGAAATAGGGTCAGGCTCAGTCAAAATGGAGACAGTCTCTCTTCTTTCAAGAAGAGCTGCTCAGGTGGTCCTCCACAACAATTCAGTCTGGCCTTGAATTCATTGTGTGGCCTAGGCTCGCAGCAATCCTGTCACAGCCTCCCAAGTGCTGGCCTAGGCCAGTAGTACTATGTTTGGTTCATGGTTGGACAGATATTAAGTAATTATGTAAACACTCTACATTTACCATTTTGATCTGCTTAAAGCCCTCTGTCTCTTGCTTTCTAAATGTTTCAATCTGTCTAACTTGTCAGGGTTATGGTGAGCTCAATATCAACATCCCAACAAAGAGACTAAAAATTGAACCAAAAATTTGTCTGCTGTCCAATAGTATTCCAGTGGCCTTGGCCCTGGTTCAGATCACTGTCATCTGTGGCTTCACTTAGGGTTTGTCATTAAAACAAAAAAAGTTTTAATGTGTAGCACAGTAGTTTCATCTATCCGGTTTGTCCAAGGTCAGAGTGAAATTTCCAGACACAAATCAGATCCGGCCACCCCCCTACTTAAGTCTTTTAATGTACCTGCATCAGATATCCTTGCCTACTCATAAGGCTTGTGTGAGGATTGCTCTTCTTTGTTCTTTTCTTTCTTTTTTTCTTTTTGTCTTTTTGAGACAAGGTATCACTATGCAGTTTAGGCTGGACTTGAACTCACATTGTAGCCCAGGTTGGCCTCAAACTCACAGTAATCTTCCTGCCTCAGCCTCCTGAGTGCTGGGAATACAGACGTGTGCCACCACACTTGACTCTGTTCACTGTATTTTATTTTTTAAATATTTATTTATTTATTTATTTATTTATTTATTTATTTATTTTGTGTGTGTGGCCAGCTCAGCCCACCAGGGTGCGGGCTGGCTGGCATGTGGTGCTAGGGGACTGAACCGCAGTCTCTGTGCTTTGCTTAGCTTAGCTTGTTCTAAGTAGGTGCTTTAGACCACTGAGCCATCTCACCAGCCCCAACTCTGTTCACTTTAATAAAACCCAGATCTTTTTTTCAAAGGACAAAAGTGTAACTGGAGGAGGGATGAGAACAGTGGGTGGTCAAAATTTGATGTAGTAAATGCCACAATTGAAGTGAATTGAAGATGGTGAGGAATTAAAAGGGAAGCTCCTTAGAATATAGGAGTGGACCAGCGAGATAGCTCAGCAGACTAAGCACCTGCTTTGACAAGTGTGGGGACCAGGGTTTGATCCTCCCTGTTCCTGGTCCCACAGGCCACACCAGCCCCACTTCCAAGGCGCACTGAGCCCACAACAGAGTCCAGGCATGATGGCACACGCCTATAATTCCAGTGCTGAAAGCAGGAGAATAACTATGAGTCTGAGGCATGTAGTGAGACCTGTACCAAATGCATAAATGAAAAAAGAATATGGGAGAGTATCAGGGAGATACTTCCTGAATACATAGCTTTTACCCAAAGCTACTGCAGCTGGGTCCTTAGGACCCGATGCTTTTCTTTCTTTCTTTCTTTCTTTTTTTTTTTTTTTTTTTTTTTTTCCAGTTTTGAGTTTTGAGATAGGATCTCACTATGTAGTCTGTGCTGGCCTTGAACTTACTATGTAGCCCAAGCTGGCTTGGAATTTGTGACAATCCTGTCTCACCCTCCTGAGTGCTGGGAATGCAGGCATGCACCACCCTGTCAGGCTTTTTCTTAATGGGTCAGCATTGCTCCCTCAATGTTTCTTTTTCTTTCTTTCTTTCTTTCTTTCTTTCTTTTTTTTTTTTTTTTTTTTTTTGGAACCGGGGATTGAACTCAGGCCCTTGCGCTTGCCAGGGAAGCGCTTATTCCACTGAGCCATCTCCCTGGCTCGTGCTCAGTGTTTCTGCTCCCACCACAAGGAGTCCAGTCCTTAATCTAGTGATTCATCCTCATTGTCTGTACTTCTATAAGGAAGAATATATCAGATCCTGAAGACCTATCAGTAGTAAATACAGTACCACTTTTTTTTTCCACCTGTGTCAAAGCACTAACTCCACAAAAACAAATAAAAAAGCACTAACTCCAGTTTTTATAAGGTTTTTTCTGTTCTGAGTCTGGCCATGAAGATACTTATTTAATGTGGGTAACAGATGGAAGAGGAAGACCTGTTTTTGTTTTATTTTGTTTTGTGGTACCAGGGATTGAACTCTGGACCCTGCACTTGCCAGGCAAGCACTTATTCTACTGAGCTATCTCCCTAGCCTGGAAGACCCGTTTTTCATGCTACTGGTACTATGAATCTGGCTTGAGTTTCTTCATTTTTAGTACGTTGCTGTAGATTTTTTTTTCCCCTTAGATTTGATGTTAAAACTAGAAGAAAGAGAGATTAGCTATCTCCAATTTATTTGATGAATTTGTTAGCTGGTCAGTGTTACTCTACTGGATTTCACCTATCCATAGATGAGATGCTAGTACCATTTTGAGGAATATGCAGTTTTAGAATGTTTATGCTTAACAATCCAGCTAAAGATGGCATAAAGGTGCAGACTTTAGCTCATGCTAAGACTCATTATGTGCTAACTGCAGAAATATATGCTAGTGCTGAAGTAAAGATAGCTAATCTGACTAAACCCACCCTATGAAATCCTATAAGAGTTGTTAGGCTTGTGGAATATGCACTAAAGGAATTTTTTTTTTTTCAGAACCGGAAATTGAACTCAGGCCCTCGTGTTTGCCAAGGAAGCGCTTATTCTACTGAGCCATCTCCCCGGCCCCCACTAAAGGAAATATTATGGTGGCAATTAGTATAGCTCTGTAGAACTTCTTGGGCTGGGGAGATAGTTCAGTAGAATAAGTGCTTTCCTGGCGAGCACAAGGGCCTGAGTTCAATTCCTGGTTCCACCAAAAAAGAAAAAAAAGAACTTCTTGATGAATTTAAAAAGAAAAACTTGACTTATGTGAGCATTGAAAACTATACCACCTGAATTTTTACCAAATATAAAACAAACTTGTTTAGTCATCGCACATTAGCTTCATGTATACTAAAAAAAAAAAAAAGGTAAAAGTGCCATATTAATATAAAGTGTGGGGAGCCTGTGACTTAGTTCAGTTGTTTAAGCGTATGCTCAGACAAACCTAGTCAGGCACAAGGGACCACAGTTCGATCCCCAGCACCACATGCCTTACCATACTGGCTCTTAAGGCAGCATAGGTCAGGAAAAAAAAAAAAACATCTATCTATCTATCGATGGATCAATTGATCGATCGATCGGGGCTGGTGAGATGGCTCACTGGTCTAAGAACAAGCTTAGCAAAGCACAGGGACCGCGGTTCAATCCCCCAGCACCACATGCCAGCCAGCCCTGCCCTCTGGTGGGCTGAGCTGGCCGCGCGTGCACACACACACACACACACACACACACACACACACATAAATAAATAAATAAAATAGATAAAGTATGGGAACTGGGCATGGTGGTGCTTGCCTGTAATCCCAGCACTTTGGAAGGTTGAGTCAGGAGGATCTCTGTGAGTTCAAGACCAGGCTGGGAACCACAAAAGTGAGCACAAGGCCATCCCACACTGCATAGTGAGATCCTGTCTAAAAAATAAAACCAGGGGCCAGGTTGATAGCTCAGTAGAATAAGCAATTGCCCTGCAGCACAGGGTCCTGAGTTCAATCCCTGGTACTCCAAAAAAAAAAAAAAATTATGTATATGTATATATTACAGCGATTCTGTTGATCAGGAAACTGAAAGTATTCCCTTTTATTTTTTTTTAATTTGTTTATTTATTTATTCATTTTGTATGTGTGTGGCCAGTTTAGCCCACCAGGGGGCGGGGCTGGCTGGCATGTGGTGCTGGGGATTGAACCGAGGTCCCTGTGCTTTTGCTTAACTTAGCTTGTTCTAAGTAGGTGCTTTAGACCACTGAACCATCTCAGCAGTCCAGTATTCCCTTTTAGAATGACACAAAATCTGGAGTTGACACTTTGATTGGAAAATGTGCATTATATTTGATGTCCAGGAGAACCAACCATTCTTCTTTGCCTTATCAACACAAAGAAGGCAACATACTAAAAATAAAAATTGAGGGGCTCAGTAGAATAAGTGCTTGCCTGGCAAGCTCAAGGACCTGAGTTCAATCCCCTGTTCCGCAAAAAAATAAAAAATAAAATAAAAAATAAAAATAAAAATAAAAATGAAAATTGAGCCAGATTTATAGTAACACAAAAGAATTGGTCTTCCTGTGCTGTTGCCCACACTGAACAGGTGGCCAGACTTAAAAACCGTTTGCCAATGGCCATTTTGTAATCCCATTTTAAATGTTACAGGTGTTAATTCTCACTGTACCAGTTTCCACAATGACATGAAATAATAAAATGTTTTTATTTTATGAAATTCATTAGGATGCAGTTAACTGAGGAAAATCCGCATTCCAGAATGCCTACTAAGAAATGCACTTATAGGGGCCGGAGAGGTGGCTCAGTAGAATTAAGCGCTTCCCCGGCAAGTGCGAGGGCCTGAGTTCAATCCCCCGCTCCGCAAAAAAAAAAAAGTACACTTATAGCAGAAATCCTGGCAATGGAGATTCCTGTTATAGGAGAGGCCAGACAACTTGACAAAAGCAAAAGCAAAAGATGCCATATGCCCCAGCAGTAAGGACAGAAATAAAAACTATCCAAGTGATATTTATACAATGCCAACTTGTGATCAGTTCTGTAAGAAACTTTGTCTTAAGTTTTTTGATAATTTTTATGTTATACTTACATAATGTGTTTACAAATAAAAATTTAGCATATTTTTTACTTCTTAGAAAAGTTAAATTTATGGAGCTGGTGAGATGGCTCAGTGGTCTAAAGCACCTACTTAGAACAAACTTAGCAAAGCACAGGGACCGCAGTTCAATCCCCCAGCACCACATGCCAGCCAGCCCCGCCCCTGGTGGGCTGAGCTGGCCACACACACATAAATAAATAAATAAATTTTTTTTAAAAAGTTGAAGTTATGAGTCCTGAGAATCCATGAGTAGTATGTGTGTAACTAAAATGAATTGTTAATAAGCGCTTCCCTGGCAAGCGCAAGGGCCTGAGTTCAATCCCCGGTTCTGCCAAAATAAATAAATAAATAAATAAATAAATAAATAAATAAAATGAATTGTTAGTAGCTGCAGGTTAAAGGTAGAAATGGAAGCCAGGTATGATGGTGCACACCTATGATCCCAGCATTTGAGAGGCTGAGGTAAAGGATTGCTGCAAATTCAAGGCCACCCTGGACAACATAGTGAGCTCAAGACTATACTAAACTACATGGTAAGACCCTATCTCAAAAATAAGTAAATAGGGGCCAGGGAGATAGCTCAGTAAAGTAAGTGCTTGCCTGGCAAGTGCAAGACCCGGAGTTCAATCCCCGACTCCACTAAATAAATAAACAAACAAATAAATAGCAGAGGTGGATAAGCAGGTGAGAAAGCCCTTCTTGTTAAGTTCTCAGCTACAGTCCAAAGAAAATACTGAAACAATGGTAGTGTAGTCCACATCACCTACTGGAGACATTCTCAAAAACTCTAAATCTGTACATTCCATAGCCTGATGGACATTCATAGCTGATGTCCTCCCTTCACCTTAGATTGAGCACATTCAGTGCTAACCTCGCCTTCTTACACCAGTCAGCCTCTTCTAGTCTGTGACTCCAGCAACTGTAACCTGTAACCAGTAGTCAGTTACCTGGGAGTCTTGACTTCTTTGTGTCTCTCATCTGACAGATGTCATTGTCATTGAATTCCTGATACATTATTTCTCCCAGAGACTGTTGAATAGGCTTCCCAACTGGTGTCTTAATTTTCCCAGTGCTGTCCAGGAAACATATATACAGGCAGCTGCTATCTCGGCCACTCACTTTGGGATTCTTAAGAATGGGGATTGAGCTGGTGAGATTTCTCAGTGGTCTAAAGTCCTGCTTAGACAAGCTTAAGCAAAGAGCAAGGACGACGGTTCAATCCCTGGCACCACATGCCTTGCCAGCCCCACCCCCAGGGTAAGCCAGCCAGCCAGCCAGCCAGCCAGCCAGCCAGCCACACACACACACACACACACACACACACACACACACACACATTTAAAGAATGGGATGGGGATTAAATCCTTTGTTCTCTGTACCCCGTGGTCTCCATGCTCTCCTCAGAGCCCATTTTTTTAAAAAAAGGAAATGAAGGGCCGGCTAAATAACCGAGCAGATTAAAGCGCCTACTAGCAGGCACAGGATCCGCCCTGTCGGCCCCATCTCCCGGGGCGCACTGAGACGGCGATTGAGACTGGGCATGGTGGTGCGCGCCTGTAATCCCGGCTCTTGGGAGGCTGTAAAGAGGAGAATCACTATGATTCCGATCTAGTAGTGAGACCCTGAACACCCTGTAGACCCTTCCCTAAAATACGGGTGGGGGGCGGGGGGAAGAAATGAATGACCGGCAAAGAGGAAGAGTTCAGTGTCCACATTTTTGGCGTGCAGCAGCTCTTTCTCTCCACCAGGGGTCAGTCTGGTCCAACCTGTTCAACCACATAAATGTGAAAGGTGGCAGATTTATCGCCTTTTTTCCCCCTTGAGAATTAAACACAAGGCCTGTATCTCTGTCCTTTTCTTATTTTTATTTTGAGACAGGGATCCCAAATCACTAAATTATTCAGGCGGGGCTTGAATTTAGAATCCTCCTGCCTCAGCTTTCCAAAATGTGGGGATTATAGATATATGAAACCATGACCTATTGGTTTGTTGCCTTTTAGGCCTAGGAATGAGGTATTAAGAGGAAACATTTCCGTCAGAAAAGTCTTGCTCTGTCCATAATTTGCGTTTTGGTATTAGGAACAGAAAAATCCCAGGACTGTGCTTCTGGAGGATTTCTCCTTCTGTTCATCCTGGCGTGTGGGCTGATAAATCACTACACATCCCACACGTTGCCACTTAGAACATACAGCCCTTTTATTTCCCATTCAGGAATCTCTATCATCTCTTAAAGAAAAAAAAAAATGGGGCCGGGGAGATGGCTCAGTAGGATAAGTGCTTGACTGGCAAACTCAAGGATCTGAGTTCAATCCCCGGTTCCACCAAAGAAAAAAAAAAAAAAAAGGAATCTATCATCCATCTTTCTTTTTTCTGGTTTTTTGAGACAGTCTCGCTATGCAGCTCAGGCTGACATTGAGCTCAGTTTGTAGCCCAGGCTGGTCCCAAACTCACAGTGATCCTCCTGCCTTAGCCTCTAAATGCTGGGATTACAGGTATGCACCACCAAGACTGGTTTATTTCACTTTTATAGAGTTACCATTTAGCTAAGAAATTTATCTTTGTCATTCAGAGGATTTACTTGGTTCATTGTTAACAAGTAATTAATACTTAAAATTTGCATGCCTCCTAAGTAGGATGTGATATAATTGACAGACAAAGGAGAGTAGGACATTTGAAGTACAGGAAAGCATTTAGAAAAACACTGGGTTTTGAAACAAAATTGAACCTTTGAGGAACCACAAGGAGCACGATTTTGCCAGTTTCATGTTGGGACGAAAAGGAACACTAAAGGTCCATGTGCACCATGATGAGGATTTAATCTTGCCTTTCAGGCACTCATGAATTATTGAAAGGAACTCAGGGAAAAGACAGATGACAGGGCCTAATAGTGACATAAAGCTGGCAGCAAGGGCCGGCAGTATAGCTCAGCGGACTAAGCGCTTGCTTAGGTAAGCGCAGGAGCCAGGGTTCGATCCCTGGCTCTACATGCCGCAGCTGCCCTGCCCCTGGGTGCACTGAGCTGGCGATGGTGAGCTGGCGATGGAGTCTGGGCTTGGTGGCGCGCGCCTGTAATCACCTGTAATCCCAGCACTTGGGAGGCAGAAATCAGGAGGATCACTACAAGTGTGGGCTGTGTATGTGTGAGACCCTGCGTGCGTGCGCGCACACACACGTGCTGGCAGCAACATGAGAGTGAATTGGAAAAGATGAGACAAGAGAGAGGAACAGGACCACAGGCCAGTAGGCTTCTCAGTGACACAATGCACCTCAGCTAGCTAACAGATAGGATTAGTGACCACTTGAGTGTAAAGAGACACAAGAGTGGTTAGATGAAGAAGGCATCACATCTGATTCATAGATTTCTGATAATAAGGAGATAAGAGGAAGACAGTTTGTTTTCTCTCTCTCTCTCTCTCTCTCTCTCTCTCTCTCTCTCTCTCTCTCTCTCTCTCCCTCCCTCCCTCCCTCCCTCCCTCCCTCTCTGTCTCTGTACCAGGAATCAAGAAGGCTTAGAGGGGCTGGTGAGATGGCTCAGTGGTCTAAGGCACCTACTTAGAACAAGCTTAGCAAAAACACATGGACCGCGGTTCAATCCCCTAGCACCACATGCCAGCCAGCCCCGCCCCCTGGTGGGCTGAGCTGGCCACACACAAAATAAATAAATTAAATAAATAATTTTTTTTAAAAAAAGGCTTGGAAGTTCTAGAACATCTTGAGTAACTTAGCAAAATAAAAGGAAGGGGGTACCTGGGAAGTTAGTTTAGTGGTAATGTTTCCTTGGCTGTGTTCTGCAGCATACACACACACACACACACACACACACACACAGGAGAGGTGGATGGAGATGAGTTCACCCAAGGAGAAGATACAGGACTATAGTAAGTAAGGAGCAAACTAAGGACACAGCCCCAGTGGTAAGTGTTGGGACAGATGAGTCTCGAGATGAGATCTGCAGTGCTTAGAGAGGGACCCAACTCCAGTGAGCACTGGTCTGCATTGGGGTTGTGTCTAACTCCCTGGGGACAAAGGGAAAAGGAGCTAGGAATAGGGCAGGCTGAGGCTTTGATTACTCTGTTCTTGGATCACCCCATTTCCAACATGCGGGGGCCCTGGCCTGATCCAAGTGCTCATTAGAGCCCTCATGTGTGGATGAGAGAGGGATGATGCCCTCAGAGCTTGGCGATTGTTCTGGACTTTGCCAGGAGTCAGCAGTCAGCAAAGCATAACCAGAGAAAGAGAGGGAAGGGGGGCCTCAGGAGCTAGCCAAAGGGGCTGCTGGGCTGGCTGTCCCTGTGTTGGGGCCTTTGTCTTACACAATGGAGCTGGGCTACGTGCTGACCTGGCATTCTGCGTATGGAGCTGGGATAGTGAGTCTACATGGTGGAAGCTAGGATGGATGGTCACCTAGTCTCTGATGATCATGTCTCTACTCATGGACATGGAAATTCTTAGTAAGATTGTTCACGTGATTGTAATAAATTATCTTTATATGTGATTAACTTACAAGACAATTTATTTTTCATTTAAGGCAGCTAATTTAACATGCATTTTCTGAGACATATCTCATTTGTCCTTATTTAACCTTACAAGTTTGGCAAGGTAGATCTGGAAGGTTTTGTTTTTTGACACAGAGGCTCTCTGTGTTCGGGCTGGTATTGAGCTCACTACGTAGTCCAAGCTGGCCTCAAATTCATGGCAACCCTCTTGTTTCAGTCTCCCAAGTGCTGAGATTACAGGTGTGCACCACTAGACCAGCTTCAGCAAGGTGGATATTTTTATGGAACTCAAACCTGGCTTACTGGTGAGAGGGTTGGCTAACAAGTAGAAGTAGAGAGGGGCTGGTGAAATGGCTCAGTGGTCTAAAGCACCTACTTAGAACAAGCTAAGC
>NW_004524863.1:516958-518836 GCF_000260255.1 Octodon degus
CCCCCTGGTGGGCTGAGCTGGCCACACACAGACACAAAATAAAAAATAAATTAATTAATTAAAAAAAACAAAAAACAAAAAAAACAAGTAGAAGTAGAGAGATGGTGAGTCAGTCTTGGACCACCTCAGAGATAGCAGTGGTAATCCATGGGACCCACTGTGGAGGAATGAAGCCAGCCAAATAGCTCTGCCTGCAGATTCCCTGCACTATGATGTGGACTCTGCTTCTGTAGCATCCTAAGAGACTGAGAAATGGGGTTTTCTTTCATGAATGGGGGACAAAACTTTGGTTCAGTGGTCCAGCAGCATCAGGGTTGATCACTGTAGTCAGTAGGAGTTAACTCAGTTTTAAGTATTGAGGCAGATGAGACTCCAGGATGATTCCTACTACAAACCATTAAGACTTGTGATAAGTTCATAACCATCCACATTTTTATAGTTCCTATTGAAAAAAAATTCTTAAATTATAATATGCCAGGAAAGAAGAATGAGAATCTATAGCTAAAATTTTTTACAACCCCTAAAAAGAACCCTAAATGTAAGAATAAAGCAGAATGGTGGCAAAAAGAACAAGGGGATCAAGGAGGCATATAAACTGGGCGTTTCACGGGTGATTCCAAGAGTGTTAGATCCCAGGAATCCTCAGGAAATCCCCCAAGGCTCTTCCTTTGCAGATCCTAATGGTCTGGTTACCAGTCTAGTGCTGGTGGTGTCTTACTGGTTTGCTGTGCTGCTGCTCTCCATTGGCTGAGGGAAGGAGCCTCTCTCTGGCTCCTTCTTCAGGGGAGGTATCTGAAACACCTGTTTCTTACCACCCAATTCGACTCACCTAGATCTAGAAAAGTAGTCTTTAAACTGAGTATACAACAGATACTCTGGACCCAGCTGGCAAAGTGATGATCTGAGAGATTAAGTTCCTGAGGAGAGGAAAATTATCGCCTCTCTATTGATTGCACCTCTATATGGAAAACCAATACATCTCCTCTTTTTCATTCCTAAAACTCAGTCCAACCAAGTGATGCCTTTTTTTTTTTTTTTTTTTACAAGATCTCACTATGGGGCCAGCCAGATTGCTCATCAGACTAAAGCCCTTGCTTAGCCAGGCACAGTTGATACAGGGAACCTCCAAATGACACAAGGAAAAAAACTGATCTCCCAATCTAAAAGGTACCTGCGACAAGTGTGTGTTCTCTAAAACCAAAGAATGAATTTTAGGTACAAACAGAGGTTATAAGCAGAATATATTTATTGAGGGAAAGAAAGCTTCTGTCTGAGAGGGACATAAGGGGGGCCCCGAGCAGGTGGTCCCCGGGAAGCTGTCTCTCCCAGGGACTTTTATAGAGTAAAACCGTGTGGTGAGGTGGGTCTAAGGTGGTAGAGAAGACAGGGAACTTGCTTAGGTGGGCATGAGGTGGGACAAGACTATGGTCAACCAATGAGCACCATTGCTCAGGTAAAATTGATTAAATCCAGTACCAATGAGGAAGCAAGTCATTGTAGCAAGGGGGCATGAATATTGGATAGGATCTCTTCCTGTTGGGGATTGGGCTAGTGACTCATTTGGGCTCTTTCAAGGTGATTTGTACCTATTCAGAATATCAATCCCTGATGCCCATCCCTAGGGAAGTATGTAGTTGTGTTTCCTCTTTCATCTCTCTTTTTTTTTTTTTCTGGAACCGGGGATTGAACTCAGGCCCTTGTACTTGCCAGGCAAGCGCTTATCCTACTGAGCTATCTCCCCGGCCCTCTTCTCTCATCTTGAGGTGTGGCCCATATGGGAGTGTGTGTCTCTTCCAAGTTGTAAAGTCATATTGTCTTCCATCTTGTCTCCTTGAGGGCCTGGCCCTGTCTGACTGCCTATAATATTTCTTTTCTTTT
>NW_004524863.1:519671-521763 GCF_000260255.1 Octodon degus
TTGTTTGTTTGTTTGTTTTGTTTTTGTTTTTGTTTTTTTTTGGAACCGGAGATTGAACTCAGGCCTTTGCGCTTGTCAGGGAAGCGCTTATTCCACTGAGCCATCTCCCTGGCCCTGGACTTAAATGTGTAACCCCAGCTTCCCACGGTGCTGGGATTTCTGAGTCCCTGGGTTTTTAAAAATGAAGAGTAAGGAAAGAAAAGCGCAGAACAACAAGAAAGCAGTGGGACAGAAGAGCAGGCCAGATGCAGCCTGCATAGCCAGCCCAGCCTTGCCTTCCACCTCTGTGTTCCTCCCCAGGAGCTGTGGCACCAGCACATGAGACGGAGGTGCTGGCTGAAGGCGTGGCAATGCCAGTCTGCTCTTTGCAGTCTGGGGCTTCATGTCCCAGAGGGAGGGCCATACAAAGTGCACACAGTCCCTCACACATGCAAAAGCTACTTTCCAGCCTATTTACTTATTTATGTATCTTTATGATAGGGTCTCCCTAGGCAGCTCAGACTGGTCTCACTTTGTAGCCCAGGCAGATCTCTAACTTGCAACAATCTTCCTGCCTCAGCCCCCCTCCAACCCAGTGCAAGGATCGCACAGGTGCACCACCATGCCCAACTAACTTTTTTTTTCGGTACTGGGGATTGAACTCAGGACCCTGTTCCTGCCAGGCAAGCACTTATTCTACTGATCTATCTCCCCAGCCCTTTTGCTTTTGAGACAGTTTCACTAAATTGCCCAGGTGTGGGCCAGGCAGATAGCTTAGCAGATTAAAGAGCCTGTTTAGGCATACACAGGGATTGGGATTCAATCTCCAGTGTGCCTTGCTGGCTCTGCCCCCGGGGCACAGTGAGAGGGCTACTAAGACCGGGTGTGGTGACGTGCCCCTGTAATCCCAGCACTTGGGATGCTGAAAACAGGAGGATCACTAACAGCCCAATCTGTATAGTGAGACCCTGTAGACCTTGTACTAAAAATACAAAATAATAATAACAATAAAATTAATTGCCCAGGTAAGCCTCAAACTTACAGATTTTTTTTTTTTTTTTTTGGTAGTACTGGGGATTGAACTCAGGCCCTTGTGCTTGCCAGGCAGGCACTTATTCTACTGAGCTATCTCCCCAGCCAAACTTACAATTCTCTTGTCTCAGATTCCAGAAGTAGTTAGGATTACAATTTATACACACACACACACACACACACACACACACACACACGCACACACACAACACACGCATACACACACACACACCCCTTTTATTCATTTAAAGAAAAACTAGGCTAGGGCCAGGGATATAGCACAATGGCACAGCACCTGCCTAGCAAGTTAGAGGTCATGAGTTTGATTCCAAGCACAACAACAAAAAAAACCCTAGGCTAATAGAAAATAATGATCATGCTAATTATATGTAAATATAAGCAAACATAAGTACATTTTTGAGAATTCATCTTCAGTTAGATTTGAAAGATACTGGCTATCAGCTAAATGAGGAAGCTTATGTGAAAGGAAATGGGCTGTGGTTCAGTTCTCCAAGGTTTCTTGTTAACCTTGGTTTGTTTTTCTTTTATAGATTTGTTAGCATTTGATAAGGAATATAAGAGAGAGATTTATCATGCCAGAAAGGAATTCTAATTATTTTATTTAGCATCAATAAGGGAAGAATTAATGGCCCTTTGTCCTTCTGTTTCTTCTTATAAGAGCTAATTTGGTTGGTGAGGCAACCCTTTCCCATTAATAAAACCCTCATCAAATAGCTTTTGTTCATTAAGCACTTTACTCTGCACCATGTACTATACTGTACTAGTTTGTTGGGGGTTTTTTAGCTACGTTCTATAATTTAGGATTCAGAAGAAACTGAGGCTCTGAGAATTTATATTAAAATCGATACAACTTCTAGGCATGGTAATCCACTCCCAGTAGTCCCAGCACTCCAGGAGGCTGAGACAAGAGGATCAATACAAGTTTGGGGACAGCCTGGGTTATACAGGGAGTTCATGGCTAGCCTGAACTGCATAGTGAGACTTTGTCTCAAAAAACAAAAAAGTAGGGGACCTGGGAGATGGCTCAGTAGAATAAGCACTTCCCTGGCAAGCGCAAGGG
>NW_004524863.1:521980-528852 GCF_000260255.1 Octodon degus
GGTCCCTGTGCTTTGCCAAGCTTGTTTCAAGTAGGTGCTTTAGACCACTGAGCCATCTCTCCAGCCCCAATCATTTTCTACCTTCATGTCAAGGATCAGATTTGTAATGGTGAGCAGATCAGATTTGGCCCCTGCTCTCCTGGAGCTTATATCTAGTGGGGATAACTTGGCCACCTAGAAAGTAGTAAAGCAAGTACCTAGGGTTGTGATGTACACCTGCAACCCCAGCACTCTAGGAGGATAATACAGGAGCACTGTGAGTTCAAGCTCAACCTGGACAATTTAGTGAGACCCTATCCCAAAATTAAAAAAAGAAAAAATTTAAAAGGGCTAGGGAGATAGTTGAGTGCAAACACCCTGGTCCAACCTCAAGTACCCCATCCAAAAAATGGAAAGAAAGAGGAGAGAGAGAGAGAGAGAGAGAGAGAGAGAGAGAGAGAGAGAGATCTGGCAGTACAAAGTCCTAAGTTTGATTTCTAGTACCAAAGAAAGGAAAAGAGGAAAAGAAAAGTGGTAAAGACAGGATTGTTGCCAGCACTGTATTATTTATTTATTTTATTTTTTCTAAGACAGGATCTAGCTATGTAGTTCAGGCTGGCCTTGAAAGCAGCAATCCTTCTCATCAGCTTCCTGCCTCAGCTACCTGATTGCTGAGATCATAGGAGTGATCCATTACACCGGGCACTATCACTGCTTGTTTTTTGTTTTTTCAGAACTGAGGATTGAACTCAGGCCCTTGTGCTTGCCAGGGAAGCTCTTAATCCATTGAGCCATCTCCACAGCCCCCCATCACTGCTATTCTTTTAGGGTTTTTTGTTTTGGAGGGTGTTTGTTCTTTTTTTTTTTTTTTTAATTGGTCTTTCTGTATCTCAGGGGGTTTAGTTTTTTGAGACAGTCTTGTTAGGTAGTTCAGGCTGGTCATGAACTTACTACATAGTCCAAAATGACTTCATACTCATGGCAATCCTCCTGTTCCAGGCTCCCCAGGGCTGGGATTATAGGTATGCACCACCATGCCTGGCTTTGCTATTTATGAATCTTGGTTATACAGAGTATTCATTTGTTCATGATATCCTTTCTGCACTGGTGTATATATAAAGCTGTATTTGTCTATGCATTCATTTATGTACTTAGTTATTTTTCTTGTCACTGAGACAAAATACCTGACACCCAGAGTTAAAATAGGAAAGGTTTATTATTATTTTTTTAAATGTATTTAGTATAGGGTCTACAGGGTCTCACTACACAGGTTGGACTCATAGTGATCCTACTGAATTTCAGGCTCCCAAGTGCTGGGATTACAGGCGCATGCCCCGTCTCTGGGATTTTTCTTTTTCTTTTTCTTTTTTTCCCATAATTTTATTGACAGACAAAAAGCAATGAGACAGTTTCAAATCAAATTGGTAGGACAGTTTCAATAATTAACACATTGCATACTGTCTTCCTAGTGGTTATTTGCTGTACAAGATGCAGACATGATATCCTATTTACAAAACTATTACAACAAATCCCTCTATTCATTAAGAGAATGTAACTATATTTTTGTTTTTATTATGTATTTTTGTACAGGGTCTTACTATACAGATAGGACTCATAGTGATCCTCCTGATTTCAGCCTCCCCAGTGCTGGGATTACAGGCACACACCACCATTGCCTAGTCTCAGTCACCATCTCAGTGCACCCCAGGGGCAGGGCCGGCATGCCATGCCGGTCCCTACATCTGCCTAAGCAGGCTGTTTAATCCTCTGAGCTATCTGGCCAACCCCACCATCCTCAGTCTCAATCACCATCTCACTGCGCCCAAGGGATGGAGCCCAGCACGGCACCCCAGGGGTCAAAACCTGGTCCCTGTGCCATTTGTTGTTTTTTGAGACAGCGTCTTGCTGTGTAGCCTTGACTGACCTTGAACTTGTGGCCATCCTCCTGTATCAGGCTTCCAAGCATTGAAACTACAGGTGAGCACCACCACATTCAGCTAGGAAAAGTTTATTTGACCTACAGTTCATAGAAGTGTCAGTCCATAATTGGCTGGCTCCAAGGCAGGGTGGCATATGGCAGAGGACAACAGTTCATGGCAGGCAGAAGGTAGCAAAAACAAGGGACCTCAGTGGTATCTTTCTGTCCCTTTTGTCTTATCCAGGCTATTTAGGGCAGGTAGCACTCACATTCTTAACCCTAAGAACCTAGCATTGCACCATGAATCAATTACAGCATCACACACTCAAGATCCAGCCATCCCCAAAAATCCCCATCTAGATCGCATGAGGTTTTGGAGGAGATCTAGAAATAAGCCATAATGCTTACTTATGTATTTTCCAGTCATGGAATTGAATCTGGGACCTTGTGCATGCTAACTGAGTGTTTTATTACTGAGCCACACCCACAGCTGCGTTTATTTTTAATAATAATTAAACAACTTTTTTTTTTTTTTTTTTTACAGGAATCACACTCAGGACCTTGCACTTGCCAGGCAGACTCTTATGCCACTAAGCTATATCCCTGCCCCCTAAACATCATTGTTCATCATCAACTCAGTAGAAAAACTAGAACCTCAACAACCACATAAACTCACTTGCCTATATACATGCCCCATCCCATTCCTTTCTCCTAAACCAAGATAAATAACATCTTGACTCTTGTGTTTATTCTTCTTTGTGTAGTTTTAGCTCATCTTTATGTATTCTGAGAGTTATTTTTATTTTAGCTGCTTTTTAATTTTATAAAAAGGTAGTTGTCATATATAATTTTTTGGAACTTTTTCTTTTTGAAACTTTTTTTTTCTTTTATTTTTTACTAGCATTACTAACATTTATCCCTATTATTGAGTGCCACTGTGTTAATTTACTCATTTTAACAGCTGAATAATAGTCTTTTTTTTTTTTTTTTTTTGAAATGGTGGGACTTTTAGATCACAGGAGATTCCAAGGAAACGTGGTAGATTCTCTTTCACCTGTTCCCTTGGGTGTCTCCTATTCTCAGCAATTCTTCCGGCATCTAGGTGAGTTAGCGGACATGGAGGTTTAGGACTCCAGTGTCCTGATTTCAGCTGTATTAGAGGACTCAAGGCCCTCACACTACTTCGTACCCATGATCTTATGTCTTTCCTCGCACCATTTCCAGCCATACCTTGTGAATTTAGGAAAGATGAAATACCATCTAATTTGCAGGTTTAAAGTACTGACCCATTTCCTCCCAGGTCCCAAGGCTACTCCTAGCCTATAGAAGGACATCTTCTTCCCCCATCTCTCTGTGGTTTGAAAGGCCAGGCTGAGGGTTTGGAAAGGAAGGTGCTAGCATGGGGTGGGGGTAGGGAACCTGGGTTTGGAGAAAACCAGACACAGCAGAACTATTCTGTTCCAGAGCTGCAGGGTCCACAGATTCCAGCCCAAATCAGCCAATGGGAGAAGGCCCTCTAATCCCAGGGAACTAAAGAATTCTCTTCAGTTATCCAGTTTCCCTGCTGAACCCCACTCCTTACCCCCACCCCCACCCTTACCCCTGTTGGACTCAGAGGAGGCTGAGGCCCCCAGGAGCTCAGGTCTATACCCCATGAAGTAAACCCTGGTGAATGCAACTTCTAAGATTTAAGGGCTGTTCTAATGTAGATGTCAGTCAGGACTATGAACCCCAACTTTGACACAAATAGGACATGGCCTTCTGGCCCCTTGTCCATGCATCTCTTATCTTTGTGGGCTGTGGCTCTCTGGGTTCATCTCCCTGCTGAGGAGGGAAGGGAAAATCCAGCAGCTCTATCAGATGTGTGCATGTGGATTCAGCCCTGCACAGCTGTGAAGGGGTTAAGAGGCTGGGCCAGCTGCCTCAGTCTGCCCCTCCCAGGGATTAGGAGGTCTCTATAAAGGGGACTGTCCACCCAGATCAGGCCAGGGGGGTGTCAGGGACTCAGGCACCGTGCCCATCCCCCTTGCCATGTGGGAACTGCGGTCTGCCTCCTTCTGGAGGGCCATATTTGCTGAGTTCTTTGCTACTCTCTTCTATGTCTTCTTTGGGCTTGGGGCCTCACTGCGCTGGGCCCCGGGACCCCTGCATGTCCTGCAGGTGGCTCTGGCCTTTGGCTTGGCCCTGGCTACATTGGTGCAGACAGTGGGCCACATCAGTGGAGCCCATGTCAACCCTGCAGTCACTTTTGCCTTCCTTGTGGGCTCCCAGATGTCCCTGCTCCGAGCCTTCTGCTATATGGCAGCCCAGCTCCTGGGAGCTGTGGCAGGGGCTGCTGTGCTGTACAGTGTTACCCCGCCTGCTGTCCGAGGAAACCTAGCACTCAACACGGTAATGTTTGACTGAGGGGTTAGGGGAACCTGGTGGCCTGCTCTCTGTTTCCCTGATTCCCTGCCTGGAGCAATGTGTGCATGTGTGCTCACGCGCGCGTCCACACACATGCCCATGTGCACATGTGTGTGCACACACGCAGGCCAATTGTCATGGTGCAGACCTGTAATCCCAGCACTCAGGAGGCTGAGGCAGGAAGATCGCTGTGAGTTCAAGGCCAGCTTGGGCTACAAAGTGAGTTCAAGGCCAGCCTGATCTGTACAGTGAAACCCTGTCTCAAAAACACAAAAAAGAAAAGAAAAAAAATGTGTGTGTGTGTGTGTGTGTGTGTGTGTGTTTGAGGTAGGGAGCATCAACAGGCAACTTGGAGGGGTAAGAAAACCATAGAGCCTTGGACTAAGAATCAGGAAAACTGAATTTGGATTCTACCTTTACTTCCAACTGCTTTCAGGTTCTTAAGGAAATGTATTTTACCATATAGAACCTCAACTTCTTCTTCCATGTAAGTGGGTACAATAATTTCTATTACAAAGTAATGTTGGGATAAAATAAGATACAAATATCATTACTATGAAGGGGGTTGTACATCCTTCCTCTCCAAGGAACTGAGGCCAGAAGGCAGTCCCTACCTGGCCTGAGAAGCCTTGAGGTCACGCTGTGGCAGCCCTGCTGAGCCATCTCCTCCTCCTTCCTTTGCCCAGTTGCATCCTGGGGTGAGTGTGGGCCAGGCCACCACGGTGGAGATCTTCCTGACTCTCCAGTTTGTGCTGTGCATCTTTGCCACATACGACGAGAGGCGGAACGGCCGCCTGGGCTCTGTCGCTCTGGCTGTTGGCTTCTCCCTCACCCTGGGGCACCTCTTTGGGGTAAGTAATGCAGCGGAGCAATTTCCTGCTCAAGAATTCCAGGGCCCCCAAAACTTCTCCAATTTGTAAGGGTTCTTCCTGCCAATTTCACTGTCAAACGTGACTGCTGCCCACCTCTCTCTTATCAGGAGGCACAAAGGACTCAAAGCTGTACTACCTCTCTCTTGGGTTTTTTTTTGGGTTTTTTTTGTTTGTTTGTTTGTTTGCAGAACTGGAACCGGGGATTGAACTCAGACCTTGCGCTTGCCAGGCAAGCGCTTATTCTACTGAGCTATATCCCCAGCCCCTACCTCTCTTTTGTGATCATTGTGTTTGGCCCCTGACCTGCTGGTAGAAATGAATGCATCATAGTACGGTTGGCATTTGACTGTGGGGCCATCATCTGGGAATGAAGGTTGCCATGGTGATTGTCCTTTCCTACTTGTTTCTGGCTAGAGATACATTACCAGCTCTCAGACTCATATGGGCTATGATGAGAAGGGGTGGGGGGGTTACAACTCTCTCGCTCTCTTTTACTTTGTTATTGTTGTTGATACAGGGTCTTGCCATGTAGTTCAGGGTGGCCTTGAACTCACTATATGGTCCAGGCTGGCCTTGAACTCCTGGCAGTCCTTCTGCCTCAGCCTCCTGAGTGCTGTAGGAGTGTGCCACCACACCTGGCTCACAACTCTGTCTCTTGCAGATGTATTATACTGGTGCAGGCATGAATCCTGCCCGCTCCTTTGCTCCTGCCATTCTTACTCGGAACTTCACCAACCACTGGGTGAGTGAGGGGAGAAGGGTTAGATCTTAGAGGCCTTCAGGATGGGGCTAGACTGAAGGCTCCAGGTTTGGTTCCTGCCTTCTTTCTGGAGTACTGGCTGCCTTGTCAGCACTGAGCTAAGGGGGATGTCTGAGGGCATGGTATGCCTGTTTGAATAGGTTGCATTATTTTGCTAGAAAGAGAGGGTCTTAAAAAAATGAGACAGGGTCTTAACTGGAAGTCATGATACATGCCTGTAGTCTTAGTGCTCAGGAAGCTGAGGTATGAGGTCAATTGAGCCTAGAAGTTCAAGTCCAACCTGGGCATTATAGTGCAATCTTTTTTATTATGAAAGAAAGAAGGGGAGCAACCATGGTGGTACCTTACCTGCAGGCCAAGGCAGGAGGATTGTTGAACGTTAAAGGTCTGAACTATATAGCCAAAGCCTGTCTTAAAAAAAAAAAAAAAAAGACAAAGGAGGAAAGGAAGGAAGAATGGAACAGAATAGAAGTAGAAGACGCTTGCTCATATTGTTCTTTCTCTGGATATACAAAGTCAAAAACTTCTGTTCTTGGAACTCAAGATGTGTATGAGTGCAAAACAGTCTGGCCCCCATCCCAGTTCTCGCACTTTACTAGTCTGTGTGTGACTACTGGTAAATAATTCAGTCATTCTGAGCAACAGTTTCTCTAACTATAAAATGGAGTATTATGAGAAATAAGTGTGAAAATTATATACATGAAACATTTAGTACAGAATCTAGCATTCAATAAATATTTATGTTTATGTTAGGGCTGGGGATATAGTTCAATGGCACAGCACCTGCCTGGCAAGTGCAAGGTCCTGAGTTGGATTCCCTGTACCAAAAAAAAAAAAAAAAAATCTATATCTATGTATAGATTTAGATTAGATAGATAGATGTGTGTGTGCATGTGTTGCATGTATGTATGTTGTTTTGGCCATATACAAGATTTTA
>NW_004524863.1:529317-544065 GCF_000260255.1 Octodon degus
TTATTTATTATTTGTGTGTGTGGCCAGCTCAGCCCACCAGGGGGCGGGGCTGGCTGGCATGTGGTGCTGGGGGATTGAACCACGGTCCCTGTGCTTTGCTTAGCTTAGCTTGTTCTAAGTAGGTGCTTTAGACCGCTGAGCCATCTCACCAGCCTAGGCAGTTGTTTAATGGCTGTGAAGTTTCAGATTTTTTTGTGGAACCAGGGATTGAACTCAGGCCCTTGCGCTTTCCAGGCAACAAAATTTTTGAAAGAAACAAACTACTGAAAACTGATGACAAATAGGATATGTGTTAGAAAATATGGGACAGAGGAGTAACAATAAATTGGCACAGAAATGGTGAGGGCTAGGGGTATAGCTCAGTGGCGCAGTGCCTGCCTGTCAAGCATGAAGTCTTGAGTTGGAATCCAGGTACAAAAATAAAAATAGGGGGGCCGGTGAGATGGCTCAGTAGAATAAGCACTTGGCTGGCAAGTGCAAGGACATGAGTTCAATCCCCGGTTCTGCAAAAATAAATAAATAAATAAATAAAGGGGCTGGGGAAGTAGCTCAGTGGCATAAGTGCCTGCAAGGTTCTGAGTTTGATCCCCAGAACCAAAAAATAAAATAAAAATAAAACCCAGTGAGTTTGGAGATACAGACAGTGGAATTCAAAACAATCTGGGTTGGAACTCAATGATAGAGTGTGTGCTTAGCATGTGTGAGGCTCTGGGCTTAGTATGTATCACCATACAAATAAAACCCCACAATGATTTCTTCTTAGACAGTGCTCAGTTGCATGTGAAAAACTGCACATCGTCTTGATTTCCACTGAGGAAATTAGAACAAAGGCAGCATCCTGGTTGCTTGGTCCCTTTCCTGAGCCTGAGCATGTCTGTTCTCTTCCACAGGTGTACTGGGTGGGCCCAATCATTGGAGGGGGTCTGGGCAGCCTCCTCTACGACTTTCTGCTCTTCCCCCGGCTCAAGAGTGTTTCTGAGAGACTGTCTATCCTCAAGGGTGCCAGACCCAGTGACGCCAACGGACAAGCAGAGGGCACAGGGGAACCTGTTGAACTGAAGACCCAGGCCCTGTAAAAGTTCCCACTGGGTTTCTGTGGAGGGGCCGAGCCAGTCCCTGGATGAAGAATGAGACTGTGGGAGGGGCATGTACTTCTTTCTTTTTTAACTTACGTGTGTGTTTTTCCCCCTTTTGCTGTGTGAAATCTTTCAAGTTGCATTCATGAGCTGGTTGGTGCCAACTTCCCTTCCTCCCCATCCCACCTTCCTTCGCCGTGTGTGCAAGATTGTGCGTATGAATGTGGGTGAGTGTGGCCATGTCAGAATTTGGGACACAGGAGCTAGGGAAGAGAAAACAAGTGTCAACATATATGTCCCTCCTCCAGCCCAGTGTGATGAGCACAGGGCACTTCAGGGTTAGGGTTCTGGCCTTTAGTTGGCTTCTATTCAAATCTATAGCTCTTGATTTTTTTAGGGAGCAGGGAGGTAGGGAGTTGCTCCTCCCAGAAGGCAGGTGGAGAAAGGTGAAGACAAAGCATTCCAGTGTTGGGGAGAAGGTACTCGAAGGGTGGTAGTGGAGGTACTAGCTCCACATCAACATGCAAGTGTATCTAAAACCTTTCGAGGAGTCAGTGGAAGAATGTAGCCTACTTATCTCAGGGATGCTTGTCCCAGGGACTTGGGTGCAGAAGTGGCTCTGAGAAAAGTGAACACTCGGATTTGAGCTGTTATTTAAAGCCACATAAACCTGTCTACATCCACTGGCTGGGTTGTCTGTTCATTCTGGTATAATGGATCTCTAGAAGACCTGGGGCAGGGAGGTCCCAACTTAAATAGGAGGTGGTCAAACCTAGAACTAGAAAATTAAGCGGTTTCATATTCCCTGGCAGATGGTATTTAAACCTCAGAATTGCTCCCAAGGGCCAAACCAGAAAATCTAACTCCTGGAGCAAATTTAGCAGAGGGAATAAGGGGCCAAAAGAGCTTTGATTTAATTTATATAGAGCAGCTGGGTGTGGTGGCGCATGCCTGTAATCCCAGCACTTGGGAGGCTGAGGCAGGAGGATCCCTGAGTTGGAGGCCAGCCTGAGCTACATAGTGAGTTCAAGGCTAGTCTGCACTACAAAGTGAGACACTTTCAAAAAACAAAAATTTATTTAGAGCAAATCCAGGCACTTTCCAAATGGCATCTGTAGTCTATTATCACTAGCTCTAGTCTTTTTATATGTCTTTTCCTTTTTCTCTCATCTGTCCTTTCATTTCACAGCAAACCTCTGCTATTCTCCCTAATACCTCAGAAACTGATTTCTTCTATTCCAATGCTTAGTAATTCAAGCGATGATTCTTTGGAGCCTTACCTTTTTTTATTGTTGACAAAATACAACACTTCGGGCAGAGTCGAGACAGGAGACCCTCAACTAAACAATGAATATTTATTGATCTCTTCCTTTTATGAACCTCCAGCAAACTTCACAAACTTTAAACTGATACCTAAAGTATGAGACAACTCTAACTCCTACCAAGACTTCAGCTCTCCACTTACTCCCAAATAAAATATAACTTTTCTAAGTCACCCTTTAAGGCTTTGGAATAGTCCACTTTACTAGAAGAGAAATAGTCCTCTTTACTGAAAACATTCGCCTCTAATCAGACCTTGACTACTATTCCTAGCGTTGTGGCATTTCGGTCAATGTAGGAAATCGACTCCGATAAAACAGTCCTTGTAATCACGTCCCTTTTCCTTACCTCATCACCAACGATACCCCTCCCTGCTCAGAGTAAATGGACCAGCCCGACTCGCCCCGCCCCACTTCGCACGCAGGCGGGGCGTGGTCCTGCCGAGCTGGTGGCGGGAAGGGCTGCAGAGCCGCCCCTGAGGGCTGGTGGCTCCGTGGAGCTCCGGAGGACCCACGAGGAGTGGGTGAGTGTGGCCACAGGATTCCTAGTAGGCTCGGGTCCCCTCAGAACCGCGAGGGACAGTTTGGACCGTGCGGAGTCTGCGTTCCCGCCACCTGGTTGAAAGACAGGGGGCGGGGCGCGGCTGTGGGTGCGCATGCGCAGCGCCGTTCCGGGTGCGGTGGCTGCTTGCTGCGCAGCTCTGCGCGCCTTGGTCTCGCGCGGGCGCAGAAGTAATGGGTGGGAGTTGGGAGCCTCAGAAGTAGAGCAGGGGTTCTGAGGAATTTCTAGTCGCAGTTCACTAGCCTGTTCAGATGAATAAATTTTAAAAAAAGATGTGCGGCTTGTAGTTATCGGGTGTCAGAATTCACAGGGCGCTTGATGTAAATCTTGGGTTTTTGTTTTTTTTGGCAGAACCGGGGATTGAACTCAGGCCCTTGTGCTTGCCAGGCAAGCGCTTTTTCCACTGAGCCATCTCCCCTAAATCTTGGGTTTTTATAGAACACGTTTTTCCCTTCCCTCCGGTCCCCGGGATGGGTTAATTAGCTGTTCACTTAAAGACACTGACTAAGCGTCGTCTTGAGTCTCTGTTGTTTGGTTTGGTTTGGCTTTTTTTTTTATAAGCAGAATATATTTATTGAGAGAAAGAAAGCTCCTGTCCAAGAGAGGGACAGGAGGGGGTCCCAAGCGGGTAGTTCCCCGGGAAGCTGTGTCTTTCAGGGACTTTTATAGTGTAAAACCATGTGGGGCTAAGGTAGAGAGAATGGGAACTCGCTTAGGTGGGCGGGAGGTGGGACAAAACTATGGTCAACCAATGGGATTACATAGGGGACAGGGTCTCTTTCTGTTGGGGGTTGGACTATTGCCTCACTTGGGTCTTTCCAGGTGATTGATACCTATTTAGAATATCAATCCAAGGTGCTACTCGTTTAGCATTTGTTTGGCCTTTAGGTCTTTAGGTCTGGTTCACAGCAGGAGCATCCGCCCCTCCCACAGTTGTAAGGCATCTATCTCCTCTTCTGTGTTGTCTCCTTCGAGGGCCTGGCCCTGTCTGACTGCCTATAATATTTTTATCTAAGGTTTGGCATTTTGAAACAGGGTCTCACTTTGTAGTGCAGACTGGCCGTGAACTCACTATGTAGCTCAGGCAGACCTCTTTCTGGCGACCTCCTGCCTCAGCTGCTGCTGCTACTGCTTCTTCCTCTTCCTCTTCCTCTTCCTCTCGCGGAACCGAGGATTGAACTCAGACCCTTGTGCTTGCCAGGCAAGCGCTTATTCTACTGAGCCATCTCCCCGGCCCCTTGCCTCAGCTTCTTGAGCGCTGGGATCACAGGGATGCACCACCATGCCCGGCTTTATCTGAAATAGTGAACCCCCTCTATTGTATTTGGCACTCAACAGCTTATTGAAAGGTTATAGAGTTCCTCCTCGTACTGACATGAATAGGGCAACGTTTCCATCCCTGAGGAATTCATAGCCTAGTAGTAAAATATATATAAATGATAATTCTTCAGTTACAGATGCAGGATAAGAAAGTTCTACCTGACTTTCTTATTCTTCTCGCTTCTCAGTTGCACACATACCCTGCCACCTCCACATCTCTAGCCCCAGCCTCTTTTTCCTCAGCCTTTAGACTTGTCTACTCCAGTTTAGACAAGTTTATTGAGCACCTACATTATGCTGGTTATGATTCCCGAACTCGAGAAATTTATATTTCAGTGCAGATGTTAACAAGGAATTGCATTTAGAAGCACCAGAGTATTTTCAAAACACCTTGCCTAACCCCTGCCTGCTAGAAATTTTTTTTTTTTTCCTCGAATGCCTTCAGGGCACTTTTGGCCAGCGGGAGAGTTGTGAGGTTCGAACTCCAGGAACCTGAGGCTGACAGCTTTGTGGAAGCAGCCACTTAAAGGACTGAGCTAGGCCCAGGCCCCCTAGAAATTTTGATACAATAACCAGGCTCAAAATTCAAAGATCTATAGGAAAAAAATTATTGTTCTTGGACAATCTGAGTCTAGTGGGTCCACAGAGTAGGTAGATGAGAAAATGACATGGAGTGGTTTGAACAAGAGGTTTGAAAGATAACAGGCAGATAGAGTATTTTGTATTGTGGGCATGGTGGAGTTGTCAAATTCTGATTTTGTGTGATAGTGTATATTAATGGTAAACAATTCAAATAGTACCAATTAGTCAGACTTTATTGGTGCATTTTATTTATTTAATTTATTTTTTGGGTGGAACCAGGGTTTTGAACTCAGGTCCTTGCACTTGCCAGGCAAGCATTTATTCTACTGAGCCATTTCCCCAGTCCCCTATTGGCACATTTTAGATATGATTACATTTATCATAGAGAATTTATACCTATACATGATATAACTTGACTAGCAAATAGCACAAAGGGAAAACCAGGAAGATATAACTTGACTCTTTTTCCCATTCCTCTATCCTCCCTTCAACCCCTTCTTGCATTTACAAAAGCTTTGTTTCCATTTTTACCTCTTTTTTTTTCCTTTTCCTTCTTTTTCTTGTGGTTTTGTTTTGTTTTGTCCCCCCCCCTTTTTTTTTTTCTGAGACAGGGTGTGCAGTTAAGCTGGCCTTGAGCTCACTTTGTATACCAGGCTGGTCTCAGACTTGCAACAATCCTCCTGCCTCAGCCTCACAAGTGCTAGGATTACAGGTGTGAGCCACCATGCCCAGTGCTTGCTTGCTCGCTCGCTTTTACTTTCTTCTTTCGCTTTCTCCTCCTTCCTTGGTTCCACTCCCCATTTGAACATTTTCTTCTTTTTTTAAAATTTTATTTATTTATTTATGTGTGTGTGTGTGTGTGTGTGTGTGGCCAGCTCAGCCCACCAGGGGGCGGGCTGGCTGGCATGTGGTGCTGGGGGATTGAACCATGGTCCCTGGGCTATCGCTAAACTTGTTCTAAGTAGGTGCTTTAGACCACTGAGCCATCTCACCAGCCCCTGAACATTTTCTTCTTCATAGTACCTATATACATTAAAATTCTTATTTACACTTTTGGTTTCTCACACCAGGGAAACAATTAGGTATTTACACATATGTGTCCCACTTATTTCACTTAGCAATTTCTCAAGCTTTTCCTTCTTTATGGCAGAGTAGTACTCCATTATATAAAAAACACATCTTTATGTTCATCAATTGATGGGCATTTAGGCTGTTTCCAAGATTTGGCTATTACAAACTGTGAAGCTATAAATAGGCTTGTGTGTACATCACTGTGGTATGATGCTTTTCATTCTTTCAGGAAGATACCAAGAAGAAGAATAGCTGGGTCAAATGGAACCTCTTGTCCTAGATAAGTGTGAGTTTTCGTTTTTTGGTTTTCGTTTTTATTTTTGTTATTGCCTTGAAGACCCCAGTTCCCTCCAGAGACATCACTACGGAGTACTTTTCTTTCTTTCTTTTTCTTTCTTTTTTGTGAGACAATATCTCTTTTTCTTACTGAGGTTGGCTTCAAACTCCTAGGCTGAAGTAGTCCTCCTGCCTTAGCCTCTTGAATAGAGAGGACTACAGACTTGCATTCACCACACCAGGCTGATGTTTCTTATGTATCCACTTAAAGTTTTTGTTTGGTTTTTGGTATTGCGTTGAACCCAGGGCCTCATACCTGCTAACCACATGCTCTACCACTGAACTGCAGCTACAGCCTGCTTGAAGTGTTTTAGGTAGGATGGTTATATAGCCAAATCAAATAACTATATTGTGGCTAGATTTAAGGGAATAATATTGGAGGGAGAAAGAAATTACGAAGCAGTTGAATAATCAAATGAGATATCCCAGCACTCAAGAGGCAGAGGCAGGAAGAATCACTTAGCGTTTGAGGCCAGTATGGGCTATGTAGTGAGTTCAACGCCAGCCTGACCTGCATAGTAAGCCCCTGTTTCAAAAAAACTCAAAAAAAAAAAAAAAAAAAAAAAAAAAAAAAAACGATAATAATAAAGACACTTAGGACCTGAACTAAGACAGCAGGTGGGATAGATGAGGGCAAATGAGGAGCTTAAGGAAGTTAAGGGAAATGGAAGTAGCTAAGATGATTCCTAGGTTTCTTATAGTATGAATAACTTAGGTAGTGTCGGTGCTTGGGAGATCCAAAATAGAAGTAAAGGCAAATTTAGGGGGAGAATTTCAGTTTTGAGCATTTTATATGTGAGTTGAAGATATTCATTGCTCTGTTTAACATGTGGGATTGGTATCTTGGGAGTTCAGAAGGACCCAAGATACAGATTTGCTGGCTTGGATGATAGCTGAGGTGTGGGAGTAGACAGCTTTGCTCAAGAAGACTTTGTAGAGTGGAATGAGAAGAACACAAAAGATGCAGAGCAATGAAACAGCCTTTAAGGGGAATGGGAAAAATAGCCAATGCAGGGCAAGGGAAAGCTTTCTTTCATGTTGGATTTTTCCCCCCTTTTAACATGTTGAACATCTCATTGTATGTGGAAATGGGTCTAGTATAAAGAACAAGTTGGAAATAACTGTCCATGCACACATGTAGGGGATTGTCCATTGTGGGGTTGTGCCCCAGCTGGACCCATCTGTGTACCAGGTGTCATCCAGAGGTCCCTCTTTGCCTTCCATGTCGGGGCTCAGTGTCATGACCTGTAAACCATCATCTTGCACAGCTTCCTGTGCCACGTACTGTCCCAAAACTGTAGCCAACTCTGCTGCCAGTGGGCTAGATGAGCAAAGGCCCACTTTTGGAGGTACGCCCCCCCCCCCCAGTGTGTGAGGGTGGGGGCCTGGGCAACTCCACTCCTGGGACTCAGAGTCCATGTACGAATCCATCCCTCAATTGAGTATTTAGCCTGTACTTCTACTGTCTGCTGCCCCATGACCCCCTCACAGACATGCAGAGCAGCGTACACTGCTACTGTTTCTCAGTCAGGAGCTTTCAGTTCTTTTCTGTCTATAACTATGATCAAAATCCAGTAGGGGACTTCTGCTTCCCTTGTTTTTGCCATAGGCTCCAGCCAAACCCCACATCATCCACATTCACTGTTAGGGTTAGTGGCAGGCTTGAGTCTTTGATCTGAAGAGTTTGTGACTGTTCTGCTGTCCTTTTTGAGCCCTGAAAAGGAGCTGATGCTACATCTGTCCAGTCCCATGTTGAGCCCTTTCTGGTCATCTGGTGTAGCAGTGTAGCTAGGTGTGGTATAAACGTCAGCCTGAAACCTAGCAAGTCCACTCATGCCTGTGACTGGCATACTGTCGTAGGTCTGGAGTATGCCTGGATTTTATCAGTTATAGGATGGGGAGTTACTTGCATCTTACCTACACAGATAACACCCAAGAATTTGACAGACAAGCTAGGTCCCTGAACCTTGTCTTTGTTGACAGCCCACTTCCAGCCAGGAAAGTATTCATCAGACTGTGCACAGCAGCTTCCAAATCTGCAAGCCAATTAGAGGTTAACTTAATGTCATGAGTATAATGAAACAGTGACAACAGTGTGGCTTGGTCCACTAGGCCATGGCATAAAGTCAGTTAGGCTATGCAGTTAGCCTTGTGACAACATCTGGAAGGTACATTGCCTGTCTTTCCAGGTGAAGGCAAATGGTTCCTAAGTGTCAGGTGTGATAGCAGTAGAGAAGAGGTGTTGGCCAAATCCACAACATACTGGCATTGACCCAGCATCAGGGTGAGACTGTCCATCAAGTCCGCAACGGTAGGTACTGCCACATGCAAAGGAGGAGTCACTTTATCCAGTTCCAAGTAATCCACAGTCATTTTCCATGCCCCATCTGACTTCCACACAGACCATACTAGAGAGATTAAAGGGCATGGCATTATCACCCCTGCTGCTTCTAATTTCAAGATAGCTTGTCCTGTGAAACGACCTGGAATGTCATAGATTAGTTTTGACTTGGCACCAGTATCCACCAATGCTAGTACATACTGTACATTCTTAGGGGACCAATAAAGTTTCACACATGGCCTCCAGTCCCCCAGGGCCTGCATTAACCATGTGCCTTGGCTTGTTTCCTAATCTGGGTAAAAGGAGGCCAGTGTCACTTCCTCTTGTTTCCCTAGGGCTGCTTTTACCTTTGAGCCCATCAGCTGATACTGCTGCTCAGGATGCAGGTGCCGCCAGAGTCAACAAAATAGCCAAAGGCTCCCCAGGGCTAAGCTAGCAGCCAACAGGCCCATCCAAATCTGGTACCAGCTGACCTTCCGCCTATCCATGGGGGTTAACTTCATTTGCTCAGGGAGCTGCACGCATTTTAACCTTTGGTGGTATGGCTTGTACCAGTCTCACTTTACCTTGGCGCTTTATATCCATGCTCCCCCAGGTGTCCACAGCATTGTGGATCAGGAGATCTAGAGGGGCTGCCACTGTCCTGAAAGTACCAGCCATCCCACTCGACAAAATCATATCCTTCGCATAGGCCCTATGCAGCTCCTCATCAGGGCTCTGGTACTGTATAGCAATTGTCGTTTGGCTCATACCCATTTCCCACTGCACAGAGACTAACTCTGACTGGATTGTCTATTTTGTGACTTGCTCTGGAAGATCACCTGAATGTTCCCAAACCACCTGAGCCGCTGCCATCAACCAGTTTTATCACAGTCTGGTCACCTGCATGTGAGGCTGTCCTTTGCACATCCTGTAGGACCCATCTTGTAGAGGGAGTGCTGGCTGTTGTAGCTGTTTGGCACATCTCTTATGGGCTTAACTGTGTGTTATCTGCCCCATTGTCCCATAGCCATAGCAGCCCATGGGCACAGTTTCACCCACCTTTTAATTGTTTCGCCGGCTCGTACAGCTACACGGCTATATAGATCACATACATTTTGTGCCAGGTAGAGTTGGGTGGGCCTCCCAGTTCGCCTTACTGGGCTAGAGGTTTGTCTACCTCTACTGTCTGGTGAATAGCAGGCCTAGCATGCAAAATCAGAGGTTTTCCCAGTGTTCTTCTTGGACATGAGGACTTAAGCTTCTGGAGGAGACAGTGCTTCCCATGCCTCACAACGTGCGCTCCATTGCAGCTGGTCTATTTGCTGGGCAAGGCCATCCGTCCACCTCTTGGTTTACACAGCAGAAGAGAGAAGAACAGTTAAGCAACCCGCCCCAGTCTCAGTGACAAGGAAGGATTTGCGGGTCTGTCGCTTTTAAGGCTTTTAAAACATTCCTAGGTTCTGGACAGACTGCTTCCTGTTCTTCCCAGGCCTCCCACACTGCCAAAATGGAGGCTACAGATAACCAGGTAGAGGCTGGGGGACACATGTCCGCCGCACTTCCCCAGGGCCTTCCCTCACCATCTAGCCCTGTCTCCACAATTGCCAGGGAGGTGACACTTACCTCATCCTGCCGGCTATGCCAGTTGTGCAGGCCAGGGACCTGGAGGGGTATTTTCTCAGGTGAGATCCGCCAGGGCAAAGAATGCATGCAGGGCAGACATCAGTTCAGAGGTAGGCAACAGCAAGAGCCAGGGCAGCAGCAAGAAATAGAGCACTTGCATCTGTGCTATTTTCACTTCTGTATGTTGCTATCACTTATTTACATCCTCTTATACTGGCTTAGCACAGTTGTCTAATGCTAAGTCAGGATTATATAAGTGTATCACCCTCTGTGCCCCTGCTGGACGGTGGCTTCACCTCCTTATGTGTCTTCCAACAGACAGCCTGAGCTTTGAAGCAATCCAGTGGCCCCCCCATCTTGTTTTGTAATTCAGGCTAGCCTCGAACTCACAGGTTCCTCCATCCTGAGCCTCTGAAGTGCTGGGATTCATGGCCTGTGCCACCATGCCTGGCTATTTTCCACTTTGAATTGCAAAATGTATTTAACATTTTATCTTTTGTTTTCCTTTGGTTCTTGCATTTTGAAGCCTGTAGATGTTTCAGATCCTTGCTGCTTCATCTGAACTGCGTATTTCACTGCTTGGCAAAAGTAGCAGCCTTCTTAAATGACCAGATCCACTAGGCTTAAGGTGTTTTGTAAAGTTCTCATCAATGATGAAATGTGAAAATAAAGACAATATACATGAACGTTTTCATAAAGTGAAATTTATTAAATTTAGGCTCGCTGGGTGTGATGGTACATGCCTGTAATTCCAGCTCTTAGGAGGCTGAGGTGGGAGGATCTTTGAGAGTTTGAGACCAGCCTGGACTACAAAGTGAGCTCAAGACCAACCTGAACTATACAGTGAGACCCTGTCTCAAGAAAAGCAACCCCCTACCCCCCCCAAAAAAAAAACCAAAACAATAAGAAAAACAATAGGCAAAAAACTCTGGCTTGGGCATCTGGAGGGGCCCCTCTGAGGAGACTCTGATTGGCCCTGGAGCCAGTTCTTAAGGAAGTGCTGAGGACCCACCTAAGGTCAAGTAGAGTCTTAGTCACTTATATGGGCACTTTTCCATTGGAGGAGTCTTTTTTTTTTTTTTTTTTTTTTTTTCCCAGAACCAGGGATTGAACTCAGGCCCTTGCACTTACCAGGGAAGCACTTATTCCACTAAGCCATCTCCCCGACCCCCTGGAGGAGTCTTTTGACCCCAGAGGCAATTCCAGTTTTGTGAGGCTCTACAGGAACCCAGAATGACTGCATTTAAGCCAAAGGAGACTTTTGGGTGTGGGTATCGTCAGTCTCAAAGGACAATGAAATAGGCTATGTAGATCTAGAACTAACAGGCATGTCTGTATGCAGAAAGGAGAAGGATTTGACCTGGACTTTCACAAAATGAAGGTCAAGCTTTGTTCTACTTTTATATAACATATTGAGCATATACAGGTACAAGTGACAGTCTTTAGTTTGAATCCCTGACTACCTCATAAGAAAACACCATGTTTTTTATGAATAATAGGTTAGGAGCCAGAAGTGAGTTTGTCCTTTATTCCTGTAGTTGTCTCTGTGTCATGATTATGTTGTTTTTGGTGTAAAAATAGCAAAAACCATATATAGTAATGTTGTAGATTCCCAGAGACTAGAGAGACCATGAGGGAAACGGGAGGACTTTCTTTTAAGGTCAAGTAGAGTCCTAGTCACTTATATGTCCTAGTCACTTATATGTAGGTTGACCCAGCCAAACTTGAGTCTAAGATGGCTGAATGTCAAAGGAAAACCTCCTATTTTTATACACTTTTGTCAAGGGAGTTGATTCAAAACTAGAAAGGGGTACAGGCTAGGTTATAGAAACAGACAAAGGCAGTTACTTACTCTCGGTTTTACAAACTTACTCTTGAAAGAAGACAAACTCCACTGTGTCACAAGACCCTGTTTACTGGAACATGGTTGTCAGCCTTACCCAGCATCAGAGCAGAGGTCAGCCTTGAAAGAAAGCAGATTCCTGAGGAGCCAGGACTCTGCCTACGGGAGTACAATTATGTTTTCTTTTGTTTTACTTTGTTTTAAAACAGGGTCTCCCTATATATTGCAGGCTGCCTTGAACTCATTTTACATAAAGATCAGGCACAGGGCTGGAGAGATGGCTCAGTGGTCTAAAGCACCTACTTAGATCAAGCTTGGCAAGGCATCAGGGACCGCGGTTCAATCCCCCAGCACCACATGCCAGCCAGCCCCGCCCCCTGCTGGGCTGAGCTGGCCACACACACACACACACACACACACACACCTCTCTCTCTCTCTCTCTCTCTCTCTCTCTCTCTCTCTCTCTCTCTCTCTCAAATAAATAAAAATAAAAAAAATTTAAAAAAAAAAAAAAAGATCAGGCACAGCCTGATGACCTCAAACTCACAGCAGTCCTCCTGCCTCAGCCTCCTTAGTGCTGGGATTACAGGTCCTCGCCACCACAACCCAACAAGAGCATAACTGTTAACCTAATCTGTGACAGAAGCAAAATCCCTCATTGCTAGGAGGGGAGGAAAATTTTTCTCCAAGTCTCATTTTAATAATTGTGCAAAAAAAAAAATAAAATAATTGTGCAGAATGATGTTTAAAGCAGCTATGTTGAACATTCATCGTATGTGCTGTGTAAGGTCACACTGCAGTGATGAAGGCAGTAAAATAATTTACCAAGACCAGGGTAAAGATGAAGGAATATATTTATGTTTCAGGGACAGCAGGCAAATTTCAAGAGAGGACTCTCTCCCTGTCAGAGTGACAGATTGAGGCATTTACAAGGGATTGAGGACATAGGAAAGGGTCTGAGTCAGTGGATGTATTTACCTCATAAACACCTGTTCTAGGGTATTTAGTCTAGGATATTTAGTTCCTTGTTAAACTTCCAGGAACACCTGCTTTGTATCTGTTATTATTATTATTATTATTATTACCATTATTATTGCTATTTTGGTTTTTGGAGACAGGGTCTCACTGTGTAGTTCAATTCACCATATAGCCCAGGCTGGCCTCAAACTTGGAATATTCTGCCACAGCCTCCCTCGTGCTGGGATTACAGGCTTGTACCACCACACTGGGAAACCTGCATTGTATCTAAAGTTGTGCATCAAAAAGTACAAATCGACAAAGTTATTCACTTCAATCTCACAGGAAGGTCTTTTCTCACTAAGAAAGGTGTTTTTGTTGTGTTTGTTTGTTTGTTGTACTGGGGATAGAACTCAGGACCTTACACTTGCCAACTTGCCAGGCAGGTACTTGTGCCACTGAGCTATCTCCCTGGCAGAAAGGTTTATTTTTATCTCATACGGTTGTTGGTTAGTGTTAGTGCATTGTCTGTGACTGTTTAGTAGATCTGGAGAAGATGACTTGGTGGGGGGCTGCTGAGGGTTTTAACTCTTTTGTTGTTAATGGATAGTCACTGCAGTATGTGTCTGTGTATTCGCTAGTGATGCGGTTATGTTTCACAGCTTGAGAAGCTACTAACTTCTATAGCAGCCATACTATCTTATAGTTGTACCAGCAATAGACGAGGTATATGTGTTTTTCCTTTTTTCTTTCTTTCTTTTCTTTTTTGTTGTATCAAGGATGGAACTCAGGATGTTTTTCTTTTTTCTATTTTCTTTTTTTTTTGTTATAAAATTAAAAGTTTCCCATCTTAACAGTATCCTCCCTACATTAAGAAGAAAACAAAAACTAAAGGCTGGAGAGGGCCGGGGAGATGACTCAGTGAAATAAGCGTTTGCCTGGCAAGCGCAAGGGCCTGAGTTCAATCCCCGGTTCCACCAAAAAAAAAAAAAAAAAAAGCTAAAGGCTGGGAATTTAGCTAAGTGATGTTGGGTATGCCCAGTTTGTGTAGGGGGCTGGGTTGAGCCAAAGCACCACCACTACCCCTACCCCCCAAAAAATCTTTATGAAATCCAGAAGTTTTAGAACCACTGCCTTATGTCAGTCTGTATTTAAAAACAAAAGCATACAAAACAAAAAGCTGTCCAAAAGTTTATCACTAAACAAATCTTCCTTTTTCTTTGGCCTGCCAGAGTAGCTCCTTTTTTTTTTTTTTTTGGTGGAACCGGGGATTGAACTCAGGCCCTTGCGCTTGCCAGGGAAGCACTTATTCCACTGAGCCATCTCCCTGGCCCATAGCTCCTTTTCTATTTCTCCCATATTGTGGGTGAAAGAAGAGGCATTGGGGAAATTATTTTCAAAGCAGAAAACTCAGGTACCAGGATAAAGTGCTATGAGTGGAACAAGAGAAATTATAGGTGTGTTGCAAGACCTCTGTTTGGTCTTTGGTGCCTGGAAATGGCAGATGTGGCTTCTCATTTCCCTCTGTGGGAGGAAAGATTTGATGGGTTACCTAGCATTAGACCTGCTCTCTTGCCTGTGCAGCAGGATGAACCTTTGAAGTGAACAGAAATGTAAAACTTTGGACTATTTCAGAACTCATATATGAGATAAAAGAAAAGCCACAAATGTGAAAGCCCTGGAAAGGGAGACTAAGACACCATACATTTTTTTTTTTAATTTTTTTTTAAAGGTTT
>NW_004524863.1:545405-558700 GCF_000260255.1 Octodon degus
TGTGGTGCTGGGGGATTGAACCGTGGTCGCTGTGCTTTGCTAAGCTTGTTCTAAGTAGGTGCTTTAGACCACGGAGCCATCTCACCAGCCCTCAATTTCTTTTTCTTTAAAAGGAGTGAATTGTGTACAGGGAGGTTAAATGCTTTATAGACAAGAAAAAAACTGCGCTAGAACCAACTTATTCATCATCATTCTCTTCTTCGTCCTCCTTATCTTCTTCATCTTCTTCCTCCCCTTCATCCTCCTCCTCCTCCTCTTCTTTCTTTTTCTTGCTTTTTTCAGCCTTGCCGACTCCCTTTTTTGCTGCATCAGGTTTTCCTTTAGCCCAGTAGGCAACAATGTCCTTTTCATACTTCTCCTTAGGCTTAGCAGCCTTCTTCTCGTATGGCAGCTTGTCATCGGCTGCAGTATTTATTTATTTATTTTATTTTTTTTGCAAAACTGAGGATTGAACTCAGGCCCTTGCGCTTGCCAGTGAAGCACTTATTCCACTGAGCCATCTCTCCGGCCCCTCTACTGCAGTATTATTCCACATTTCTCCAAGTTTCTTTACAACATCACCAATGGAGAGGCCAGGATGTTTTCCTTTGATTTTTGGGCGATACTCAGAACAGAACGAGAAAACTGAAGGAGGCCTCTTTGGGCACATTGGGATCCTTGAACTTTTTTTGTTTCTCCTTCGGGAAGAATGTAAGTTTTCATTTCTCTTTCATAACAAGCCTTGTCTGCTTTTGCCATATCTTCAAATTTTCCTTTTTCTTTAGCAGTCTTGGTCTTCCACCTCTCTGAGCACTTCTTAGAAAACTCTGAGAAATTAACGGAAGCATCTGGGTGCTTCTTCTTGTGTTCCTCTCGGCAAGTTTGCACAAAGAATGCATATGATGACATCTTGCCTCTCAGCTGCTTAGGATCTCCTTTGCCCATGTTTACTTGTTTTCCTCAGTGAGGTAGAGTCACCCATTGCCTGTCCGGCTCTCACTTGCCCCGGCACTGTCTCTATCAGAACTTTTATTTTGAGAGACAGAAGAAGACGAATGAGTTGTGCAGCCCTCTTCACAGAGGGTGTTTTATAGAGCAAAATTATGAGGTGGGTACAACATGGGCTAAAACTGTAATCAATAAGATTGTAAGAATAAGAGCTGGCCTGATAGCTTAGTGAACTAAAGTGCCTGTTTAGGGTTCAGTCCCGAGTGTGCTGTGCTGGCCCCACCCCCAGGATGCACTGAGACTGCGAATGAGTCTGTGCATGCTGGTGTGAACCTGTAATCCCAGCATTTGGGAAACTGAAAACAGAATTACTACAAGTCCAATCTACATAGTTAGACCCTGTAGACCCTGTCCTAAATACAGGAAAAAAAAAAAAAAGATTATAAGAATAGCTGCTTAGGTAACATGGATCCAGTGGGGAAGCAGGTCACATAACAAGTGCACATAGAAAGAACAAAGAACTCTTCGGCAAGAGGATGGGTCCAGGGATCTTGGTCACCCACTGAGGCAGTTGATGTCTATCTAGATTTTATTGAGCCAAGTCTTACCACTTATCCTTTGGGGAAGCACATAGGCCTAGTCATTCCATCTTTATCTTGAGGGCTAGCCTCCAACTGATGTACCTTGGCTGTAGTTGAGATGTTTGTCCATCTTTTATATTGATTCCCTCAAGGGCCTAGTCCTGTCTGACTGCCTGTAATATTTCTGCCTAACCCAGCTGTCTAGAACAGAAACAGTAAATTCGTTTTCAGCTAGCTAGACTCTGCTCCATTAATTCCCTAGGAAAGGATTCCTGTAAGCTGAGAAAGGGGAATGAGAAAGAAAACCTGGGGGTACCACAGTGGACAGTGGCTACCTTTCTTGTTTCTGTTAAAAGATAACCCATCCCTAAAAACTCCAAACAGGGGCTGGAGAGATGGCTCAGTGGTCTAAAGCACCTACTTGGAACAAGCTTGGCAAAGTACAGGGACCACGGTTCGATCCCCCAGCACCACATGCCAGCCAGCTGCGCCCCCTGGTGGGCTGAGCTGGCCACACACACACACACACACACTAAATAAATGTTAAAAAAAAAAAATTAAAAAAAAAAAAAAACTCCAAACAATGGGCAAGGTGGTGCACACCTATAATCCTAGTACCCAGGAGGCAGAGATAGGCGGATCACTGTGACTTTGAGGCCAGCCTGAGCTACATAGAGAGAACTTTCTCAAAGGGGGGGGGGGCTTGAAATAATTATTTTCTCAAAGAAAGAGACCATATATACTTTCTTGGGATGCTAAGCAGTAAAGGCAGGAGGATTACCATGAGTTTGAGGCCAGCCTGGGCTCTGTAGTAAGTTCAAGGCCAGACTAGACTACAGAGTGAGATGCTGTCTCAAAAAGTAAATAAAAATAAAGTAATTAAAAATATCAACTCTGGGCTGGTGAGATGGCTCAGTGGTCTAAAGCGCCTACTTACAACAAGCTTAGCAAAGCACAGGGAACGCGGTTTAATCCTCCAGCACCACATGCCAGCCAGCCCCGCCCCCTGGTGGGCTGAGCTGGACACACACACACACAAATAAAAAATTTAAAAAATAAAAAATAAAAATATCAACTCTGTACTGATCCTGAAAAACAAAAAGGAGCCCAGGTGTGGTGGTGCACATTTGTAATCCTCACACTCGGGAGGCTGAGGCAGAGGGATTGCTGTAAGTTCAAGGATACTCTGAACTACAAAGCAAGACCCTGTCTCAAAAAGAGGAAGAGGAAGAGGAAGAAGGAAAAGAAAAAGAAAGGAAAAAAATAAAGTTTCTGTCACAATTCTACTGAATGGGCCCAAGGCTGTGAAGGCATATAGGTAAGGATAGGTAGGGCGTGTGACCAGTTCCTTTTTTTCTTTCTTTTTTTTTTTTTTTTTTTTTTTTTAGTTAAATTTACAGGTACATTTTAGATATACATAAAGATCACATCCATCATATGGAATGTGTACCTGTACATGATATACCTTGATTCTTTTTCTTCTTCTTATTCTACTACCCTCTCTTCAACCCTTTATGCCCTCATTATCTGACCCATTTCTTCCAGTGTTGCCCATTTTGTTTTACTCAGAACTGCCACGGGTTAGAACCAAATTCCTGGCTCTTTTTACATAGCCTCTTACTGTCTCCCATCTGCCAGCATCGCCTCTTTCTTACCTCCTTTTTCTTTCTCCTCCACCTGTTATTTTGGCAACCAGGAATGGTGGCTGTTACTACCTGTGTTATTTTGCTATTTGATAAAGTGGTATGGTGAAAGCAGAAGTTTGAGCCTTCACCTGAGGTCATTTTTTACAAGTACTGAATCCTTATTTAGATCTGGTCTGCTGTAGAGGAGCTATTATGAAAGGAGGGTGACTGGAAGAACTGAAGTTATGCGTCTCTCCTGTCAGAAGACAGTTCATACCTTTCAGTGCCACAGTGTGCTGCCTCCCTTACTTTGAGGACACTGTGTTACCTTGCATTTTTGCAGCTCTTTAGTTTTGGTGTTTGTTTTTTTTCAGTACTGGGGATTGAACCTAGAGCATCACACGTGCTAGGCAAGGACTTCACCACTGAGCTACATTTCTAGGTCTGCTCTTTCTTCAGCTTTTGCATGGACAGTAGATAGGGAAGCCCTTCAGTCTTTCTGTGCCTATGTACACTGGTGACCTCTGCAAAAGCTGGATGGATCTTGGAGGGGGGCCAGAGATCTTCTACTCTGAATCTGCTTACATGAACCCACATCTCAGAGTCCACAAATCTGAGAGAGAACAGTGAAGAGAAATCTTGTAGCTCAGTGAGTGTTTCACAGGCGCCTTGTATTGCCTAGCTGAACAGTCAGAAAGTAGGTTAGAACTGGTGGGGGTGGTAGAGGGGCAGCAGGCAACGGGAAGAAGTAGACCAGTTACATAAATGCAGGGAGATAACACCAGGCCTGAAACTGTAGTCCTTTGGAGGCTCAGTGTCCATTTCCTACAGAGACACAATTGGAGTCACAGTCTGGAGGTAAGTGTGGGAGCCAGTAAAGGATTTTTTAGAGGATGCTACTAAAGGCAGGCAGGGAGCAGAGAGCTGAAGGTGCCTTGGGGGTGGGATTGAGGAACGTTCGAGATTTCCCACAGAAGCAGGGTACAAAATAGGAGTTTGTGTGTATCAGTACTATCAAGAGCCACTTCTGAGACATCCGGGATTCTTTTTTTAATTTTTTTATTTAGGATTCTGAATCTGTGCCTACTTGGTTATGCAGCAGGGTTTAGGAGTCTGAATGAAAAAAGGACACTTTCAGAAAAGTAGTGGTTCTTCTGGGAGAGTAATGGAGAGTTAATTAGTTCCTATGACTCCTTCCTCCCCATTCTGCAGCCACTGATTTCTACTCAGATTACCAAGGTTTAAGAGTAACTTTGGGGAGGAAAGTAAAGAAACATCAAGTCCATATCCCTGATGCCTCAGAAGCCCTAGGGCTTCTAGGACACATCAGGTCCTAAGTGTAATCGTTGTGTGGTTGGGGCTGGACTCTCTTAATTCCTGTGGTTCAAAGTCAGAGCTGTCACTGGGTGAACTAAAGCCACAGGTGGAAGGCACTGGGTGTGACTATTTTGAGAGAGAGGCCCTCTCTGCCTCCCTCCCCAAGGCTGCAGAGCTCCCAATGGGTAAAAGTTTTAGAGTTTATATCCTTTTCTAGCAACCATTCTTCCTACAAAAGTGGTTGCTTTCACTCTGAAACAGGCTGTTTCTACAGGTTCAGATCCAGGTTAGCATATGGAATGTGTTTAATTTGTAGGCTGGAATCTCTTTAATTTTACAGATAGAAACCTGGGCAGGTGGGTTGTTGCTAGATGGCAGAGTACTTGCTTAGCATGCATGTGGCCCTTTGAGTCAATCCCCAGCACTGCAAAAATATAAATAAATAGTTTTCCCTGGCATTGGGAGCAGCACTTTCAGTTCTGACTCAAGGGAAGCACTTGAGGATCTAGCTCGAAATACTCAGAGCAGAGCCAGGAATGGTAGCACAGGTCTGTAATCCCAGCACTCTGGAAGTTGAGGCAGGAGGATCCTTGTGAGTGCAAGGCCAGCCTGAATTGCATAGTAAGATCTTGTCTCAAAAAAGAGAGGGAGAGATTGTTTTTAAAAAAAAAGAAAGAAGGAAAACAGCATTTGCACCTTGTTTCATTCCTCTCTCCTTTCCCAAAGAGGGTCTTACATTCGTCTTTCCCTGTCTCTGCAGGCCTCATCGTTTTGTCTTGACTGTCTCTATCTTCCTTCTCTGCTGGCTGGTCCTCCGGTGTATGGACTTGTACATGATGAACTGTGAACTTCTAGCCACTTGTAGTGCCCTTGGGTACTTGGAAGGAGACACTTACCACAAGGAACCAGATTGTTTAGGTGAGTACTTTTTGAAGAATCCGGTAAAAACCTTGGTGGAATTGAAGCAGTCAGATTTCTCAGACCCTAGGATAGAAAGCATGTGAGCGCGAGTGAAGCATCTTCCATGATTTCATGTATATATTTTGTTCTTTCTCTGAAGAGAGTGTGAAGGATTTGATCCGCTACTTGAGGCACGAGGATGAGACTCGGGATGTGCGGCAGCAGCTGGGGGCAGCCCAGATCCTGCAGAGTGACCTTCTGCCCATCCTTACCCAGCACCGGCAGGACAAGCCTCTCTTTGATGCTGTCATCAGGTTCATTCCCCAGCTGTTTTATTTTACCACACGCTGGCATTTGTGTTTGTGCTGGTAGGTTTGGTGTTTGTACCTGATGAGGAAACCTACCAGCTTCTCCTTCCTTCATTGTTTCCCCCAGACTGATGGTGAATCTGACCCAACCAGCCTTGCTGTGTTTTGGCAATGTACCTAAGGAACCCAGCATGCGGCACCACTTTCTACAGGTGCTCACTTACCTGCAGGCCTACAAGGAGGTAAGGTCTTTCTCTTGAGGCCCTGGAGCAGAGTTTGTGGCAGTGAGGAGAAATTAATAGATGCTACGTAAGAGCCATTTCCTGTTTCACAGGCCTTCGCCAGTGAGAAGACTTTTGGGGTCCTCAGTGAAACCTTGTATGAGCTGCTGCAGCTGGTGAGTCTCAACCCATAGGATCCTGTGGTGCAGGTAATGCTATGCACCTGTCCTGACCTGAGGCAGAGGTGCTGAGTCCAAAGATGCAGTCCAGGCCTAGAGATATGGTGCTCCAGGCTATAGTCTCGGGGCCTCAGGAATACTTGGACTCATCCTTTTAATTATGATTCTCTTCTGCCCCTCAGCCTTCCAGCCTGAGTAGGTGCTGCCTATCTTCCATTAGGACTCTCTCCCTCTGATTCTGCTCTTTCTGACCAGGGCTGGGAAGAACGGCAGGAGGAAGACAACCTGCTGATTGAGCGGATCCTGCTGCTGGTCAGAAACATTCTCCATGTTCCAGCCGACCTGGACCAGGAGAAGGTATGGTCTGGAGTCATCTGAGTTCTTCTGTTGAGTAAGGTTAAATTGTCCCTTTTCTTTTTCTCTCTCTTTCCCTCCCTCCCTCCCTCCCTTCCTTTCCCTTCCTCTCCCTCCCTCCCTCTCATTCTTTTTTCTTTTTAGGTTAGGAGCAGGATGGCTTTGAACTGAACTTCCTATGTAGCCCAGGCTGGCCTGCAACTTGCATTGGTCCTCCTTCCTCAGCCTCTCCAGTGCTGGGGTATAGTCATGTGCCACTGTGCCCTGATGAACTGTCCTTGTTAGGCTTTGCTGTCTTGTGACCAGTCTGGGGCAAGAGCCTTCACTGAGGGGTGAGCAGAGAGCTTCAAAGCAGGGCTGTGGGACTAAGTATGCTCCTTTTCTCCCCTCACTGCTCTTGCTCAGAGCATCGATGATGACGCCAGTGTCCACGACCAGCTTCTCTGGGCAGTTCACCTCAGTGGCCTGGATGACCTACTCCTCTTCCTGGCCAGCTCTCCTAATGAGCAGCAGTGGAGCCTACATGTGCTAGAAATTATCTCTCTTATGTTTCGTGACCAGGTGAGACCCCATCCTTCTGTCCATGTACTTTTCTTGGTCTTATAACAGTTTCTGGCTTACCGGCAGGAGGCAGGTGACAAGTAGAGAGTCCTTGCGTTCAGTATAGGGTCCCTTCAAAGTCTTATTTTGTTCACTTTCTATCCCCAGTAGGAGGAATGACTGTCCTTCTGACTCTCCCCTCCTTATTCCAAATCTAGACCCCTGAGCAGCTGGCAAGAGTAGGGCAGGGGCGCTTAGCTCAGGAGCGGAATGCGGATGTGGCAGAACTGGAGCTGCTGCGCCAGCGAGAAATGGCAGAGAAGAAGGCGCGAGCCCTCCAGCGAGGCAACAGGTGTGTGGCAGGGCATGTGCTGCCTGTGCCCTTCCCGCAGCAGGGAGCGCACTTGGGGCAAATCTACGACAGTGGAGATTGGGTAACATTTTAGATCTTGAGCTCTTTCAGAGTTCCTGGGGGATAGAATGGGTTAAAGCTTCCAGCTCCTTGAGGAAGCACTTGTGGACTTTTTTCCTCTGCAGGCATTCTCAATTTGGGGGCTCCTACATTGTCCAGGGGTTGAAATCCATAGGGGAAAGGGATCTCATCTTTCACAAAGGCCTTCACAATGTGAGTATTTGCATATCTGGGATAGAAACACTGGAACTACAGTGCCTGAGAAGGATCATTACCTTCCCTGGGATCAAAGTATCTCTTGTTTTATTTATCTGTTTGTTTGTTTATTTATGAGACAGAGTCTTGCTATGTAGTGTAAGCTGGCCTTGAACTCACAGGGATCCTAATGCCTCAGCCTCCCAAGTGCTAGGATTCCAAGTATGCACCACCCTGCCCTGTAGCATGTTTGTCCTTGGGTTTAGAAGGTTGGTAATGGCAGTAACAAGAAGCAGTGCTAGCACTGTCTCCATTCATGTCTTTACTTAGTACCTGAGGCAGAGAACTGAGAATTCCTTCTGAGAAAATTATAATGCCGGGTTGTGGCAGGAGCCACAGGAGGGTGAATGGTAGTCAGGACCAATTCTAATCCCCCAACCTGCACTCTCAGCTCCAAAACTACAGTTCAGATCTTGGCAAGCAGCCCCGCAGGGTGCCCAAGCGCCGCCAGGCTGCCCAGGAGCTGTGCACACAGCGCCGCTCAGCCCTCAATGTGAGGCTTTTCCTCAGAGATTTCTGCTCTGAGTTCCTGGAGAACTGTTACAACCGGCTCATGGGTGCAGTGAAGGTGAGAACTGGGGAAGACGTGGAGGCAGTTGGGGATGGCATAGAGAGGTGACCAGAGAAGGGGCAGGCCATTGGTTGGGAAAAAGAGCAACCTGAAGCCTGGAGTGTGAGCAAGGAAGCAATAGGACCCCGGGAGAGACGGTGAGGAGGCTAAGGAGAGGGTGGGCAATTAGGGGAAAGAGTGCCAGAGAAGTTACCTCAGAGGAGAGGGAGGGGATATGGAGAGACCTAAGGACAGCAAGAGAAAATTAAGAGTTTTGGGTCCTACAGAGTTAGTATAGTGATCTCTAGACTACTCCCCATCATCACAGAAGGGAGGACAGGCAGAAGTTTGGAGCTCTCAGGTCATGGTAGTCTCTGTTTTGTTTTTGGACATTAGGATCATCTGCTTCGTGAGAAAGCTCAGCAACATGATGAGACCTACTATATGTGGGCCTTGGCTTTCTTCATGGCTTTCAATCGAGCTGCCTCCTTCCGGCCGGCCTTGGTTTCTGAGACGCTCAGTGTCCGCTCCTTCCACTTCATTGAGAAGAACCTCACCAACTACTATGAGATGATGCTGACAGATCGCAAGGAAGCCAGATCCTGGGCATGCCGGTGAGGAGGATATGCAGTGGGTGTCCTGGCCAGGCTGGGAGTCCAGATGCCTGCATTTTGGGTGGTACTTAATTCAAGATTGAAGCAGGCTGGGAACTAAGGATTGGCAGGGTCATTTGTGTCTGGTGGCACTTTTTGAGGAGTGCTGTTTCCATGAGCCAGTGCCCTAAACTATCCCCCATTTCACTTCTGGCTTTAATTCATAGGATGCACCTAGCTCTGAAGGCCTATCAGGAGCTACTGGCTACAGTGAACGAGATGGACCTGTCCCCAGATGAGGCTGTGCGGGAGAGCAGCCGCATCATCAAAAGTGAGGCCTGGCTCAGTCCTGACCCAGCCTTCCCACCTCTACTAGAGTCTGGTTCTTCTTGTCCCCAGTTTCAGTCAGTTCCCCTTTTCGCACAAGTTTTTCAGACAACTCTTTCCATTCCTTTTTTTTTCCTCTTCTTAGACAACATTTTCTATATGATGGAGTACCGAGAACTCTTCTTGACACTCTTCCGGAAGTTTGACGAGAGATGCCAGCCTCGCTCTTTCCTCCGTGACCTGGTGGAAACAACCCACCTCTTCCTCAAGATGCTGGAGCGATTCTGTCGGAGCCGTGGGAACCTGATGGTCCAGGTACTGTGCAGTCCCAGGATGTTGAAAGTGCTGTTGGGTGAAGGGCAGAAGGCTCTCTCCTCCCATACCCTGAAGTTTAAGCTGATCTGTTAGAACTACTCTGCACTAAGAGGGCAAGTGGCTTGTGTTGTCATTGGTATGAGTATGCCATTTTCCTTCTCCCATTAGGTTCACCCCTGATTTACCATAAATATCTTCACTCATTCAGGAAACATTTATTGAATACCTACTATCTGCTAAGCACATAAATTTTTTTTAATTAATTTATTTATTTGTGTGTGTGTGTGTGTGTGTGTGTGTGTGTGTGTGTGGCCAGCTCAGCCCGCCAGGGGGCGGGGCTGGCTGGCATGTGGTGCTGTGCTTTGCTAAGCTTGTTCTAAGTAGGTGCTTTAGACCACTAAGCCATCTCTGCTTTAGACCACTAAGCCGTGGTCCCTGTGCTTTGCTAAGCTTGTTCTAAGTAGGTGCTTTAGACCACTAAGCCATCTCACCAGCCTAAGCACATAAATTTTTAAAGATTCTTTTTTTTTAATCTTTATGAGATGGTTTCACTATGGAGTTCAGGCTGGTATTGAACTCACTCTGTAGCCCAAGCTGGCCTCAAACTCCCAGCAGTCCTCCTGCCTCAGCCTTCTGAGTTCTGGGTTTACAGGTGTGCACCACCACCACACTCACCAAGAGATTCATGATTTTAAAGTTTAGTAACTGGTCAGCTTCCTGTTGCTGTGACAAAAATGCCTGAGAAAAACAGAGAAGAAAATTTTATTTTGGCCTACAGTTTCAAAGGTTCCAGTCCATGGTTGCTTGGCTGTATTGTTTCTGTGCCTGTGATGAGGCATATGACAGAAGGGCACAGGTGGGCCACAGCTGCTTACCTCAGGGTGACCAGGATTGGGGAGCATGCAGGAAGAAAATATACCTCTCCAGGGCACACTGCTCGAGACTTAAATCCTCTGACCAGGCCCACCCCCTGCAGGTTCTACCACCTCTCAATTCTCTATTCAGTCATGAACCCATCAATGGATTAGTCCATTGATGAGATCAGAGCCCTTATGATCCAGTCACTTCCCCAAAATCCTACCTCTGAGCATTGCTGCACTAGGAGCAAAGTCTCCAATGCAAGAGCCTTTGGGGAATGTTCCAGATCTACAGTGTAACAGTAACTGTGCTCTGATGTTTCCTTGTTATACTTAAGAAATACTGTGATGAGATGAGTAGAGCCTTTGTTGGAAGAGAGGAGGAGGAGATCCAGTGCTGTACTGGTTTCTATTAGAATAAGCTCCAAATGCTTGTCTCAGTCTCTCTAGACCCTCAAACATGAATTATAACACATACCTTAGCACCTTCACCAGACCTTGTCTCAAAAGTTAAAGGGCAAAAAAAAAAAAAAAAAGTTAAAGGGCTTGGGATGTGGTTCATATGAAGGCCCTGGATTCAATGCCCATTAGTACCCTTGAGTCTGAAATAGAATAGTAAAATCCTACAACAAAAAGAAAATTCCACTGGGGTTCAATCCCTGGCACCACATGCCGTGCCAGCCCAGCCCCCAGAGCACACTGACACAGTGACTGAGCCTGGGCGTGGCAGTGCAAGCCTGTAATCCCAGCGCTTGGGAGGCTGAAAACAGAGGGATCACTACAAGTCCAATCTGTGTAGTGAGATCCTGTAGACCCTGTACTAAATACATTTAAAAAAAAAGAAAAAAGAAAAAAAATTCCAAGAAATTTCTATGCTGGAGACTGAGGGACTCTACTTTGTTGGGTTTTTTGCTTTTGGGGTTTTTTTTGGTACCAGGGATTGAACTCAGGACCTTGAGCTTGCCAGGCAGGCCTTTATTCTACTGAGCTACCTCCCAGTGTTGTAACTCAAAAATCAGATGACAATGAGGCAAGTCCAAAAGTTAAAGAAGCACTTTATTTTAGCTGGTACCCAGCGGCAGACACCCCCGCAAGATGCTGAGGTGCGCGCCCAGGAGGGGAGAGACAAGGGTTTTTAAGGCTGAAAACCGCAAAGGGGAGGTCTTATGATTTGAGTGCAAGGGAATGCAGCACAGGAGTCAGCGTCCACTTTCGGGAAAATAGATTACATACAATTTTTAGGAACAAATAATTACACTTTATGGTTCGGTGTTGATCACAGGACATATTGTGTGGAGTATTCTGGGGTAAAAATAGTTCAGATCTCAACCTCTGACACACTGTGGTTTAGAACAAAGGAATGGTTTGAACATTAACAAACTGTGTTCAGAGGTCGGATGAATGGCTGGAGCCATCAAGATGGAGTTTAAGTTGTCAGCTTATACCAAACAATCCTCATTAATAAAGTTACAGTGGACATGTACAGAAATGTATAATACAATGCCCATTCTGGTTACAAAATGGAGTGGGTATTTAAGCCAATAAACCATAAAAGCTGACCTCAAGGATTTATCTTGGAGCTACAGTTGAAAAATTACCTGTTTCTAATGAACAATAACAAGTGCAGTGGTGGGTACAGTTTGTAGTTGGGAACGAGGGCGAGATCAGGGCATTGGGCCGAAACTAGATTCAGGTGCGCACAAAAGGGCAGCGTGAGAAAGGCCCAACTGCAGGTTCTCAAGTAGAGAATGGGCACAGTGGGAAGTTACAGCATTTAGAATGGCGCATACAGAACAAGATGGCGGCGCATATGTCAGGTTGTAACAGTTAATAAAGTCACAGTGGAAGCACACAGAGTTACAAAATTGGAATCAATTGCACAGGCTATAACACCCAGCCCCAGGGACTCTACTTTGTAAAAACACATTTTCTCCCCAGAACCTTCCTGTAATTTTAATTGCTACAATGTCTGGCCAGGTGTAGTGCTGGATACCTGTAATCCTAGCACTCACCTGTAATCCTAGCACTCGGGAAGTTGAGGCAGGAAAACTACCGTGAGTTTGAGACAAGTGAGAGCTACCTAAGAGTTCAAAGCCAGTTTGAACTGCACAGGGAGACCTTGTCTCAAAAAGAAAAGTAAAATAAAATAAAACTATCTGAACTGGACTTGGGAGACAGCAATGCCAGTGATAACTGGTTTTTTTGTTTTGTTTTGTTTTGTTTTGTTTTTGCAGGGCCAGGGATTGAACTCAGGCCCTTGCACTTGCCAGGGAAGCTCTTATTCCACTGAGCCACCTCCCCGGCCCCCCCTACCAGTGATACTTTGTTAAAAAGTATTTTTATACTCCTGACTCTGTGGAATTAATAATAACAATAAGTGTTATCATTTATTCAGTTTTCTAGGTATCAGTACAGTGTAAATTTTTTCATACAGTCCCTACAGCAGTGTTAAGACATCTACATAAAGTAGGTAAGCAGCTTGCCCAAGACCTTGTTAATAAATGGGTCATCTCAATGGTTCCTCTGTTCATGAACTTCATTCTTTTCAGGATTCTGGTTGTGAATCAGATTTCCCCCTAAGGTCAACATTAAACATAGTCAGTGAATTAGAGTCTTGTCTAGTTTGGTTTGTGACCAGTATTGTGGAATAGATGAAGTTTGTGAACTGAAATACTGCTGTTCTCAAGTCCGGATCCCTGGACTTCAAGGCTCATGCTCTTCATTGGATGTGTCTGACCATGAGTTTCTCCGCAGTGTGAAACTCAAGGGCTCCTCCTATAGCCATCCTATTTGACTTTGGAGCATCCACGCAAATGATTGGTTGGCAGCTCTGACTTGGAGGAGGAGCCCCAGGGGATGGACTTACTTTTTGCTTTTGTTTTGTTTTCCTTTGTTGCCAGGAAGGAATAGGATCTCACTGTGTAGCTCAGGCTGGCCTAGAGCTCACAGCAGTCCTCTTGCCTCAGCCTCCCAACTACTGGGATTACAGGAATGCAGCACCATGCCCTGCTCTTGCTCTTCAAGAGAAGATTTT
>NW_004524863.1:559103-569874 GCF_000260255.1 Octodon degus
GTGGCCAGCTCAGCCCACCAGGGGGCGGGGCTGGCTGGCATGTGGTGCTGGGGATTGAACCTTGGTCCCTGTGCTTTGCTTAGCTTAGCTTGTTCCAAGTAGGTGCTTTAGACCACTGAGCCATCTCACCAGCCCTAGTTTTGTTTTCTTGAGACAGGGTGTTGCTTATGTACTCTGCATGCCTTGAACTCACTATGTAGCACAGGCTGGCCTCACACTTATGGCGTTCCTCCTGCCTCAGCCTCACGACTGCTGGGATTACTGACATGCACACCAAGCCTGCTTAGTTTTGTAGCAGAGGGAAAAAGACACTGAGGGGAAAAGACTTCCTAAGCTCTCTCACCATGGTCATGCAATTCTGTCTCAGTTACTCTTCTCTCATTGCTGGGACAAACACCCAACATGCAAAATGAAGGAAGGAAAGGTTTATTTAGCTCACAGTTACTGGAGGTTTCAGTACAGACTCAGCTGGCTCCAAGGCAGACTATTTTGAGAGTAGAGAAATCCTGAGAATGATTTCTGTAATCCCAATCCTCAGGAGATTGAGGCAGGAGGATCGCCATGAAGTTGAGGTCAGCCTGGGTTTCTTAGTTTAAAACAACCTGAATTATGTAGCAAGACCTGGGAGGATCAGTGCCTCTGTCTTCCCCAAACATCTCCTCTCTGCCCAAGGCAGCCTCTATTGCAGATGCCACCGCCCCAAGCTACAGGGTCTGGAGGAGAAGCTGGGGCACTGCAGCATCCAGGATGACCTGCTCAACACCTCAGTGAGGCCTCAGTGGGGGATGGGGCGGTTCCTGCCCTTTTTGCCCCACCCCCAAGCCCCGCCCTGGTCCTCTGGCCACACCCCGCAAGCCCTGCGCTGAGCGTCCTCCCCATGACTTACATGAGGCTTTGGGAGGACAATTCAACACAAACCATAACAACTTCTTTCACCCACAGAACAAACGAAAGAAGAGGAAGAAGAAGAAGGTTCTCGATCAGACTGTAGTTTCTGGTAATGTGCCATACAGTGCAGAGGAGCTGGAGGCTTTGTGGCCAGGGCTGGCTGAACAGCTGCAGTGCTGTGCCCAGGTAGGTGGTTGGAGACACCCCAGATTTTTTGAGGCACCTGATATGAGTGGACAAATAGCCTTATCCATCTCTAGGATCCTGAGCTCAGTGTAGACTCCATGGTTCCATTTGATGCTGCCTCAGAGGTCCCAGTAGAAGAACAGCGGGTAGAAGCCATGGTGAGGATCCAAGACTGTCTTCTGGCTGGCCAGGCTCCGCAGGCTCTGACTCTCCTGAGATCCGCCCGGTGAGCCCCACTCAGCGCCCTTCCGGGCTTTGGGAGACTTCATTTTGGTGCAGCATTCTCTCTTCAGCAGAGCGAAGTCCTCTTGGGCTCTGGTACCTAGAACTGAGCACTGACTTCTGGGAGCTTTGACTGGCTGCTTGGTGGAGTTTTTTGGTCTGTTTTTGAGAAATATTAGAAACCAGTTAATTGGAGGGAAAAAATAACTCTGCTAGCCAAAGAGAAGTCACCATTTTGATGAGTAAACTTCCAGAGTCTGCTGTGTATAGATACACACACAAAGCTCCTTAAGTGCTGACTCATAGTATTTTTTAACCTCTCCATATATTTCGGGCATCATTTTTCATCAGTTATATTTCCGTAATTAATGATTTTCAGACATCACTGCATACAGAGGCACATTTGCTGTCTGTGTATCAACATGTAGATTGTTTGCATTTTGTTCTTACATGATTTTCATTGCAGTGTGGCTTATGAGCAAAAATCTCCCTAGAGTGTGTTTCACCTCTGTGATGAGTTTGCATTCTCTTTCTGGCTGACAAATGAAATACATTTAAGCCAGGAACACTGGCGTCCGCCTGGGAGACTGAGGCAAGAGGATCACTGCAAGTTTGAGGCCAGGCTTGGCTACAGTGTGATCTCAAGAGGGCCCGGGGGGAGATAGATCAGTGGCATGAGGCCCTGCCTGGCAAGTGCAAGGTCCTGAGTTTGATCCCCAGTACAAAAAAACAAAAAACCCAGTGAGCTCAAGGCCCGCCTAACTGCACAGTGAGAGGACGAGAGAAATACATTTAAGTTCTTTCTCCAGTTCTAAGCATAACTCCTGTTTCCTGTTGTTAAAGCCTTTTTCCTCTGTCCTCCAGGGAGGTATGGCCAGAAGGAGATGTGTTTGGCTTTCCAGACATTTCCCCTGAGGAAGAGATAGAGTTGCTGAAGCAGATCCTGTCTGCTCCGCTTCCTCGTGAGTCTCTTCTTTTGCAGCCCTCTTGTTTTAGCAGCACTCTAGCACCGGCTTCGTAGAAACCTAGAAGTCCTCATTTGTTTTCCCCCCAGTACTGGGATTGAGCCTAGGACTTTCATACTAAGTCACACACTCAGCCATCCTTTAATTTTGAGAGAAGATCTCACCAAGTTTTCCCTGCTGGGTTCAAATTTGAAGTCCTCCTGCCTCAGTTTCTTGAAGTGCTGAGATGACATGTGTGCCACCACACCTAGCTAATCTTCACTTTTTGTATAGGGCAGCAGCAGGGCACAGAGGAAGGTGGTATAGAAGAAGAGGAGGAAGAGGAAGAGGAGGAAGAGAAAGAAGAGGAGTTGCAAGTTGTGCAGGTGTCAGAAAAAGAGTTTAACTTTCTGGACTACCTGAAACGGTGCGCACTGAGGCTGAGCTGCTCCCAGCACAGTGATCTTGCAGCTGTGGGGCTGGCTGGTATACTTGTGGTGCTGACCCCGCCTCCCTCCTGTCTTGGTGCAGCTTTGCATGTTCACACGTTGTGCGAGCCTACGTGCTGCTGCTGCAGAGTTACCGGCAGAACAGTGCCCACACCAACCACTGTGTTGTCAAGATGCTGCACCGGCTGGCGCACGACCTCAAAATGGAAGCCCTGCTTTTCCAGCTCTCCGTCTTCTTCCTTTTCAATCGTCTGCTTAGTGACCCTGCTGCTGGAGCCTACAAAGTGAGAGGCTGCCAGGGACTGGGGCCAGGGGGCCTGGGGCTGGTCTTCAGGTGTTAGAAGCCAGGAGGTAAGCAGGGCTGGCGGGCAGATTGAGGGAGCTGCCTAGGAAGAGCAAAAGAATCTGAGCACTCAGGAGGCTGAGGCAGGAGGAGCATTGTGAGTTTGAGAGCAGCCTGCATTACATAAGTGAGTTCAAGACCAGGCTACACTACATGGCAAGATCTCTATTTCAACAAGGATAAAAAAAAGGGGCTGGGGACATAGCTCAGTGACATAAACACCTGCCTGGCAAATGCAAGGGTCCGAGTTTGATCCCCAGTACTGCAAAAAAAAAAAAAAAAAGTCTGCATGAGCAGAGAGCATCTGTGTACAGGGAGGAAAAAAGTGCCTTGGAGCCAGCCAATCTGTGTCTGGGCTGACTGAGCTGTGGTGTCAGAGCAGCCTTCCTGCCCTATAGGAGCTGGTGACTTTCGCCAAATACATCCTGGCCAAGTTCTTTGCATTGGCCATGGTCAACGAAAAAGCCTTTGTGGAACTGCTGTTCTGGAAGAACACAGCCGTGGTTCGAGAGATGACTGAGGGCTACACTCTGGATGGCGGGTGAGCTTGAAGGTGGCGGGAGTGGGCACCAGAGGCAGGGAACATTTCCTTCCCTTTCAGAGGTGAGAAACAGGCCCAGAAGGTAAAATGCTGCTCTGAGTTTACCCGACAGGAATAGGACTGTAGCCTAAGTCTCCTGTCTACTCTAGTTTCTTTTGCTGTCATAGACAGCAGTTAGGGGTGGTTGTTGGGGGGAGGGGTTGTCATTGCCCCCCAACTTTGTATGAGCTCTCTCTGGCAATGTGCTGGGAAACCCTAGGATCCAAAGAAATTCTTGTCCTCTCGCCTTAGTATGTCAGCGTCTCTGTTTCCCACAGCACTCTCAGTCCTTGGAATAGGCCTGAGCTAGGCAGTCTTGTAGTTACCACACTGATGTTCCTAAGTGGAAGGAAGCGAGAAGGGTGCCACACATTAGAGCTCTGCTAACTGGTTCCACTGAGTTAGCTATCTCACTTTTCTTGTTCCTTTTTGAACTGCTCACAGAGGGCTTTGGTCTCCTCTGTTGGGCCAGCAACCTACATACACCTATTCCCCTTTCCCTTTTCAGGTCTTCCAGTTGTAGAGCTGCTGCGTGGAGCCTGGAGGAGGAGGCCCAGCTTCGGGAACTGTACCTCACCCATAAAGATGTAGAAGGTGTGGCACCTTGAAGGCTGCAGACTTTGAAGAGAGCAGCCTGGGCTCCAGGACCTGTCTTTACTGTATCACTCCTCCATCGCAGGTCAAGATGTGGTAGAAGCCATCCTGCCCCATCTTAATGCTGCTCGGACACGCAAGCAGGTCATCCACCGCCTGGTGCGGCTGGGACTGGCCAATAGTGTCAAGGACTTCCAAAGGTAGAAGCTTTTGCTTTGGAGGGAATGGGGTTGGACAATCCTCCATTCACTCCCTGGAGCACCTCTCCTACCAACACCCGCCCCCCAGTAGGAAAGGGACTAACATCGTATTGTGGACAGAAGACCAGGAGCTGGAGCTGCAGCGGCTTTTTGAGGAGTTCCAGGACTCTGATGGTGAGTGAGGTGGAAGCTAAAGGAATAGCTGGGGTGAGAGCCAGCCGTCTGCTTTTTGCCCCTCGGAGCTGCAGCAGCTTTTTGAGGAGTTCCAGGACTCCGATGGTGAGTGAGGTGGAAGCTCAAGGAATAGTTGGGGTGAGAGCCAGGCCGTCCACTTTTCGCCCCTCTTCTTCTTGTTTCCAGGGAAAGCTTATCCCATCCTCTCTTTCCAAAACTCGCTATATATGTGTCATATTGGAGGGAGTTCAGCTAACATCTTTCCAGAGACCTCTGATTTTTTTGTTACTAATCCCTTTCCCCGGTTGTTCTTGGGTATTCACACACTCCCTCTCCATAGATATCCTTGGTCATATCATGAAGAACGTAACAGCCAAACGCTCAAGGGCTCGAATTGTGGATAAACTTCTGGCCCTGGGGCTGGTGGCTGAGCGGCGGGAGCTGTACAAGAAAAGGAAGAAGAAGTTGGCACCCTCCAGCACAGTAAGTCTTGTCCAGACTCTGCTGGCCTAGGTTCCCCTGAGGTGCTCTCAGGGGCAGGCCACACACCCCTACCTCCCTTCCTCCTGTCTCAGGCTGTTTTTTTTTTTAAAAAAAATATATATATTTATTTATTTATTTATTTTGTGTGTATGTAGCCAGCTCAGCCCACCAGGGGGCGGGGCTGGCTGGTATATGGTGCTGGGGGATTGAACCGCGGTCCTTGTGCTTTGCTTAGCTTGTTCCAAGTAGGTGCTTTAGACCACTGAGCCATCTCACCAGCCCCTCTCAGGCTGTTTTGACAAGGCCTCTCCAGAGGGGAGGTCGGTAGACTTCACCATGCTCCTCATATTGTCTCCTTTTCATTTTCCACCACCCAATGAATTCCAGCCGGGTGCAGAAGGGTCTCTGCAAGACTTTGGGCAAGATCCAGAAGAAGAAGAAAACTTGCCAGAGGAAGAGAGTGAAGAGGAGGATGAAATAGAGGAGTTCTTGGAAGCAGAACAAGCCCATGGTAACTCAGTCCTCTCAGCTGAGTACCTTGGTCAAGGCCTGCATCAGGAAGGTGAGGACTTTTGTTGAGAGAGGTGGGTGTTGGAATGGAGGGTGGGCCAAATACATTTACTCTTTTTCCTTAGGCTTTTCTGCCCCGCTGCTGTGGCTCCAAAACTGCCTGATTCGAGCAGCAGATGACCGGGAGGAGGATGGTGAGTGGACAGATGTTGTTTCAGAGCCCTGGATCCCAGGGAGCCACTGCACCAGCTTGTGCAACAGAGGGCCAGCTTTTTCCCATGTGTGACTCTTAGTCCTGTTCTAGGCTGCTCCCAGCCAGTGCCGCTGGTGCCACTGACAGAAGAAACTGAGGAAGCCATGGAAAATGAACAGTTTCAGCAGCTGTTGCGCAAGCTAGGGATTCGGCCTCCTGCCTCTGTGCAGGCAAGTACTGGTCAGAGTGCTCAGCACAGTGCAGCGGTTGGCATCTGTTGCACCTGCTATCGTCTTTACTGTCCTCATGTCCCCTGTCCTCACTTCTTGTCCAGCAACTGTCCTGCTGGTCTTCTCTCTGCAGTCTCCTTCCCCCCAAATCCATGCTCTCTACTGCCCCCTAGATTTATCTTTTTTAATCTCATCTCCCCTCCCACTCCACATCCCATACAGTTTTTATCTTTCTAAAACAGTTTTCCTGGGCCGGGAAGATGGCTCAGTGGAATAAGCGCTTCCCTGGCAAGCGCAAGGGTCTGAGTTCAATCCCCGGTTCCGCAAAACAAACAAACAAACAAAAAACAGTTTTCCTGAGATCAGTCGCTCTTCTAGAGCACTGGGTAGCCCACAGAGGGCATGCCAGCCTCTGTGGGCTGTCAACCGTCCCATGACTTACCTGCTTTGCACCTGGCATAGTCATCCTTTCAAATGGAGGCTTTTCTCTGACTGTAAGCAATAATCATGCCAGTTCCTCTTTCAGAAAGCTCCAGCTGTGCAAGAATGGCCACAGCTATGGGGAGATGGCTCAGTAGAATAAGTGCTTCCCTGGCAAGTGCAAGGGTCTGAGTTCAATTCCTGGTTCTGCAAAAAAAAAAAAAAAAGAATGGCCACAGTTTCACACATACACTTGTACACATGTGCATGGACACACACATGCTCTTACCCCACCCATCCTCCTATTGAATCTCAGCCTAGGAGTCAGCTCAGGTGTTATTTCCTCAGAGAGGCAATCCCTGTTATCCTTTTAATCCCTAAAGTAGAAGTAATCCTTTACTTGGGATATCTATCCTTGGGATACCTGTAATCCCAACATTCCAGCGACTGAGGCAGGAGAATCATAAGTTCAAGGATAGCCTGGACTACAAAGTGAGTCTAAGGCCAGCCTGGACTACATAGGGAGGCTCTACCTCAAAAAAAGCATTAGGGAAAAAAAATGCAACATAGAGGAGGGACAGAAATACCCATGCCTGTGATTCCAACACTTGGCAGGCTGAGACAGGAGGATCACCACAAGTTTGAGGCCAGCCTGGATTACAGAGTGAGTTCAAGGCCAGCACAAACTGCATAGCAAGACTGTCTCAAAAAAAAGAAATGCACATGTGCAGCTCCCATAGCCAGAGCCCCACCTCTGGCCCCTTTGTTATTAGTTTGATGTAGCCTTAATCTAGTAAGTGTTACAGCACATTTATTTATTTTTTTGGCAGATTCATTCTTATTAGATTATGAGTTTCTTGAGATCACAGATCATATGGTTTACCTTTAGATCACCGAGATCCATTCGTTTATTTAGTTAACAGCTGTGTTTACTGGGAACCTCTTCATGTGGTAGACACTGTCCTAGAAAGAGGGTATGTATTATAGACAAACAGCAAGTAGAATCCATGATCCTTGTGGATCTTCATTAATGTGTGGTCTTATTTATTCAATGAGTAATAGAAAAATTTGGTGAACAGAGGCTGGTCCTTTTCCTTTGCTGTCATTTCCTCTCCCTCGCTGTTTCAGGGGTGCGGGGCGGCGGGGGCAGTACTGAGATTGAACCCAGGGTCTGCACACTGATCTGCATACCCAGCCCTTTTTACTTTTTACTCCGAGATGTAGTTGTGCTGTTGCCCTGGCTCTGCCGGAATTTATGATCCTCCTGCCTTGGCCTCCTAGAGCGCTAAGAGGTTAGGGCTGTGCATACCATGCCTGGCCCCTTTGCTGTCATTTTTAATTGCTGTCTCTGTAGGAAACCTTCTGGCGCATCCCAGCCAAGTTGAGCCCCACCCAGCTCCGCAGAGTGGCAGCTTCTTTGAGTTGGTCAAAGGAGCAAGAAGAAGAGGAGAAGCTACAGCCCGAGTTAGAGCTAGGCAGCCCTGCGGAGCAAGGCCTCAGCGAGGAAGACCAGCGAGAGAACCGGGCAGAAGCCCTCAAGGCCCTGTCATTAGCTCGGGAAAAAAAAGCGGGATTGGTATCACTGGAGGGTAAAGTATGACCGCTTACCCACTGACCACTTATTTGTGCCAGCCATGTTTTTTTGGAGGGGTGAGAAGGTATTTTGAGAATATGCAAGCCCAGTTCCCTAATTTTGTGCTTCTTCTGGTTACATTAGAAAAAGCTGCTGATGAGAAAGAGCAGCCGAAGGTGGTGCCTAAGAAGCGACAGCTGCTGGACAGTGATGAGGAGGAAGGAGATGAGGGCAGAAGCAAAAGCAGTGAGTCTTTTCCTTCTAATGTCTGTCTTCACTCTGAAGAAAAACTTTTCTGTTTCTTTTTCGCATATTTAGATACTATCTCGCCCTATCCTTCCCACAGCGCCAGAACTAGGAGCTCCAGTGATCCAAAAAAAGAAGCGATATCAGATTGAGGATGAGGATGAGGAAGACTGAAGAGCCAGGGGCAAGTCAGAGTTGAGAGGACCCAGAATCTATTCTTTTTTTTTTTTTTTTTGGCGGAACTGGAGATTGAACTCAGACCCTTGCGCTTGCCAGAGAAGCGCTTATTCTACTGAGCCATCTCCCTGGCCCCAGAATCTATTCTTAGTGGATGCAAACCTGGGCTCCTGAGCTCTTCCGTAGATCTAGGGCCTGGGAATTTTTAGTCACCAGTGTTGGAGAGACCGTTTTACAATCAGTCCTAGTTTTTCCCAGTTTTGGGCGGGAACTGGGGATTGAACTCAGGCCCTTGTGCATGCCAGGCAAGCACTTATTCAGCTGACCTATCTCCCTGGCCCTCTCCTAGTTTTGTTTTGTATTCATAATGCTGGAATCAGACACAAGCCCTGCCACATGCTAGATCAGTGCTCTACCGTGGAGGTACATCCCCAGGCCCTCTTCCCCCATTTTATCATTATGCCCATCCAGAAGCTCTCTGCAAACTGGCTCCTGGCTTCCATTCTAGGATACCTTTTTTTTTTTTTTTCTTTGTTTCTTTCCTTCTTTTTGGTTACTACAGACTCTTAGCAAATGAGAAGAAAACACAGAAGCCACCCTGGACCCCTTCTTTGCTCCATTGGTTGGTTGCTTAGTTGGTTAGTTTTGTGCTGCTAAGGACTGAACCCAGGGCATCTTACAGGCCAGACAAGCCCTGTACCACTCAGCTGCACCCCAGCTGTCTCCACTGCTCTGTTCTTTTTGGCTTTCTGCTAGAGGTGGACCCAGCACCAGATGGGGGGGCTCTACCATGATGCATTAGGGGGTTGCACTTTTTAGGAGGCACTTCACCCTCCTTTTTCCCGTGATCGCCTCCTAGTCACCAGATTGAGTCTAGTTACTGTAATTGAGGTGGAGCTAAGATGAAATATGTGTCACACGATGAATGTATTTGATGTGTTTGGCATTAAATTAAACATGTAAAATTAACAGTTGCAGATCTCAAGCTGAGTTCCCCAGCTATGCCCTGCTGGGGTTTTGGAAGAGCTTTAAAATATTACAGTTAAAAGAGATCACGAGGGGCCGGGGAGATGGCTCAGTAGGATAAGAGCTTGACCAGCAAACGCAAGGATCTGAGTTCAATCCCTGGTTCCGCCAAAAAAAAAAAAAGAGACCACGAGCCCTCCCTTTTCTTTCACTATAGAAGACACAGAAAACTCTCTTCAAAAATCCTCTTGCACTTGCCTGGCAAGCACAAAGGCCTGAGTACAATCCCTGGTTCTGGAAAAAAAAAAAAAAAAAACTCTTGTTCCCACCCATGATGATACACTCCTGTGATCCCAGCACTTGGGAGGCTGAGGCAGGAGGATCACTGTTAATTTGAAGGGAGCCTTGTCCACATAGTGAGTTCAGTACCAGCCTGAACTAGAAAGTAAAACACTGTTTCCAAAAATAAATCCTTAGAGCTTATGGAAGCTTCACTATGTAACCATGACTAATTAAATCATGGTTAATTGGCTGTTGGTTTATCAATTCAAATTGCTTCCTCTTTGGCTTCAGGCATTGTATGTCCTTAGGAAGTCAAGGGTGGAGGTGGGACTGAAAGTTGCAATTTCCTGATCACATGGTTGGTTCCTATGGCAACCAGGCCCCATCCTGAGACCACATAGAGGTCCCCAGCCACCAATCCTTCATTAGCACTCCCATCATTTCAGGGGTTCCAAGGAGGTGTATGTCAGCAAGTGGGATGAAAATAAAATATATATTTCACAACATTTCAGTCCCTTTCTCACTGTCAATATAGTTTATCACTTAATAATTTATCACTATCTTATCTCTTTATTTTTTTTATTTTTATTTTTTTGAGAAAAGCCAGCATAAAGCACTTTTATTGCAATAATAAAACTTGAAACTCATGTGGTATGGGGGAGGGGTGGTGCTGAGGGTGTGTGGAATGGGCAACAAAGCAACAATGTCTCTCACCAAATCACTACACAGGACAGCAAAGGGTGAGAAGGGACTGAGGGAAGAAAAGCCAGGGAACTCTGAGATCAGCAGAGTGAGGCCAAGCATTACGAAACAAAACCTCTCACAAAAACAAAACAAAAAACAAGGGATGCTGAAGCTGTGATGACCAGCATCATTATCTTAAGAGAACACTCAAGGATTTGTCATGGTGGCAGGGCTTTCATTGGGTGATTAAGTCTACAAACAGCACCTTCAATTTAAACTTTCAATTAAAGTTCTTAAAATTTAGGTTTTCTGGTTTGTTTTTTTTATTTTTTTTTTATTTTTATTTGTGTGTGTGTGTGTGTGTGTGTGTGTGTGTGTGTGTGGCCAGCTCAGCCCACCAGGGGGCGGGCTGGCTGGCATGTGGTGC
>NW_004524863.1:570195-587870 GCF_000260255.1 Octodon degus
AAGTTTCAGGGGAGGTGGCTGGGGCTGGCAGAGGCTAAGGCTCTCCCTCTCCCCACTTTAGTTTTGGGTAGGGCTTTCAACTTAACCCAAGGACATCTCTCACAATGGAGAATAATTCAGCCCTCAACAGGGTCTCAAATCTGCTGCAGCAGCAAGAATGTTTAATATATAATAGATAAAAATTTCATCCAAAAATTAAAATATTCTTGCAAACCCTACCGCAACACCAATTACTATTCTAAAGTTAACCCATCACTTGTGCTGTTAATACTTGACAATATTCTTAATTGGAAATTAGGTAAAAGACTGAAACAATCTTTAACCAAAAACAAAATTAGTCACTTGAGGTTTATGGCATATAGTTTAGGTAAACACAAGGAGAAAAAGTAGAGGAAGTGGAAGTGTCCGAAGCCAAGCTGAGTGACAGAACACACTCAGTTGGGGTAGATGTTTACACAGAGTAGTGGGATATCAGGAGAAGCTCCATAGGGATTCATGTGCGCACATCTGGAGACAGGATCCCCTCCATAGCAGATCCAAGAATGGGGAGCTAAGGGAGGAGGCCACTCCTGTCATTCCAGTTTTAGAAGCTCCACGTCGAAGACAAGAGTGGCATGTGGCGGGATGATTCCTGGGTGCCCAGTGGCACCATAGGCATAGCCTGGGGAGATAGTCCGTTGAGCTCTCTGACCCACACTCATCTGGGCCACCCCTTCTTCCCAGCCCCGGATCACCTCCTGCTTGCCGAGCATAATCTTGAAGGGCTTGTTTCTGTCACGGAAGGAATCAAACTTCTTGCCATCTTCAAGCATCCCGTCTCCTGGAGAGATGGTCTCCACCTGCGCTCCCATGGCGGCGGCGGGCGCCAGGCGGGCGGCGCGACAGACGACGTGGACAGACACCGGGCAGCGGTCGCGAGGCTCCGCTCTGTTCCTCCGCGCTTCGCCTGCACACGCCTATCTTATCTCTTTAATATCCTTTGTTTTTGTTTTTTGTACTAGGAATCAAATTTAGCTTCGTACTTTTAGGCTTTATTTTTTATTTATTTTTATGAGACAGGGATATGCCAAATAATTTAAGTTGGCCTTGAACTCACTTTATATGGACTAAAACCTCTACTGTTGTGGGTTTATAATCAGTATAGGAATCCAAGTAGCCAATTAAAATTTGAAGATTTTTATTAGCTGAACTCCGCGACCATCAATCAGCATAGACCCATTTTAGAGTCTAAGCAGCGCTGACCAGAAGACATGGCATGTCTGTAAAGTGTATATAAAGGGAATATGCAGTATACCTTGCTTGTCAAACAATTTGCACCCATCCTGCCTGTCAAACAGATTTTTTTTTGCTATACATCTGGCTACTTTTTTTCCTGTCATTGTTTAGGGTCAGTGCTTTCTCAGGGTATATTTCCTCCATATGTTAGACCTATTTTTACAACTCTGCGGTGAGCTAAAGTTTTTTAGGGTCAGCAGCTTTCTCAGGGTATATTGCTTCTATATGGTAAGACTGTTTTGACAACTCTGGGGTCAGCTAACGTTTACCATGGCAATACCTATGCTAAAAGTATGGGTTTAGGCCATCATACTACCATACCCAGCTTTGCAATAAGATTTATAATATAGGGCTGGAGAGATGGCTCAGTAGAATAAGCGCTTGCCTGGCAAGTGTAAGGGCCTGAGTTCAATCCCCGGTTCCACCACAAAAAAAAAAAAAAGATAGCTGATCCTCAGGTTTCTTCTTTTGGTTCCTTCTTCAGGTGTTTGTTTGTTTGTTTGTTTGTTTGTTTGTTTTAAGATTGTTTGCTTTGAGACAGTGTCTTACTTCATTCTGCAGGCTGGTCTTGAACTCACATTGTAGCCCAGGCTGGCTTTTCAGCAATCTTCCCGACTCAACCTCTTGAGTAAAAAAACAAAACAAAACACAAAAACCCTCTTGAGTGCTGGGATTGCACATATGCACCACCACAACCAAATTTATTTTTTTCTTTCTTTTTTTTTATTTTAGAGAAGCGTCTACAGGGTGTTTAGGGTCTCACCACTAGATCGGACTCCTGTGATCTGCCTGTGTTCAGCCTCCCAAGAGCTGGGATTACAGGCACACGCCCCTACACCTAGTCTCAATTGCATCTCAGCACGCCCCAGGGGTGGGACCAGCATGGCAGACCCAGGGATTGAACCACTGGCCCTTGTACTGCAGGCACTTTAATCCACTGAGCTATTTAGCCAGCCCTCAGCTTTCATGTTTTATTCTGCCTAGAAAAATCCTTCTCTAAAACACGGTTCTGATCATACTGTTGTCCTGCTCCAGAGCATTTAATGGTTTTCCACTCAGGTAGACCATGCCAAGCAGTAGGATGCCTGATGTTAGCCAAGCACCGTGCCATCTTTCACACCTTTGCTTCCCTCTGCCAGTCTAGCCTGCACCTTGTGTTCTTCCTGCCCCAGCCTCCTTTATAGCTGGAATCACAGGTGTGTGCCACCATACCCAGCTGAGCAATCATTTTGATTTGTTCATTCCCCTGATAAAGTGCCAATCGTACAGTGCTTCATCTGTTTGTTCTATGTTCAAGTAGAGCTGAGCTTTGGTGATGGTGGATACAAGAGTTTTGCCAAGTTGCTAGGCTGATCTTGAATTGAAAAGAGAAAAATTACAAATTAATCCATACCGTGTTGGTGGCCATCTGTGTGTGTATTTAGTTCCTCCTATGTGGGAGTCACAGTGCTGGACATGGGGTATGGATTGCCAGTAATTACTCAAAATTGAAGTGCACACAGGTGAACAAAGCCCAGACCCTCACCATGAGTGCAATGCCAGGCTGGGCTGCATAGTGAGTTCAGGGACAGCATGGACAACACACACACAAAGAAGTCCAGCCCTTAGCCCTATAGCTGTAGGCTAGGGGTGGAAAAGTCATGGAAGTTTTCTTCATGTTTATACAAAGCAGCAGGACAGCACTGGAGGCCATGCCCAGGGATACCCTGGTATCTGTTCTGTAACTGCCAGGCGGGGTTCAGCCTACCCCAGGATGAGCAAGTGTATCTTCTCCCTCATGCTTTGTGCACATGAGCAAGAGCAGACTGTGGGCCTGGGGAGATAGCTTGGTGGCGTAAGCGCTAGTACTAAATGCCATGCTGGCCCCAAGACTGGGTGTGTTGGTGTACATGTGTAATCTCAGCACTGGGGAGGCTCAGACAGGATCAGTATGAATCAGAGCTTTATAGCAAGACCCTTATCAAAAGAATAAAAGGGGATCGGGGAGATGGCTCAGTAGAATAAGCGCTTGCCTGGCAAGCATAAGAGCCTGAGTTCAACCCCTGGTTCCGCAAAAAAAAAAAAAGAATAAAAGAAATTTTAAAGAGCATACTGTGTATAACATGGACCCACTGTTTCCAGGAATGGGAATCTACTTGGAACTCAGGCACAGCTTTGTATTCTGCTGCTTGGATCTACACTGTCAAAGCCAAGGAACAAGACTGGGATGGGTCTGTAGGCCATGCAGAATGTGGTCATGCAGATGACAGAAGATCCATGGGCAGCTGGTGAGCTCTGTTCCTTAAACATGCAGTGAACATTGGGGTTCAGCAGATAATCCAATAGGTATTACAATGAGAGAGAAAAAAGGCAAACACTCTGCTAAGCATTAGGGAGAAAGGGGCCACAGACTGGCAATCAATGTTTGCTTTCCACTCAGTAACTTGCAAGCAGTTTGAGCTGTGTGACAGTGTAGTACAGGGGCACAGACAGCACTGGTCTGGCCGGGATGGCTCAGGATAATCACCTGAGCAGTAAAAACAGCTGCTTCCATTAGTGGGCCATTTTTGCTGCCACCAGCAATGTTTGTGACAGACATGTTCTTTTTTTTTTTTTAAAACATTTATTTATTTATGTGTGTGGCCAGCTCAGCCCACCAGGGGGCGGGGCTGGCTGGCATGTGGTGCTGGGGGATTGAACCGCGGTCCCTGCGCTTTGCTAAGCTCGTTCTAAGTAGGTGCTTTAGACCACTGAGCCATCTCTCCAGCCGCCCAGACATGTTCTTGATGCTGAAGCCTACATTGTCTCCAAAAAGAGCTTCGCTGAAAGCTTCATGGTGCTTTTCAACAGACTTTACTTCAGTTGTGACATTAACTAGAGTGAAGGTGACCACTATGCCATGTTTGAGAACACCAGTCTCCACTTAGCCCACAGGGATGGTACCAATACCACCAATTTTGTAGACATCTGAAGGGGCAGCTTAAAAAGCTTGTGAGTTGGGCAAGTGGGTGGAAGGACACAATCCAAAGCTTCAAGCAGTGTGGTTCCACTGGTTTTGCCATCTTTACAAATGATCTTCCATCCTTTGAACCAAGGCATATTAGCACTTGGCTCCAGCACACTGTCCCCATTCCAACCAGAAATTTTCTTAATGTAGCTGCTGACTTCCTTAACCACTTCTTCGTACCTTTTCTGGCTATAGGGGGACTCAGTGGATTCCATTTTGTTAATACCAACAATAAGTTGTTCCCAGAAGGGCATGCTCATGGATTTGCCCATTCTTGAAAATACCAGCTTCAAATTCACCAACACCAGCAGCAACAACCAGGATAGCACAATCCACCTGAGATGTGCCTATAATCATGTTGTTTATAAAGTCTGTGTCCTGGGACATCGATGATAGTCACAGTACCTGCTGGTCTCAAATTTGCACAAGGGAGATGTTGATGGTAATATTCACACTCAGCTTTCAGTTCATGCAAGACCCAGGCACACTTGAAGGAACCCTTCCACATCTCAGCAGCCTCCTCAAAATTTTCACTGGTTTTTTTTGTCTGTACCACCAAATTTGTAGATCAAATGGCCTGGCCAGATGGAGGACTTGCCCATATCCCCATGTCCAGTGACAATGATGCTAATATGAGTCTTTTCCTTTCCTGTGTTGGCTTTCATTTGGTGGTAGTTTTCACTACACCTGTGCTCTTGTTGTGGAAAGGCCTTTTTTTTTTTGTGGGGGTGAGTTTGGATTTTTGTGATGGGGTCTTAGGCTGGCCTTGAACTCACTATGTAGAACAGGCTGGCCGCTAACTCACAGCAGTCCTCTTGCCTCAGCCTCCTCAGTGATAGGATTACAGGCATCTACCATGCCCAGCATAATATAGTGATCTTAAAAACTGATAATTGATAGTTACAGCATAATTATGCAGTTCTATAAACTCGGCACTCTGGGCAATTGAGGCCAGAGGATTGCAAATTCAAGCCCAGACAGGACAATTTAATGAGTGACTATTTTAACATTAAAAAAAGGACTGTGGGGGCTGGTGAGATGGCTCAGTGGTCTAAAGCACCTACTTAGAACAAGCTTAGCAAAGCACATGGACCGCGGTTCAATCCCCCAGCACCACATGCCAGCCAGCCCCGCCCCCAGGTGAGCTGAGCTGGCCACACACATACATACATACATACATACATACATACATAAATTAAAAAAAAAAAGGACTGTGGATGTAGCTCAGTGCAAAGACAGTTGTGGTCCAAAGGCCCTGAGAAGTGGGCGCCTACTACCACAAACAGTAACCACAAAGACGCTGACAGTTGATAGCTAGTATGGTGCCACATTCCTATAATCCCAGCACTCTGGGAGTCTGAGGCAGGAAGATTACAAGTTTGAGCCCAGCCAAGACAAATAGAGACTGTCTCAAAATAAAAATGTGATGAGGATGTAGCTCAGTGCAGAGGCCTTGGATTCAATCTTTAGAAATGAGGAGGGAAACTGTTGAGAATGAATTTTGTTTCGTTTTGTTTTATTTTGTGAAAGTCTCATTATGAGTTTAAGATAACCTCCAACTCAACCATGTAGCCCAGGCTGGCCTCAAATTCACAGCAGTCTTCCTGCCTCAGCCTCACATGGTGGAATTACAGGCATGGGCCACCACACCTGGGTACTGTGGCATTTTGCATGGCATCCCTGTAGACTTACATATTTGGTATGTATCTTTTTCATCTATATCTGGTACTCTTGTGAGGCTTTTTCTCATTTCCTTTTTTTGGTTGTTTTTTTTTTTTTTAATTTTGAAAAAAAACAAAACCCAAATGTCCCATCTTAACCATTCTAAGCATATGGTTCAGTAGTGTTAAATGCATTTACACTATTGTACAAATAATCTCCAGAACATCATCCAGAACCGACCCTCTTGTTGTTTGACCACCACAGCCCCTTCTAGTTGTAGCTTGCTGACCACCGTGAAGCACTCTGTGAACAATGCCTGCAGAAACCAGCTATGGGCCAGGAGGCCAGCTTGGCAGCCAAGCCCAGAGCAAGGTGCTCTGGCCCAGGGTGGGCTCTCGCATTCCAGGAGCCAGAGTACTGCTCCTCTAGGTGGCCAGCCTTGGGAAGTCAGGGCTGGCCTTCGCGCTGAGGGCTGTGGTCACTGGCAGGGGCCAGGTATTGCCACAGGTAAAGCATACTTACATGTGTCACATTATGGCCACAAGTAGTGTGGCCAGGTGTTGAGGGTTGTAGATGAGAATTAGGGGCTTTTAGCCATCTACTGATGCCTAAACTCCACCCAGCGGAGTCACGATGGGAAAGGCCTTGCGGTGGGGTCTGGCAGGCTTCTGGTTGGGGAAATGAAACCTGAACTCAGATGCCTGGCTCAGATGCCATCCTCAGGAACCTGGCCAAACCCTGCCCCTTCCCTGAGTGATCGTCATCCCTGGCTCCTCCCCGCTAGAACAAACTGAAACTCTATGCCCCAGAACAACTGCCTCTTCCCAAACCCCAGCTACTGGTGGCTAGCATTCTACTCCATTACACTGAAGCTATATCCTCCAAAAACCCTCACCCAAGTAGAATTATAGGTCCAGTAAGATAGCTCAGAGGACTAAGCACCTCCTTAGGAAAGCACAAGGCACCACCTTAGGATGCCCGGTGGCACCACATGCCGGCCCTGCTAAGCCAGCCACAGACTGGGCATAGTGGCGCACGCCTGTAATCTCAGCTGGGGAGGCTGAAAACAGGAGGATCACTCTGAGTCTGAGCTACGTAGTGAGACCCTGTATCAAATACATAAGAAAAAAAAGGTAGACAATTATACAGTATTTGTATTTTTGTGATTGGTTTACTTGTATTGTTCTTTTTTTTTTTTTTTTTTTGGCAGAACCAGGGATTGATCCCAGGCCCTTGTGCTTGCCAGGGAAGCGCTTATTCCACTGAGCCATCTCCCCAGCCCTACTTGTGTTGTTCTCACTGTTCATCCATGCGGTAGCATGTGTCAGAATTCCCTTCTTTTTCAAGGTGAAATAATACTCTACTGGCCAGGCATGGTGGACACACCCTGGGGTTCCAGCGCTTGGGAAGCTAGACTGCCAGGAGTTCGTGGTCAGCGTGAGCTATCCAGCAAGACCTGGTCTCACAAACAGTTGAAAAATTGTAAATCAGACCATTTTAAATTGATGACCACCTGTGTAGTCCGCATCCTATCTAACCACTCATGTGAGGAAGAACACCCAGGTTGCTGTCCTTGACTGTCCCTAAGAGTACTGCTATGAACATGCATATGTATAAATAACTTTTTGAGATTCTGCTTTATGTATGTATGCAAAATGGGATTGCATTTCATTAAAAAAGAAACAAAACTACAGCACCATTTTCCATTGGGGCTGTATCATTTTACATTCCCGCCAACCGTGCATGAGGGCTCCTATTTCTTTACATCCACAACACTCATTTTCTTCTTTTTATAATTGCCATCCTAATGAGTATGAAGTGGTATCTCATTGTAGTTTGCTTTACGTTTTAGGAAAGGCTTCTCTATTTCTGTGAAAAACTTCACAGAGAATGTGACAGGGCTCATATTGTATCTGTAGGTTGCTTTGAATGGTTTTACCCTCTTAACCCTTTTTTTTCTTTCTTTCTTTTTGGCCTCAGGACTTTGGTACTGAATTATATATGTCCTCAGCCCCTTTTCTTTGAGACAGGATTTTTTCACCAGGGACTGAACTCAGGACCTGCCAGACAGGTGCGTATGCCATTGAGCTGTCTTCCCTGCCCACTAAGACTGGATCTTGATAAATAACTAAATTGCCCATGTTAGGCTTGAAATTGCAGTGTTCCTCCCTTAGCCTCCAAGAATGCAGGGATCACAGGTGTGTGCTACCATGTCTGACTGCATCATAGTAACCCTAAATCTTATCCATGAACATGGGAATTTTCATTTATTTATGTCTCTTTTAATTTCTTTCTGCAATGTTTTTTGGTATTGTTGCTGTGTTTTGTTTTGGTTTTTTTCTGGGGGGGGTGTGGAATTTTAGGGAGGAGTCTACAGGGTGTTGAGGGTCTAACTACTAGATCCAGACTCCTAGTGATCCGCCTGTTTACAGCTTCTGAAGAGCTGGGATTACAGGCGGGCACCACCACGCCCAGTCTCAATTGCCATCTCAGCGTGCCCGGGGGCAGGGCTGGCACAGCAGGCCCAGGGATCGAACCCCAGCCCCTGTGCCTGCTTACAGGTACTTTAATCTGAACTATTTGGCTGGCCCTTGTTTTGTTTTCTTTGAATTTGGTTTTTTGGAGGTTTTGAGGCAGTGACTCATTATGTAGTTCAGGCTAGCCTCAAATTCAGAGCAAGCCTCCTGTCTCAGCCTCCTGAGTGCTATAGTTATATAGGTGTGTGCCACCACATCCAGCCTGATAAATTTTGAGAGAAAGAGGCTAAATGTTATTCTTTTCTGATAGTTAGAAACCATAAAGTCTTAGAGATTTCCAGGGATTTAGGTTTTAGTGAAAGACTCCTTGGCACCTAGTTCTTTTTTCTTCTAGTTTTGGTAATGTGTCCCTAAGGACCTGCTCCTCTCCTTTCTTCTGTCTTTGCTCTTGCTTGTCAAACACCACTCATGAATAGAAAGAAGTGAAAAAAAATGGGGTGAAGACTCGACCCCTCCATGGGACTGTTCCCTTGACTGTCTGCCAAAGATGAGTGACAACAATAGAGAAAACTATGACGTAAAAAGACATGGGGATTTATGGGCTAGCCATATAGCTCAGTGGACTAAAGTGCCTGCTTAGGCAGAGCGCAGCGACCAAGGTTTGATCCCTGGCCAGCCGTGCTACCCCCACCCCTGCTGAGATGGCAGTTGAGACTGGGCATGGTGGCACATGCCTGTAATCGCAGTACTTGGGAGGCTGAAAACAGGAAGATCACTACATACTCCTATCTATGTAGTGAGATCCTGTACTAAATACAAAAAAATATGGGGGATTTAGACCAATTTTATTTTATTTTATTTTATTTTTAATTTATTTTGTGTGTGTGGCCAGCTCAGCCCACCAGGGGGCGGGCTGGCTGGCATGTGGTGCTGGGGGATTGAACCGTGGTCCATGTGCTTTGCTAAGCTTGTTCTAAGTAGGTGCTTTAGACCACTGAGCCATCTCACCAGCCCCTAGACCAATTTTAGAGAGCATTAGATTCCTTCTTTCCCTTATTTTGGACTAGAATACTCCTAAACCCTAGACGAAGCCCAGTTCCAATAATTTCGGTTACATTTAGAAAAAGTCACTGTTTAAATGATAAACATCATTTGGGGGGCCTTTTGAAGCAGGATCTCACTAGAGAGCCCAGCCTCCTGAGTGCTAGGATTACAGATGTACGCCACCATGCCTAGCAATAAAATGTTTTATCTGTGTTATAAAAGTAAAAAAAAAATTGCTCTGATTTGTTTTGATTCATCACTCTGTCTAGTTTCCTTACACCACCCAGCATATCCTTTTAATAGGAAGAATGGCTTTGGGGCTCTTGAACAGTGATCCCCAGCCTCTCTGCCTTAACCTTCATTCTCTCCAGAAGATAAAGAAAACCTTTTCCTCCTCTCACCTCTAAATGTAGGTTAAGCTTTAGGATATAAGATCAAATTAGCGCAGCCCAAAGGAGAAAAAAAGTCAGCTTGTCATCATGGGCAAAGGTCAGAAAGACAAAGTCTGGGCTGGGAAGAGAGGGATAAATATTTGCAAATACTGTCACACACGGCTTTGGAAGGTACTGGCTTTCCCTCAATTCTAGTTGGGGAAAGGAGCTGGGATTAGAAACAACAGTCACTCAGATCATAAAGATACCAAAGCAAATGAGATGTTTGGGCTGTTTTCCTCCTCTGGCTTTTCCCCTGAACCAGTAAGGATCTCCCACAATTTTCTTTCTTTCTTTCTTTATTTTATTTTTTTTTTTTGCAGAACCGGGGATCTCCCACAATTTTCAAGAGCACAGGTGAAGCTAGGCATGATGACACACATCTGTAACCTCAGCACTGGGAGGCAGGAAGATTGCTGCAAGTTTGAGGCCATCAAGGCTGGCTAGAACTGCACAGCAAGACCCTGTTTCACAAAACAAACAAAAAAACAGGGGCTGGGGAGATGGCTCAGCAGAATAAGCGCTTCCCTGGCAAGCACAAGGGTCTGAGTTCAATCCCTGGTTCTGCCAACAAAAAACAAAAAACAAACAAAAAACAAACAAACAAAAAAAAAACGCAACAACAAGAAAAAGTATAGGTGAAGCTACATCCAAGATAATATGTCTCTAAGTGCTACGACACTTTCTAGCGCTGACTAGTCTTCTGTCTTCCTAGCAGGTCTGCCCTGCACACCCTCCAAGAGTCAGGCTATATCACTCTTTTGCTTATTTTGCTGTGCTGTGGTAGTTACCTTTGTGGGAATTATCCAGAATGGAGCTCTCTTGAAGCCATCTCTCATGCAAACTGGCATCTGCCACGCAAGCTCTCCAGCCAGATCCCCCTTCTGATCCCAGCACCTGCCAGGACTCCTTACCCACTGCCCCCTCCTTTCCCTCTCTGCCTGAGTAATGTCCAGAAATCAGAGTAGCCTCGGAGGGCACTGGCTGCTGCCCTGAGGCCCTCTATCTGCAGCTCCAGCTGGTTAGGGTGGGAAGAAAGGGCATAACTGCAACCCTCAGCTGAGTTTCACAAGCACACTGATGGGGTCAACCATAAGGGTTTCACGGTCTTTTGGGGAAGCAAGAATAAACTCAACAGGCAGTTACCCACCCTGAGGAAAGTGGCAAGCATACCAAGTGGGGTGGTTTGTCTGCCAGTCACCTCAGAAGATAATTGAGTCTGCTAAGATAGTCATCTCTCATTTTCCTGACATCACAGCTCAAAGCTTTTGTTGTCAAAATTACCCAGAATTGCAGGGCTGAATCTGGGAGCACACCAAAGAATTATGTGAAAAGTTCCAAAAGTTCGCAAATTAATGGTTCAGCGTCCGCGCACAATGACAATACAACTGATCAAATGTCTCACAATTACTCTGAAATGCCTTAAGGGGAAATTGATTCAGGAATTTGTTCAGGTTTACTTCAGGTACTCAATGCCTTATACTTTGTTTGTTTCGGAACCAGGGATTGAACTCAGGCCCTTGCACTTGCCAGGAAAGCGCTTATTCTACTGAGCTTTTCCCCGGCCCCTCAATGCTGTATATTTGACAATTCTTTCCCAGGTCTGTGTTCAAGAATGGGGCATAGGGCTGGTGAGATGGCTCAGTGGTCTAAAGCACCTATTTAGAACAAGCTAAGCTAAGCAAAACACAGGGACCGCGGTTCTATCCCCCAGCACCACATGCCAGCCAGCCCTGCCCCCGGTGGGCTGAGCTGGCCACACACACACAAAATAAATAAATAAATAATTAAAAAAAAAAAAAAAGAATGGGGCATAGTAGCACTGCACACCATTTACTTATTTATTTATTTAGCAGTACCAGGGATCAGACTCAGGACCTTGCGCTTGCCAGGCAGCTGCTTATGCCGCTGCGGTATCTCCCTGGCCTGGACACCGTTTAGGACAGAATAGGCTCTTTATTTCACCCCTGTGCTGAATTTTATGGGACTCATGTTGGCCTTATACTTTTCTGTATAGTAGCTAGCAGTCCCTCTTTTCTGTTTTGTTTTTTCTTTAAATTTTTTATTTATTTACTTATGTGTGTGTGGGTGGGTGTGTGGGTGGGTGTGTGGTCAGCTCAGCCCACCAGGGGGCGGGGCTGGCTGGCATGTGATGCTGGGGGATTGAACCGCAGTCCCTGTGCTTTGCTAAGCTTGTTCTAAGTAGGTGCTTTAGACCACTGAGCCATCTCACCAGCCCTAACAAATGTGATTTAAACTGTTTTTTTGGCAGAACCGGGAATTGAACTCAGACCCTTGCACTTGCCAGGCAAATGCTTATTCTACTGAGCCATATCCCCAGGCCCAAATTTTAAGCCTATACTTTTTTTTTTTCAGTACCAGGCATCAAACTTGGGACCTTGCGTTTGCCAGCCAGGTGCTTATGCCATTAAGCTATCTCCCCTGCAGTCTCTGTTTTTACTTTTGATACTGAGGATTGAACCTCAGGGCCTTTATACTAAGCTATGATCCCCCGAATTTTTCTAAATTTATTTTATTTTGTTAAAAAACTTTGGGGGGTGGGCAGGGAGATGACTCAGTAGAATAAGTGCCTGCCTGGCAAGCACAAGATCCTGAGTTCAATCCCTGGTACAGAAAAAAAAAAAACAAAAACAACAACAAAAAAAAAACTTTGGGGGCTGGGGAAATAGCTCAGTAGAATAAGCACTTGCCTGGCAAGCACAGGGTCCTGATTTCAATCCCTGGTACCGCAAAATAAACAAACAAACAAACAAACAAACAAACTTGGGGGGGGACAGGGAGGTGGCTCAGTAGAATAAATGCTTCCCTAAGCATTATTAATTGAGGAAATAAATGAAAGGAAAGGACAGGAATCCTGGAGGTAGACTTCTGGAGGCAAGCAAGAAGGAGGAGAAGAAGAGGGAGGGAAGTAATGGAACTGAACTGGTTCTAATGTACTAACTGCATGTACTGTAGCCAACTTCCCTACATACATTCCATCATCATGTAATTTTTTTATCATCATGTAATTTAAACTTGCACTAATAAATAGAAAGGAAGGAAGGAAAGAAGATGGTAATGCACACCTGGGAGGGTGAAACAGGAGGATCCAGCTATAGAGCACCTTAGTGACTGAGAGAAAACTTTAAAAAGTTCGTTTTTATTTATTGTATTTTAGGGAAGGGGCTACGGGTGTTCAAGACACTACTAGATCAGACTCATAGTGATCCGCCTGTTTACAGTCTCCCAAGAGCTGGGATTACAGGTGCGTTCCACCATGCCCAGTCTCAATTGCTGTCTCAGTATGCCCTGGGGATTGAACCCCCAGCCCCTGGGCCTGCTTGCAGAAGCTTTAACCCGCTGAGCAATTTGGCCGGCCCAAAGTTGTTTTTCTTTTTTTTTTTGCAGAACTGGGGATTGAACTCAGACCCTTGCACTTGCCAGGGAAGCGCTTACTCTACTGAACCATCTCTCCGGCCCCCACCGCAATATTTCTTAAGCCATTTTGCCCTTCTCTCAATCATCAGATACTATGCATTTAATATACAGTAGGCACACAGGCATTTTAATCTCTCTCATTCGTGTTCCTTTTGCTTTCTCAATTCCCAGCTGGATGTTATAGCTTGTTAATCTAATTTTTAAACTGAAAAGAAATAAAATGAGAGAATCATAAACATCTAATCTCAGGCTAGGGATATAGCTCAGCAGCATAGTTCCTGTCAGGTAAGCATGAGGTCCTGAATTTGTTTGTTTGGTTTTTGTTTTTATTTTTTGCAGTACCAGGGATTGAACTTAGGATCTTGTGCTTGCCAGGCAAGCGCTTATTCTACTGAGCTATCTCCCAGCCCAAGGTCCTGCGTTTGATTTCCAGTAACAAAAAAACAAAAAAACAAAAAAACAAAAAAAAAAAATCTAAAGGGCCAGGGAGATGGCTCAGTAGAACAAGTGATTGCCTGCCCTGGCAAGTGAAAGATCCTGAGTTCAATCCCTGGTACTGCAAAAACAACAACAACAAAAAACCCACACTAATCTCTTCTGATTCTGCATCTTCTTGGCTCCTAGCATGAACTGAGCTTAGGCTAAAACATGACAGAGATATATAGGAAAGATCAAAGAACAAAGTTTTAGTGTTGAGGTGAGTGTGTGACAAGGGGACAAGGTCTGAGCAGTCAGCAAAAATGGGCAAATATTTGCAGAGGTTACACTTTTTACTGATCACAGGGAAAGCAAATATCTCCTCCATGGGACAAAGAAGTGGACAGAACAGGACTGAGAAACAACCAGATCTACAGAGCAGCTTCACTTCTCAGTGACCAAACTCTGTGGTAAACTGGGGTCCCTATTAGTGGGCGGGGATAAAGCAGAAAGTGGTTGTGAGCTGAAAATGGGAGACCCCACGTGGGAGCAGGGGTGTTGCATTTCCCATTTCCTAGGCCCTGAGCTAAATAGCACAGAAGAGCTTGGATGTAGGTGATTGATGAGATGGCCCCTTGGAGTGTTCGCTGTTTTCAGACCTTAGAGAAAAGCGTTCTGAATTTTGGGTTTCTCCCCTTACAGGGTACTCTGCTCCAGGCATGTGTAGCCTCAGACTCCTGATAGCAGTAGGCTTTCTTCTTTGCTACCTCCTGCTGCACCCTGTGGATGCCATTTCATACAGGAAGCAGACAAATGTTTCAACACCTCTTGTCTCAGCCTTGGGATCACAACCATCTTCCTCATACCCCTTTTCCTGCCTAACCCTGCTCCCCAAGTCTCTTCCTGGTTTCACTTACATGACTCCTCTTCCCAAGTACCTGGTAGGCCTGGCTCTGAGGAATGCCCTGGAGGAAGCTGGCTGCCAGGCTGAAGTCCAGGCCCTGGATTTTCAGCTCTACCGCTGGGGTGGTCTGAATGCTACACAGGTCCTCATCCGCCACCTCCAAGGGCTCCAGAAAGGTGGAAGCGCAGAGAACAGGGTGTCTATAGAAGCCCTGGCCTCTGCTCTGCAGCGCTTAAATGGCGACTATTCAAAGAGGATTCGTCGCTCCCCAACTACCAAGGACTGTGAGAACACGCAGGAGGAGGGTATCTACAATGTCATCCAGATGGTGCCAGGTGTGGGAACTTATTACAATTTAGGCACAGCTTTGTACTACGCAATTCAGAATTGCTCAGACAAGGCCAAGGAACGAGGCAAAAATGGTGCCATAGATCTGGGTTATGACCTTCTTACAGCTATGGCAGGAATGTCAGGGGGGCCCATGGGTCTAGTGATCAGTGCTTCACTTAAACCAGCACTGAAGGCTGGGGTAGAACACTTGATCCAATATTATTATAAAGAGAAAGCAGCAAGCACCCCTCAGACAGAGACCAGCAAAGCGAGCTTGTGGACCACCTCCTACATAAGTGACTTGGAAGAAACAGTGACCACAGCTCTTCCCATATCCCAAGAAGTAAGTCCAGCTCCATACTTAGGGTGGGCCTTCTTCAAAAGCTATGGACACGTTTTGATGTTTTGATGTCTGAGAATGAATAAATCAGACATTCTGGCATGCTGAAACTTATGGTATGTGCTCAAAATAATTTCTTTCTTTCTTTCTTTTTTTTTTTTTTTTGGTGGAACCGGGATTGAACTCAGGCCCTTGCACTTGCCAGGGAAGCGCTTATTCCACTGAGCCATCTCCCTGGCCCTATTCAAAATAATTTCTGAGGTGTGTGTGTGCCCGTGGGATGTGGAATCCAAATTTCTGATTTGTTATCCAAGAAGAAAGTACTGGGGACAGGGAAATGGCTCAGTGGAAAAAGCGCTTCCCTGGCAAGCGCAAGGGTCTGAGTTCAATCCCCGGTTCTGAAAAAAAAAAAAAAAAAAAAAAAAAGTACTGCTGTAAAATGTTGGTATTTCCAAGTTTGGGGTATGGAGTGAGAAGATTTGTTTTGGAATCCATCGCCACTTGTTAGGTTAGATCATCATCATCGGTCATGACTGACGAGGGATTTCTTTCTGGAAGCTCAATTTTTAAATTTAAATGGAGATGATTTTCCATCTGAATGGGGTTCTTGTGGCAATGTAAACGGATAATATAAACCTAATGCCTTCATTGTTACCTAGTAAATCATTACTATTAAAGCCAGGAGTAGTGGCACTGATCTTTAATCCCTGTGCTCAGTGGCTGAGGCAGGAGGAGCGATGCAAGTTTCATGCTAACTTGGCCTACATAGTGAATTGGAGGCCAGCATGAACTACATGGCATGACCTGGTCTCAAAAAAGAAAAAAACAAGATATATTTCGCACAGGTACAAATTCACGATGATGAATGTGATCATTTTATGTATAACTAAAAGTGTGCCAAGAAAATTAAATTTTTTTTTTAATTTTGTGTGTGTGTGTGTGTGTGTGTGTGTGTGGCCAGCTCAGCCCACCAGGGGGCGGGGCTGGCAGGCATGTGGTGCTGGGGGATTGAACTGTGGTCCCTGTGCTTTTCTAAGCTTGTTCTAAGTAGGTGCTTTAGACCACTGAGCCATCTCACCAGCCCCAAGAATATTAAATTTTAAAAAATCATTACTATTGTTTTTTATTACCTCAGCTTCCCTTTCCCATCCCAAAGTATCAGAATTCTGGCCCCGCCCCTTCCTATCAAACCCTAGGTCCCTCCGAAGGCCCCAAGTTAGTTTCGGTTCCTAAGGCTCTGGGCTGCGGGTTCTCGAAAGTCAGCTGCTTGCACGCCGACCTGTTCCGGGTATTGGAAACCCCGCCCACAGGCACGGGATTTGAGTTTCTTCACCAATCACCGGAGCTGGAAGTGCGCTTTATCCCGCCCTTAGGGGGCGGAGTTTTAGGGTCACCAATAAGCTCGCCGCTTGGGGACCAGCTGCGCTGAGTGGCAGCCAGTGTTGGGGTTGCGGGTTGGGAAAAGCGAGCCTTTGGGCAGCCCGCCACTCTTGAGTGGGTGGGTGAAGTGGTACGCGACGCGGGGACCCTTGGCACCTCGGCAGCCTGAGGACGGGAGGTCCCGGCCGGAGATACTGGAGGAGCGGGTACTCCGACCCTGACAAGGTACAGGCCTCCGAGCGTGCGCTGGGGGAGAGGTGGCGGGAGCGAGGACTTCCCTGGGGAGGACGATGGACCCCAGGGCTCAGGCCCCGCAGGCGACGGTTTCTGTCCTCTAGTTGAAATGGGAGCGCTGCCGTCTGCTGCTTTCTCGATTTTGCTCTCTTGTCCAGCCTGGCAAACCCTAGCGCCCCCTCCGGAACCTACCTTGCAGCCTCCTGCATCTGGGGGGCAGCCTCCAGCAACGGTACTGGATTTGAGGGTTTTCTAAAGCTTTCCCCTTTGCTCTGCGTTTTCAGTCCTTACAGAGAAATGTCCAAACGTGAATCGTACCTGTTTATATGTAAGAGCGTATAATTTACTTTAAAAAAAAAGTTATCGACTACGTAATAGTAATATGTGCCCAAAAGAGAAAAATGTAAGTGTTGAGATCTTAACCGCAATGTGCAATATACCTATTTGGGGAGAGCAGTTTTGTTTGCTTTTCTTTTTTTGAAATCTAAAAAAAAAAAAAAAAAATCTCAGTTTACTTCTGCTTTGCTCCTTTAGTACTAGACATCGGGTTCTTAAAAAATTGGGGTCTTGGGTTGGGCATACAGCTCTGTGGTAGAGTACTTGTATGTGCAAACCCTAGGTGGGTCCCTAGTACTCCCATCTCTCCCCGCCAAAAAAAGAAAAGAGGGGCTGGTGAGATGGCTCAGTGGTCTAAAGCACCTACTTAAAACAAGCTTAGCAAAGCACAGGGACCGCGGTTCAATCCCCCAGCACCACA
>NW_004524863.1:588755-593956 GCF_000260255.1 Octodon degus
AAAAAAAAATGCATATAGAGGATGCATCCCATTAACACGCAAGCTGCTTATGTCTCCCAAACTTCAAAGAGAAAAGCAAGCTGCTGTGCCCACATATTTGCTTTGAGCTATGGCCCCCACACTCCCATCTTTTTCAGAGCCAGGTCTCCAGAGTTGTCTACTCTTGCCAGTTTTCACACCCTCCTTCGTGTTCTTTGTTCATTCCCTCCAGCATCTTCCTTCACTTCACCTATCCACAACTCCCCTGAAACAGGTCTCACCAGAAAAACTAATGATTTCTATATTATTGAATCTAATCAGTATTTTTTATTCCAGTTTTGTTTATCTCTTGGTAGTATTCCTCTGTCCGCTGTCTCAGTTACTTATAAGGATTTTTTTTTTTTTTTTTTTTTTTTTGCGGAACCAGGGATTAAACTCAGGCCCTTGCGCTTGCCAGGGAAGCGCTTATTTCACTGAGCCATCTTCCTGGCCCCCAGGGAATATAAATATTTAAGACAAAACTCAGCTGGGGATATAACAGCAGCACAGAACCTACCTGGCAAGCATGAGGTCCTGAGTTCAATTCCTAGTACCTACAAAAAAGAACACTGATCTTTGCTCCAACACAACCAAATTTAAATGAATAAGAAGGGGCTATGGAGCTAGTCCAGCAGTCTAAGCACCTGTGTGGCAAGCACAAAAACTGGGGTTTGATCCCCACCCAGTACTACATGCTGGGTGTGCTGTACTGGCCATCAAGACTGGCATGGTGGTCCATACCAGTATCCTAGCACTAGGGAAGCTGAGACAGGCTGTGCGTAGCAAGACCCTGTACCAAACAAATGAATACAATATTAATAAAATAAAATGAATCAGATGAAATATGATAGTAGAAATATTTGTTGACTAATATTTGGATGATGGGTACATGGATGATCCTTGTACTATTCATTCTACTTCTTTTTTTTTTTTTTTTTTTGCGGAACTGGGGATTGAACTCAGGCCTTTGTGCTTGCCAGGCAAGTGCTTATTCTACTGAGCCATCTCCCCAGCCCTTCATTCTGCTTCTGTGTTTGAAAATTACCATTAAAAGCTAGGTATTGGTGACACACACTTGTAATCTCAGCACTCTGAGAAGCTCAAACAGGAGGATTGCGAGTTTGCAAGTTCAAACCCAGCACTTAGTGACTTAGAGGGACCTTATCTCAGTTTTTTGTTTTTGTTTTTTGCGGTACCAGGGATTAAACTCAGGACCCTGCACTTACCAGGCAAGCGCTTATTCTACTAAGTTATCTCCCGAGACTCCAATAATTTTTTTTTTAAGAGCTGGAGATATAGTTCAGTGCAATTTAATACCCAGTGCACTAACTATTTATTTATTTATTTTTGTGTGTATGTGTGGCCAGCTCAGCCCGCCTGGGGGTAGGGCTGGCTGGCATGTGGTGCTAGGGGATTGAACCACGGTCCCTGTGCTTTGTTAAACTTGTTCTAAGTAGGTGCTTTAGACCACTGAGCCATCTCACCAGCCATAAAATTTATTTATTTATTTATTTATTTTTGTGTGCACTAACTAAATAAGTAGAAAATTACCATTAAAACAAAAAGGGTCACATGTTGGAGCTATTGTGTAATACTCCCTGGGCCTGGGAGATGGCTCAGTAGAATAGGCGCTTCCCTGGCAAGTGCAAGGATCTGAGTTCAATCCCTGGTTCTGCCAAAATAAATAAGGGGGCAGGGAGATGGCTCAGTAGAATAAGCACTTCCCTGGCAAGCGCAAGGGCCTGAGTTTAATCCCCGGTTCCGCAAAAAAAAAAAAAAAAGAACAAAATAAATAAATAAATAGTACTCCCAGGAAGAATGTGTACCAAACCGTAACAGTGGTCTTTTCTGAAGAGGAAGGGATAGGAGGATTATTGGGAGTTGACTCAATGTAGACTTTAATGTTTTCTGTATTTTTTACTTGTCTGTGCTTTAGTCCAACAAAATATCCTTTGGAGAACTTACATCCTTTCAACACAGAACCCAAATGGCTCAATGGGAGAGGCTGCAGAACCTTGACAGCTCATTTCAGGACAAACTGGACCAGCTGTACTTACACACCCTCCTGCCAGTGGACATCCGGCAGCACTTGGCTGTCTGGATTGAAGACCAGAACTGGTGAGTGAGTGGTTCAGGAGTTGGGCAGATGAGGAGGGTGGTTCCTATCTTTTAGGCTCCCAGGATTTTAGAGGGATCTTAAAAGGGGTTGAAAGGCCTTCAGGACAGCAGCTCCCTTGCCGAGACATTAATCCTTGTTATTTCTGGTCCGCAGGCAGGAAGCTGCACTAGGCAATGATAATTCCAAGGCCAACATGCTGTTCTTCCAGTTTGTGGACCAACTGAACAATGAATGTGGCCGTTGCAGCCAAGATCCCGAGTGCAGTTTACTGCTGCAGCACAACTTACGAAAATTCTGCCGGGACATTCAGGTGCTTGGAAGAATTGTGAATGAGGCAGGACTGGCAGCCAAGTGTGAAGTTGGGGGTGTGGTATCTGGAGGCATGAAGGGAAAGAAGCAGATTTGGGGAGAGAGGGTCAGCATTTGGACTTGGAGGATCACTGGTGGGCAGCAGTGCAGTCTGGCTGATGCTGTTGGGAAAATGCCTGGTTTGAAGTCAAAGGGAACAGGGCCAGAGACCTTAGTGGGAGGGTCTTGACGGGTAAGTTATTGAAGGTAGTTGAATTAGATCAATCCTTCCTCTTTCCCTACTCTAGGCCTTACCGCAGGGCTCTACCCAATTGGCTGAGATGATCTTTAATCTCCTTCTGGAAGAAAAAAGAATTCTGAACCAGGCTCAGAGGGCTGAAGTGGTGAGAAGAATTTGTGGTGTTGGAGACTCCTGGGATAGCAGTAGATAAGGACTGTGAAAAAGATTCAGGGAATTTGTTTCAGAACGGAATTACCTCACGTCCAGTGGTATAGTGTCAGGCCTGGATTTGAGGGGTGAAAGGTCAGAGTTAAAGATGCTCAGAGCCTCTTATTTTAGGGGCAAGGAAGTCCAACTGTGGAAGTACCTGTGGAGAGCCAGCAGTCTGAGATTGAATCCCGGATCCTGGATTTAAGGGCTATGATGGAGGTTGGTCCATGGCAAGAGTTGGGGTGGGCAGGGCTCACCCTGTCTCCTCTGTTAGAAGCAGCCTTATTGGGGTTCCATGCCTCTGCAGATGCTGGTGAAGTCCATCCGACAAGTGAAAGACCTTCATGATGTCTTCAGCTTTCGATATATGGTACTCAATAAAGGTATGAAGCATTCAAAGGGGTGGGAGAGAGGACAGGTGTCTGCTGGGAGGCCAATGGTGGAGGAGAATAGAAGGGGAAAGCACCAGTGGGCAGTAGTCACCTTTGGTCACTTCTCTCAGACTATATTCCTGCTGCCACACAGAGCTCAGAGTGCCACGGTGTGTTTTGGAGGTTGGGCCTGAGGTGCAGCAGAGGGAAGCTAATGGATGTTGGAAGAGATGCTTGAAAAACTGCCTTAGCAGGGGAGGAGACCTGGACCTTCCAGTCCGTTCATATTTGCCCGAGGGTCTCTGGTTGCCTGTGCTTTGTTTGTTTTTTTTCCTTTTTCTCCCACTAAAGATTCTTCTTTCTTGTAATCCCAGCACTTGGAAGGCTGAGGCAGGAGGATTACCATGCCATTGAGGCCAATCTGAGCTAGTGAACTCAAGGCCACCTTGAACTACACAGCAAGAGACCCTGTCTCAAAACAAAAGGAAACAATAAAGATTCCCCTTTGTGATTCTGACTGAGACCCCGAGGCAGGAAGGAGAGGGAAGGAGCACCTGTTCTGACTCTCCTTCCTGCTGTTCAGGGACCTCGTCCTCTGACCCACATCAGAACAAACAGCGGCAGCTTGTGCAAGAAACTCTCAATGAACTGGACAAAAGGAGAAAGGTGGGAGGCAGAGGATGGAGTGGGCAGAAGGGAAATGGGAAAATAGAGGCCTCTGGAGGTTCTGGCCCCGAGGCCTTGACTTCCTTTCCTCCTCTCCCTTAGTAGGAGGGTGGGAGGTGCTGGGCATGTGCTTAGAGCGTGCATACCGGCTCTCTCCTAGGAGGTGCTTGATGCCTCCAAAGCGCTGCTAGGCCGACTGACCACCCTCGTCAATCTCCTACTGCCAAACTTGGATGAGTGGAAAACCCAGCAGCAGAGAGCCTGCATTGGAGCCCCACTAAAGCCTGGGCTGGAACAGCTAGAGAAGTGGTGAGCAGAAACACGCTTTCTCTTAAGCCTTGTGTGCACTTGGCACCGGCCACACTATGCATCTGTAGGCTGCAGCCCACAGCGTACAGAGGAGCTCTTCCTCTCACTAGTCTGCTCTCTGGGTGGAGCCCAGCTTGCTGGTCTGACCAAGGCAGTCCTCTGCTTTTCATCCTCACCATCTAGGGAGCCAAAGCCCATGCTTAGCATTGATGAAATGATGGCTTACTCCATAGTATGATTTGACAGGAAACTACATCCCCAGTCCTTTTTAAAAAATTTTAACTTTGAGACAAGGTTTCATTATGTTGTTAAGGCTAGACTTGAATTCAGGATGCTTTTACTTCAGCCTCTTGTGGCACAGGGGTTTTAGGATATGTAAACACACTGGCTGTCCTTCCTTTGTGGAGGGGGAGTTGTTTTTTGTTTTTTTAGGTTTATTTTTTGAGACAAGTTCATGCTATGTAGCCTAGGATGGCCTTGAACTCAGCCATCCTCCTTCATGATGTGGAAAACTTCCTAATAATATTCTTTTACTTTCTTACAAAATTCCAGCTCAATAACTGGGCATGATGGTATATGCCTGTGATCCCAACACTTGGGAGACTGAGGTAGAAGAATGGCTGGGAGTTCTGAGATTGGCCTGGGACAAATAGTAAACTGTAATAAGTTCACTATCTCAAAAGAAAAAGGGGGAGAAAAAACACACAAAAAAAAATTCACTATAATTTTATGTGGGTTTTTTTTTTTTTTTTTGGTTGTTTTTGGCAGAACCGGGGATTGAACTCAGGCCCTTGCGCTTGCCAAGGAAGCACTTATTCCACTGAGCCATCTCCCCAGCCCCCAAAAATTCACTATAGTTTAAACTTTTCAAAATATACCATATCGAGGGGCTGGTGAGATGGCTCAGTGGTCTAAAGCACCTACTTAGAACAAGCTTAGCAAAGCACGTGGACCGCGGTTCAATCCCCCAGCACCACAT
>NW_004524863.1:595196-600066 GCF_000260255.1 Octodon degus
TTCTAATGGTGTTTGTAGATAGGATATCATGTCCGCATCTTGCACAGCAATTAACCACTGGGAGGAATGTATGCAATGTGTTAATTATTGAAACTGTCCTACCAATTTGACTTGAAACTGTGTCATTGCTATTTGTTTATCAATAAAATTATGGAAAAAAATATACCATATCGGGGGCCTGCTGGTTAGCTTAGTTGTTTAAGCACCTGCTCATGCAAAATATACAATATTTATTTATTTATTTTATGAGTTTAGGACAGGGTGTACAGGGTCTCACTACATATATCCATTGCATAGCAATTCTCCTGTTTTCAGCCTCCTAAACTCTGGGATTACAGGTGTACATCACCATGGCCAGTCTCAGCACGCCCTGGGGGCCAGGGCTGGCACCGCAGGCCAGGGATTGAACCCTGGCAGCTGCGCTCTGCTGAAGCAAATGCTTTAGTCCGCTGAGCTATCTCAAAATATACCATATTTAGAAACATAATTTTTTTTTTCTTTTGCGGTACTGGGGATTGAACTCAGTACCCTGCACTTGCCAGAAACATAATTTTTCAGATAAATTTAAAAATATATAGAGAGGGCTGGTGAGATGGCTCAGTGGTCTAAAGCACCTACTTAGAACAGGCTTAGCAAAGCACAGGGACCGCGGTTCAATCCCCCAGCACCACATGCCAGCCAGCTGCGCCCCCTGGTGGGCTGAGCTGGCGACACACACACACACACACACACACAAATAAATAAATAAAATTTTTTAAAAAACCCGGTATAACACATACAGAGTAAGCATTGTGTGAAAGTTATCTGTGAAATCAGGCGTGGTAATGCATGCCTGTAATACCAGCACTGGGGAGGCTGAGACAGGAGGATCACTCTGAGTCTGAGCTATGTAGGAAGGCCCTGTACCAAAAAAGAAAAGTTAGCTGTTATGTTAATAAACATTTTTTTCTTTTTTTTTTCTTTTTGAGACAGGGTCTCCCTATGCAGTTCAGAATGGCTTTGAGCTCACTTTCTAGCCCAGACTGATCTCGAATTTGCAGTGATATTCCTGGCTTAGCCTGCCTGCCTCAGCCTCTCTGCCTCAGCCTCCCAAATGCTGGGATAACAAGCATGTACCATCATGCCCAGCTCAATGTTAAAAAACCTTTAATGAGTTATGTCTGTGAAGATGGCTTTAATCTATGTCTTTTGCACTGTGAATCCTGTTACATGCTTTGTGGATTCTTTTCTCGCCCATTTCCAGCCCTCCACATAGTTAAGGGAGCCCTCAGAGTCCACCTGGGGCTCCAGGTCCTCAAGCATGTCCTCTCCTTGGATTCTGTCTCCCAGGTTCACAGCTGGAGCAGATCTGTTGTTTCACCTGCGGCAGCTGCTGAAACAGCTGAAGGAATTAAGTGACATGATTCACTACGAAGGTGACCAGCTGAAGAAAGGAGTGGAGCTGCTGAATGCCCAGGTCACAGAGTTGCTGCAGTACCTGCTGCATAGGTCTGGAGGCCAGAGAGGGTCTTCTAGGGAAAGAAAGAGGGAAGGAAGCAGGGCAAACGTCCTTATGGATCCTGAGCAGCATACCCCTTCCACTCCTGTCTCCCCAGCGCCTTTGTGGTGGAAAAGCAGCCCTGTATGCCACAGACTCCACATCGGCCCCTCATCCTGAAGACTGGGAGCAAGTTTACTGTCCGAACGAGGTTGGTCTTTTCCTCTGCCCTGCCAATGTCGCTGTTTTTTACAGATCTTCTGGCTCTTGAGCTTTTTTTTTTTTTTTTTCCTGGAACCGGGGATTGAACTCAGATCCTTGTGTTTGACAGTCGAGTGCTTATCCTACTGAGCCATCTCCCCGGCCCCTTGAGCTTTTACCTTTCTCCTTGATTTACCTTTTTTTTTTTTTTTAACCTTTTATCTTTGTGTGTGTGCCACCTATTTTTAATTTTTTTTTTTTTGTTTTGTTTTTTTGTTCTGGCTCAATCTGCCTTAAGTGCAGGTCTGGTAAGGCATGGGGAGCTGGGGATCAAACCGCGGTCCCCTGCACCTGACTGGGTTTGCACCAGCAGGCCCTTAAACAGCAGCTAACCCACAAGCCTCCCTAGTTTTAATATTTCTCTTATCTTTTTTTTTTCTGGTGAAATAGGGTATTGCTATGTATTTCAGGCTGGCCTTGATCCAACTGTGTAGCCCCCAGGCTGGCCTCAAATTCATGGCAGTCCTCCTGCTTCAGCCTCCCAAGTGCTGGGGCTATAGGCACTGCTTTCGCATCTGGTGTTTGTCTTTTTTCAAACATCTGTGCTATCCGGGAGGTAAGACTGCCACAGCTCTGTCCATCCCCTCCCGCAGGCTGCTGGTCAGACTCCAGGAAGGCAATGAGTCACTGACGGCAGAGGTCTCCATTGACAAGTAAGTTGGGGCAGGAGAGAGGGCGGGCCTAGCAGAGGAAGCACCAGCAGGTAAGGTGCGGGAGCTACTCACACCTTACAAGGGGGTCCCAGAGCTGTCTTTTATCCATTGCTTTCTTACCTCACAGAAATAACTCCTTTGTTCTGTTGAGCAACATTTCTAGGACTCATTCATGACTGACAGGCCCAGAGTTAGGCATCAGCAGTGCACCATACAGGCAAGGAAATAGGCTCAGAGACATTATGCCTGTGCTGTAGACCACGCAGCTAGTGAGCTGTAGAGCTTTGAACCCAAGTCCATCTGACCCTAAAGACCAAATTCCTAATTGCTGTATCCTTTTACCTCAAATGATTTTTTTAAAAACTTTCTTTTCAGGAATCCTCCTGAGTTACATAGGTAGGTACCTGATGAGGAAACTTGCAAACTTTTTTTATACTGTATGTATGATCTACACAGCCACCTTTGGTAGCTCTGGGGGGAGCACAGGGAGGAGGGGGATTTGAGTGGGATGTGGACAGAGGGATAAGGGAGGTGTGAAGTGAAGTAGAACTTGTTTTTGTTTTCTTTTGGAGTGAAAATTAATACTAACTCTGCTATCTGTATCCATCTATCCTCTTCTGTAACAGCTTCCGAAAGTTCAATATCCTGACCTCAAACCAGAAAACTTTGACTCCTGAGAAGGGGCAGAGGCAAGGCCTAATTTGGGACTTTGGCTTTCTGGTAAGCAGAGTCAGTTGTAATGAATGATCAGGTGTGGCGGTGCCTGTGTCCAGTTACTTAGGAGGCCGAGGCAGGAGGATTCCAAAAGTATGTTCAACCAGTCTGGACAATTTAGTGAAGTTCTGTCTCCGAGTAGAAGTTTTGAAAAGTGAAATGAAAATAGGGCTGAGACTGTAGTTCAGTGGTTGAGTGCTTGCCTAGCATGCGCAGAGCCCTGGTTTTAATCTAGTACACACAGAAAAAAAAGCAGAAAGATCAGTAACTTGGGTTTGTAGTCTAGAGGAAGGGACTGGTAGAAATCTCCAAGTTTTGAAACAAGGGTTTCAAGGCCCTTAGGGTTCTCACTCTGGCATGTTGTGTCCTTCCCTCAATTCACAGACACTGCTGGAGCAACGTTCAGGTGGTTCAGGAAAGGGCAATAATAAGGTAAGGCCAGGACAAGGACGGGAGGGAGTTTTGCCGAAGGGGCCTCTGGTCCCTGATCCTTGTGTGTGGCTGTCACAGGGTCCTCTGGCTGTGACAGAGGAGCTGCACATCATCAATTTCACAGTGAAATACACGTACCAGGGTCTGCAGCTGGATCTGAAAGTGAGTGAGGGAACGTGGGGAGAGATGTTGCAGACTTGAGCGGGAGGGGGCCGAGGGAGTGGACGTGGCTCCACCACGACGCCTGCCTTCTCCCCAGACGGACACTCTCCCTGTGGTGATTATTTCCAACATGAACCAGCTCTCCATTGCCTGGGCCTCAGTTCTCTGGTTCAATCTGCTCAGCCCAAACCCCCAGGTAGGAGGTGAGGCTGACAGGTGGAGCGGGCAGAAGCTTGGTTCGAGGGGCCATGCCTGAGCCTCTCTGCCCTCACCTCTCCTCAGAACCAGCAGTTCTTCTCCAGTCCCCCCGCGGCCCCCTGGAGCCTGCTGGGCCCTGCTCTCAGTTGGCAGTTCTCCTCCCACATTGGCCGAGGACTCAATGCAGACCAGCTGGCCATGCTGAAGGAGAAGCTGTTCGGTACTGATCTTTTCTCAGCCTTTCCCCAGCCTTAGTCTTCCCCAGCTGTCTCTCCTGTCCCAGCACCCCTGCCTGGCCTTGCCTTGTGGCATCTGAACCGCTATGCTACCTGTCCCACAGGGAAAACCTCAAAGATGGAGAATTTGTTGTCCTGGGCTGACTTCAGTAAGGTAACTCCCTGAATCCTGTGCTGCTAGGTCCCAGCCCAAATCCTGGCCCTTTCCCAATCTCTTTTCCCCACCAAGGTCAACTCGATATCCTTTCCTGCCTTTTCATTCTTCCTTCAGCGAGAGAGCCCCCCTGGCAAGGTACCATTCTGGACATGGCTGGACAAAATTCTGGAACTGGTACATGACCACTTGAAAGATCTGTGGAATGATGGGTAAGGCTTGGGTCAGCGTTGACCTCCAGGCCTGTTTTTTCTGGGCTTTGGGATGGACTTTGTGCTCCCCCATGTGGCAAACAGCAAAAGCTAGTGAAAGATCTCGTTTCTTTTTTGTCTTTTTCTTTTTTTTTTCCTTCAATTAGATTTTATTGGGGTTTTTTGGTACTTTATTTGTTGTTTGTTTTTTTGGTGGAACTGAGGATTGAACTCAGGCCCTTGCGCTTGCCAGCGAACCAGTTATTCTACTGAGCCATCTCCCCAGCCCCCTCAATTAGATTTTATTGGTACATTTTATTTATTTATTTATTTTTTTGAAGTGAACACAGCAAGATTTTATTGTCTTCACAATAAAAAACATGAAAAGTTAA
>NW_004524863.1:600276-604759 GCF_000260255.1 Octodon degus
TTTTTTTTTTTTTTTTTTTGGTCTGTTTTAAGACAGGGTGGGCCAGGGAGATGGCTCAGTAGAATAAGCGCAAGGGCCTGAGTTCAATCCCTGCGTCCGCCAAAAAAAAAAAAAGGTTTCACTATGTAATTCAGACTGTCCTTGAACTCACTTTATAGCCCAAAACTGGCCTTGAACTCACAGCAATCCCCCTGCCTCAGCCTTCTGAGTGCTGGAGTTAGAAACTTGCACCACTGCATGTGGCCTCTGATTTCTGTTTTTTGTTTTTTTTCCAGTCCTGAGCATTGAGTTCAGGGTCTCTGTACTGGACTTAATTCCTAGCACACCACCACCCCCCATTTTTCTTTTTGAGATAAGGCTATCACTGAATTGCTTAGGCTGGATTTAAATTTTAGATCTTCCTGCCTAAGTCTCCCATAGTACTAGAATTATAAGCATGTGCTGCCATGCCCTGCTAAGAGGTCACTTCTCTTTCTTTTGTTCTTTTTTTTTTTAGAGGTCACATTTTGAAAACAATTTGGGCTGTATTTGCTAAGCATCTACTAGTTCTAGCGTCTGCTGAGTTCTCTGTGAATTCTCACCTTTAAATCTTTTGACCACACTCAGTGAGGAAACTAAATCTTAGAGAAGTTAAAGCATTTACCCCAAAGACAGAATTGGGATTCAAACCCAAGCCTATGTGATGCTAAGACCATGATATTGCCTGGCTTTTTTTTTTTTTTTTAATGTATTTGGGACAGGGTCTCCAGGGTCTCACTACATATAGACTGGTAGTGATTCTCATGTTTTCAGCCTCCCAAGTGTTGGTATTATAGGTGCACACCACGACCATTGCCTGGCTTTTTGCTTTTTAAAAAAATTTATTTGTGTGTGTGTGTGTGTGTGTGTGTGTGTGGCCAGCTCAGCCCACCAGGGGGCGGGGCTGCCTGGCATGTGGTGCTGGGGATTGAACCGCGGTCCCTGTGCTTTGCTAAACTTGTTCTAAGTAGGTGCTTTAGACCACTGAGCCCTCTCACCAGCCCTGCCTGGCTTTTATAAAGTGCTTTTTATCAGTGGTCTCATGGAATTGTCACACCTTTTCAAGTCCTGGATTGGAGATGGGGTGCTCACCACTAAAGGGAAATGACTGAAATGGAAACATTTACAGGGGTCAGAGCTAGGGCCCAAATGCAGACCCTACTCCCACGCAAGGGGGTCTGCAGGATCTCAGGGCTCCTCCCTGTGCTCCAGGCGCATCATGGGCTTCGTGAGCCGGAACCAGGAGCGCCGGCTGCTGAAGAGGACCATCTCCGGCACGTTCCTGCTGCGGTTCAGTGAATCTTCAGAAGGAGGCATCACCTGCTCTTGGGTGGAGCACCAGGATGATGGTCAGTTGCTCTGCCCTGGTGTGTCCACAGCCTCAGCTCTCTGCCTAGGTCGTCACCTACCGCCTCCTTTGGGGTTGGGCAGCAAGGGCGGGAAGCTCCAGACCAGCCTCTTCTGTCTAGCCTACCCATCCCTATCCACTCTCCAGATAAGGTGGTCATCTACTCTGTGCAGCCCTACACCAAGGAGGTGTTGCACTCCCTCCCACTGACCGAAATCATTCGACACTACCAGCTGCTCACCGAGGAGAACATACCGGAGAACCCTCTGCAATTCCTCTATCCCCGCATCCCCCGCGATGAGGCTTTTGGGCGCTACTACCAGGAAAAAGGTGGGAGTCATTGCCAGATTGAATGCAAGGATCCTCAGACATACTTAGATCCAGTCTCTTTCTTTCAAATGTGGGAAATCCAGTAACCAGAGTAGCTACAGGATTTGTCCATGGCTTTGCTAGTTAGTAAACAGATAGCAGTTGTCAGGACTGGCTCCATTAGGAGAACCCTGAGCTCCAGCCCAACAAATTGACCTCTCCCCACCTGCTGTGTCCCCACAGTTAACCTTGAGGAACAGAGGAAATACCTGAAACATAAGCTCATTATGGTCTCTAACAGGTGAGATACGAATCTTTCTCTTGAATCCTTTTTGGCTGACTCAGTGCCTCTGATTTGCCCAGTTTCCATCCCGCCAGTCTTCATACCCTACTAACCTTCACTCTCTGAGCCTCTGGCTTGTCTTACTCTTTTTTATGTATTCGGTTGTTATAGGGTCTCGCTATGCAGCTTGGACTCAGTGATCCTCCTGTTTTCAGCTTCCCCAGCACTGGGATCATAGGTGTATGCCACCATGCCTGGACTCTGTGGCCAGCTCAACCCATCCTAGGGGCAGGGCTGGCGCAGCATGTGGTGCTGGGGATCAAACCGTGGTGCCGGGAATTGAACCTCAGTCCCTGAACTAAACTTGCCTAAGCTGGCACTTTAGTCCAGTGAGCTGTCTCATTGGCCCTGGCTCTTCTCATTCTTCTTGTTTCTCTGGTATTGATGGGCACCTGTCTGATGCCAAGCATGGTACTAGATTTTCTTTTTGAAATAGGGTCTCACTTTGTGACTCAGGTTGGCCTTGAGCTCACTTTGTAGTCCAGGACTGGGGATTGAACTCAGGCCCTTCTGCTTGCCAGGCAAGCACTTATTCTACTGAGCCATCTCCCCGGCCCCCCCGCCTGGATTTTCTAATTCACATTCTTCTTCTTACTGAGCCATCTCCCCGGCCCCCCCTGAATTTTCTAATCCTCCTCCACCGCCGCCGCCACCACCACCCCCTCCTCCGCCCCCTTCCTCTCCCCTTCCTCCTCCCCCACTGTCTCCCCCTCCTCCCCTTCCGCCCCCCCCCTTCCCTCCTTCTTCCTTCTTCTTCTTCCTTCTTTTTTTCTTTTTTTGTTGAGTGGTGGGGAGTGGTGGTTTCTTCTATGAAAACTTTTTTATTTTAGCTTCCACATGTAAATAAGTACATGTGGTGTTTGTCTGTCTGACTTACCTAACATAATGTCCTCCAGTTCCATCTGTGCTGCCCAAAATGACAAAACTTTTTTTGTGACTGGCCATTAAACTCACTTTGTATGGGGCTGGTGAGATGGCTCAGTGGTCTAAAGCACCTACTAAGAACAAGCTTAGCAAAGCACAGGGACCGCGGTTCAATCCCCCAGCACCACATGCCAGCCAGCCCCACCCCCTGGTGGGCTGAGCTGGCCACACACACACACACACACACACACAAATAAATAAATAAATAAATAAAATTAAAAATAAAAAAATAAACTCACTTTGTAGCCCCGGCTGGTCTCAAACTCGCTGTGATCATCCTCCCTCAGCCTCCTGAGTGCTGTAGTTACGGGCCCGTGCCACCGTGACTTGCTGGTTACATATCTTATTTTTGTGAACAGTGTGGCAGTGAGCATGCTAAGATATGATTTCACACGCCTATTTTGGTACTGGGGATTGATCCAGGGCTTCCACACTGAGCTACAACTCTAGTTTTTTAGTTTTTTTCTTTCTCTTTCTTTTTGAGATGGGAACCTTTTAAGTTGCTGAGGACTCCTGCCTCAGCCTCTAGGGTGCTGGAGTTCCGGGTGTGGGCCATCATACCTGGCTTTTTTTTAAAAAAAATTACCAGGGATCAAACTTAGGACCTTGTACTTGCCAGACAAATGCTTATGCCACTGAGCTATATCCTCAGCCCAAGGTATATTTTTGATACACTGATTTCACTTATTTTGTATATATAGCTAGTAGTCAGATAGCTCCATGATAAGTAACTTCTATTTTTAGTTTTCTGAGGAACCTCCATAGTGTCTCAGGGTGGTGAGTCATTAGTAATCACTAACTTACATTCCTACCAACAGTGTAAGACTTCCCCATTCTCAGCATCCTCACTAGCATATGTTTTGTTTTTTGGTTTTTGTTTGTATATCATCTTTTTTTTTTATTTTAGGGAAGGGTCTACAGAGTGTTCGGGGTCTCACTACTAGACCAGACCTAGTGATCTGCCCGTATACAGCCTCCCAAGAGCTAGGATTACAGGCATGTGCCACCACACCTCATCTCAATCTCAGCATGCCTGGGGGCAGGGCCGGAATGGCAGGCCTGGGGATTGAACCCTGCTGCTGTACCTGCTTGCAGGCACTTTTAATTGACTGAGCTATTTGGCCAACCTTTGTATATCATCTTTTAAGATTTTTTTTTTTTTTTCGGAACCGGGGATTGAATTCAGGCCCTTGCACTTGCCAGGGAAGCGCTTATTCCACTGAACCATCTCACCAGCCCAAGAAATGTTAATTTCCCTTTTTTTGTCAGACTGCTTATTGTTGCTGTTGAGGTTTTTTTTTTCTGTTTTTTGTTTTTTTGTTTTTGTTTTTGTTTTTTTGGCAGAACCAGGGATTGAACTCAGGCCCTTGCGCTTGCCAGGCAAGTACTTATTCTACTGAGCCATCTCCCCAGCCCTGCTGTTGAGTTTTTAACTTTCTTTTTAAATTTTATTTATTTATTTGTGTGTGTGTGTGTGTGTGTGTGTGTGGCCAGCTCAGCCCACCAGGGGGTGGGGCTGGCTGGCATGTGGTGCTGGGGGA
>NW_004524863.1:605368-607194 GCF_000260255.1 Octodon degus
GGTCCCTGTGCTTTGCTAAGCTTGTTCTAAGTAGGTGCTTTAAACCACTGAGCCATCTCACCAGCCCCTTGATTGTGTTGTTTTAAGAAATAAAACTTAGTTTGCTAGAATCCCATTTGTCTGGTTTAGCTTTTGTTTTTAGGGCTTGTCAAAAATTTATTACCAGAGTGGGCCAGATATCTTAGCGGATTAAAGCACCTGCTTAGGCAGACCCGGGGACGGGGGATGGCGTGCTATGCCAGCCCCACCCCTGGGGCACAGTGAGACAGCAATTGAGACGGCATGGTGGCACTCCCAATGCTTGGGAAACTGAAAACAGGAGGATCACTAGAGTCTGATCTGTCTAGTGAGACCCTGTAGACCCTGTACTAAATATATCCAAAAAAGCAAAAACAAAACTACCTTGGGCTGGATAGATAGCTCAGTGGTCTAAGTGCCTGCCTGGCAAATGCAAGGTCCCGAGTTCAGTTCCTGGTATCACATGCCATGCCAGCCCCAGAAACCAGCTGTTGTGGCACACACTGGGGCCTGTATTTTCAGCACTGGGGAGGCTGAGTCAGGAGGATCACTATGTCTGAACTGTGTAGCAAGACCCTTTATCAACAACAACAAAAACTTATTAACTTTACTAATGTCTTGAGGTGTATCCCCTATGGTTTTTTTTCTGTGTTTTGTTTGTTTGTCTTGTTTTTTTTGGAACCAGGGATTTAACTCATACCCTTGCGCTTGCCAGGGAAGCACTTATTCCACTGAGCCATCTCTCCGGTTCCAGTTTGTTTTGCTTTGAGACAAGGACTCACTATGCAGCTACACCTGGCTATATTTTCTTCTATACTTTCATAGTGTTAAGTCTTACTTTTAGGTCTTTGATACATTTTAGGGTGACTTTTTTTTTTTAGGGTGATTTTTTAATTTGGTTTTTGGTTTGTATTTTGTTCTGTTTTGAGAGGCATGTGCAAGACTGGTGTTGTGGTGCTTCCTGTTTTCTTCTTTTTGTTCAATATTTAGCCGGGTATGGTGGTAGATGCCTGTAATCCCCGTACTCTGGAGGCTGAGGTAGTAGGATCCTTGTGAGTTGAGACCAGCCTGGGTTACAAAGTGAGCTCAAGGCCAACCTGAACTGTATAGTGAGACCCTGTCTCAAAAAGACAAAACAAAGCAAACAAACGGGGCCGGGGAGATGACTCAGTAGAATAAGCACTTCCCTGGCAAGCGCAAGGGTCTGAATTCAATCCTCGGTTCCGTAAAAAAAAAAAAAAAAAAAAAACCCAAGGAAGATTAATTCCATGTCTTTTGAGATTCCATATGAATTGTAGGATAATGTTTGTTTTTGAGATAGGCTCATACCTATGTTCAGAACTATGGTTCAGATTGGCTTTGAATTCACTAGGTAACCCAGGCTGGCCTTGAACTTTAAGTGAGCCTCCTGCTTCAGCATCCTGAGTACTGGGATTAAGACATGTACTACTATGCCCAGCTGAATTTTAGGATTCTTAAAAAGTATCTCTGAGAAAAACAAACAAAGTATCTCTGGGAAGAAGTCCTTTATTTTTATGATGTTTGTATTAATATGTAAGTCACTTTGGGTAATACCCAAAGCTGTACTTTTAACCATAATTCTCCTGCCTTTCAAGAATCATTTCAGGGGTCCGGGGAGATAGCTCAGTAGAATAAGTGCTTGCCTGGCAAGTGCAAGGACCTGAGTTCAATCTCTGGTTCTGCAAAAAAAAAAAAAAAAAAAAAAAAAAGACTTGTTACAAAAAAATACTATCTATTGTTGCTCCTATTTACAGATGATAAATCTGAGGTTCAGAAATGTTAAGTAG
>NW_004524863.1:607649-624683 GCF_000260255.1 Octodon degus
ATTTGTGTGTGTGGCCAGCTCAGTCCACCAGGGGGCGGGGCTGGCTGGCATGTGGTGCTGGGGGATTGAACCGCGGTCCCTGATGCCTTGCCGAGCTTGTTCTAAGTAGGTGCTTTAGACCACTGAGCCATCTCACCAGCCCAAGCAACTTACTTTTAAGGTCTCTCAGTTAGAAAATAAGATTCAAACTCTTTAGAAGCCTAACTCCAAAGCCCACGTTCCACTTCACCTAAACCACTGAGCCCGGTTGTCTTTGTCTATCTTGGGACATCTAGGCAGGTGGATGAGCTGCAGCAACCTCTGGAGCTTAAACAGGAGCCAGAACAGGAGGCCTTAGAGCTGGAGCAAAGACTGATGCCAAAGCTAGAGCCGGGAATAGGCCTGGAGTTAGAGCCCCTGCTGGAGACAATCCTGGACCTTGGATCAGCGCTGGAGCCTGCGTCGGAGCCCACTCTGGAGCCAGTTCTGGACCTGAAGCCAGGGCTGCAGCCTGAACTGGAGCCCCCTGTGTTCATAGGATCACAGCCAGGGCCAGATTCAGATCTGCCTGAGGAACTGCAAAACTTGAGCACTGTTGACATGGAAAGTAAGTGATGAGCTGGGGAGATAGCTCAGGGGCTTAAGCACCTGCCCCGAAAGTACAAGGTCCTGAGTTCAATCCCTAGTGCCAAAAAAAAAAAAAAAAGAAAAAGTGATGAGACAGGACAAAGGGAAAGGTGACACTTTCCCTTTTTTCCCCTGCCCTCCCCCACCATTATAGAAGAGGTTGAACTCCAAGCTCCTCATGGGGAGAGGCTCATTTCCTGGTGATTCCTTTGATTAGGAAGTGCTCATGCCTCTCCCACCTATCCTGTTCCTCCATGGTTCATGTCCCCTTCCCACAAGTCCTGTCCAGGTCTTTCTTACATGCTCCTACACTTTTCCTGCTGGGCTGGGGCCTCACAAGTGAGTTCCGGGCCCAACTATTCTCTTCTGATTCCCTAGTCTTCAGGAACAGTGTGAATATTGAAGAGATCATGCCGAATGGGGACCCACTGTTGGCTTGCCTGAGCATCGTGGATGAGCCATACATCTCCTGCGCCAGCCATTTCTGCACAGACGGATCCTTGAATCCTGACTGCTAGGATTCAAGCTGTATTTCCTCTGTTATTTGCATTTTTTTGTCCTTCCCACTCCCCACATCATGACTGTGCTCCAAGGATAAGAACTCGGGCGTTCTCACCTGGAGTTCAGGGAGAGGTGAAAGAATAACTTGGGTATGGAAGGGACACCAGACTCAGACATGTGCTGGCCACAGTTCTGAAAGGATCTGGGAGGCTACCTGCTGTGTTGGGTGGTACAAGGGTACTCAGGAGGTCGGGACAGGTGGGCGGTAGTTGAAGGGCCCAGGGCAAGGACTTCTCTTCAGTGTGAAGGGATATCAATATTTTAATGGCTTGTACATCTAAATTGACGCACAGTAGCATTAGGCCTCAGTGGGAGGCACAGACACATGAAGAATCCACTACCACCCCTTTTCTGTTTAGATTTTATTGAACCCAGGGCCTTCCTTATGTGTGTTAGGTAAGGCTCTACTGCAAAGCTGTATCTCTAGCCCTTCGTTTCTCTCCTCTGGTTCCTAGCATAACGTTTTCCTTTCTTCCCTTTACTTCTGACTCCAGGTCTCAGTTTCTCCTTTTCGGCAGGGCTGAGAGCTTCCTGCTTTAGCCCACCATGTGAAGCTCTGTTCTCAGAAGGCAATAGGAGTGAAAATGCCTTCTTAGCAATCTCCTGCTCTTCTCTGCTCCCTACGCTGCCTGCATCCATTCTCCCATAAAATGATCCTGCCAGCCTACCCTGAAAAACTTTGTACCATATTTAGGCTACCAGTCCTCCACTTGCCCAGTGTAGAGATTTCAGTCCATAATTGTTTGGCTGCAAGGCAAGATAGCTTGGAAGAGGGAGATCAAATCACAGAAAAAAAGTTTATGGCCAGCAGAAGACAGCAAAAGCAAAGGCCCAGTGCTTAAGAGACAAAAATGACTTCTAGAAACTGGGATTGTAGGTTTTCTGGGAATTTGGGTATTGCTTTTTGCAGTATTGAATAGAATGTAATGTTTTACAGAAGGAAAACACCCAGCCTTAGCTATTTTTCCTTTAAGATATAATGCCTCTTGGACTGGGGAGATGGCTCAGTGGAATATGAGCTTCCCTGGCAAGCGCAAGGGCCTGAGTTCAATCCCTGGTTCCGGAAAAAAAAAAAAGATACCATGCCTCTTTTAAATAAAAAGATACAATGCCTTTAAAAAAAAAAAAAAAAAAAAAAAGATACAATGCCTCTTTTAATATTTTTTATTTTTGGTGGAACTGGGAATTGAACTCAGGCCCTTGCATTTGCGAGGGAAGCGCTTATTCCACTGAGCTATCTCCCTGGCCCCACAATGCCTCTTTTTAAAAATAAATGTATGGGGGCCAGAGAGATGGCTCTGTAGAATAAGCGCTTGCCTGGCAAGTGCAAGGGCCTGAGTTCAATTCCTGGTTCCGCAAAAAAAAAATAAATAAATAAAAATAAATGTATGGTTTACCTGAAAGCAAAATTTCTGTTTCTTGGGTAAAGACATGGGCAGAGACCAAGTTCCTGAAATTTAGAACTTTGAAGGTTGATCACAGAAGCCTGGAGATAACCACACTGTATCCACACCTGGGGAGCTCTAGGGCCCACTGCCACAGCTCCGAGATGGGTTTTTGGGATACCTTGAAATATAAATGAAAGTGAAGCTCTGCACATTGGCTATCCCCCTGCCTGGAATGTCATTGGAACCATCATCCTGATCTGAAAGGGACCTTCCTAAGCAAAAATGCCTAATAAACTTTGTCCTCACCTGGAAGAGCTTCACTGTAGAACTTCACTTCTCCGTTCGGAAAGTTAAATTACCCCCCACAATCGGGAATCAGACTTCTGACCTCATGCTTGCCAGGTAGGTGCTATGTCACTGAGCTAAATCCCCAGCAAAGTCCTTAAGGACATCAGCATATGGGGATGAAGCTGGCAAATAGGCAAATCATTTCTCTTCTATTCACCCTAGGGTACTGCTGTTACCATTTCTTCTTGCCCCTCAGACTGTAGGGTGGGAGTGAGTGGCTATATATCACTGTCCCATTGTGATTGGTGCCAATCCCATGACAAACCCAGGCCTGACTTCACTGCATGTTCCTGTGATGCTGGGACTATAGAGAAAAGCAAAGAAAATAATCATTAGCCTCTTTCCTCTTTTTTTTTTTTAATTTTTTATTTTAATTTTTGTGTATTTGGTATAGGGTCTCACTATACAGACTGGACTCATGGTGATCCTCCTGTTTTCAACCTCCTCAGCACTGGGATTATAGGCATGCCTCACCGTGCACAGACTTAATCAGTGGCTCAGTGCAGTCTGGGGTGGGGCCAGCGCAGCGTGTGGGACTGGGGATCGAGCCCTGGTTCCTGTGTTTGCCAAAGCAGGTGCTAAGTCCAGTGGTACAACATCTTTCCTCTTTATTTTTCCAAATATTTTGTTCGTTTTTTGTTTTTTGAGGCAGTCTCATAGTTCAGGCTGACCTCAAATTTACATTGATCCTGCTGCCTCAGCCTTCTGAGTGCTGGGATTGTGTGTGTGTGTGCTGCCACACCAGGCCTGCAAACCCCCTTCTGAAGGGTTTATAGATTATTTTTTAAGGGAGAACCCTAATGGTTCAAGGGATTTGTCTTCCTAGAAGGCCCTTCCCACTCAAAAGTCAGCTGATTTTGATCCTGCACTCATCAGGGTCCTATCTTTGGCTATATTCTTGGGCCAGAAAGTGAGGGAGAACACTGGGTGAAGGAGCAGGTAGCCGGCCCCAAGGAGTGCCTATACTTTCTAGTCACAACCTCATAATCCCTTTCTGCTTTCTCAACCATCCACTCTAGCAACTAAAAAAAGACCCGGTTTTGTTTTTTTTTTTTTTTTTTCTGATTTTTTGAGAGGCCTCACTATGTCACTCAGGCTGGTCTTGAACTCACTGTGTAGCCCAGGCCGGCCTCAAATTCATGTCACTCCTGCCTCAGCCTCCAAAGTTCTGGAATAATAGGCATGTGCCACCACACCCAGCTCCAAATATTCTTTTTTTTTTTTTTGGTGGAACCGGGGATTGAACTCAGGCCCTTGCACTTGCCAGGGAAGCGCTTATTCCACTGAGCCATCTCCCCAGCCCCTCAAATATTCTTTATAGCAAGGAGTCATGAAAGAACACCATTGTCCTTTCCACCATAGACTTTAAGGACTTTCCCCCATAGTCCTTAAGAATGGAAGAAATGTGTTTTGTAATCCCATGCTTCTACTTTTTTCCAACTGAGCCTAGAAATTAAGATTCATAGAGCTTGTATTGGGGTTTACTAGAGAAACATACATAACACAAGATATACAAGTGTGGGGGCTGGAGAGATGGCTCAGTGGTCTAAAGCACCTACTTGAAACAAGCTTGGCAAAGCACAGGGACCACGGTTCGATCCCCAGCACCACATGCCAGCCAGACCCGCCCCCTGGTGGGCTGAGCTGGCCACACACACACACAATAAATAAATGTAATAAATAAAAATAAATAAATATTAAAAAAAAAAAAGATATACAAGTGTGTATCTTTCTGGTGACAACTTCCCAAGAGAACATGCCTTTCATAAAAGATCTCCTTCATCCCTCTCCAGAAGAGAAGAGGAAGCATAAGAGGAGCACCTGGTGTGAGCCCCAGTTCCTACTTCAAGGATGTGAAGTGCCCAGGATGATATAAAATCACCACAGTCTAGCCAGACACACAGACAGTAGTTCTGTCTGCTGGCTGCTCCACTGTCTTCTGCCAGCAGCCTACAGGAGGAAAAGCATGGCTCCCAGAAGGATGCTCCTTCAAGAGGAAGCACTAACAGTACCCTGAATCAAGATGAATGGGAAGCCATTCCAGTGAACATATTTTAGATATAAATTAAAAACAAAGTTGGGGGGGCTGGGCAGATGGCTCAGTAGGATAAGCATTTGACTGACAAATGCAAGGATCTGAGTTCAATCCCCGGTTCCACCAAAAAAAAAAAAAAAAGGGCCAGGGCTAAGGGATAGCTACCCTAGAGGATGGGTCCTCCACACCCTAGAGTGTAAAATTGCTAAACTGATTTAGTTTCTGAACTTCTCAAGTTAACAATCAACCAACCACTGTGTAGAGCCACATAAATAAGTCTTTATTGAAAAAAAATAACATAATTCCTTATAAATATAATAAATAATCCTCCCCAAACTGTGAGGATAAATAATACCAAAATTTCCCTTCCCATCTAATAAATATGCAGCTTTGTCACAGGTCAGCATCATAAAGTCAGTATTGGTCATTTTTTAACAAGCAAGTCCTGTTAGAATTCACAGACTGACTCACTTGCTGCCTCTCAAGTGCCTGGGCTAATAGATTTATCACTCCCAAGCCACGGAGTGCTGAGTACCATCCTTAAGCTGTTGGCATTAGGGGCTCAGGGTTGCTGCTCCATGGCCAAAGACGCGGGCAACTACAGCCACAAAGGCCTGGAGGCTGCGAAAGATCTTGATACGCAGAAGGAGGCGCTGCCAAGGCTGGTTGGGACTGAGGCTGAGAGTCTGAGGCTCCCATTGGTGACCCTCAGGCTGAAAGGAGGCAACACACAATCAGGACTGTCCATCCCAGGCCCTGAGGGTCCCCTCCCACTCCCCAGGATCTGGTTCCTACCTGCAGGAGTTGGCTGAGCCCCAGCAGGGAGGCATGGAGCTGGCCTACAGGGCCATCAGGGTGTAGCGAAGGCTCCCCTGTAAAAATGTCTGAGCCCAGTAAATGCTGGTAAAAAACCAGACCCTGGTAGATCCTCTGCAAACAGAACTGGGAAGAGAAGAAGCAATGAAAGCAGGTAAGTACTCTTCTTCATTCACTGAAGACCAACCCGGTTCTTTACTGTGCTCAGACACAACCTGTAGTTCACCTCCTTGCCCACCCGTGTCCCTAATCCCCTCTGCCGCATGGCTCAGCTTCGTATCAGTGATACCTGACTGTTGTCCTTGAGTCCTTCGGGATCACACCCATCGCCACACTGGATATGGGGGACATCATCTGGAGGCTCTTCATCTTGCTCTTCTCTTGGTGGATCCTGGAATGAAGGAAAGGATAAAGCACCTTTTTTGTGTGTGCTAAGGCTGGAACCCAGGGCCTATGCCTGCTAGGCACGCGCTCCGCCACTGAAACATCCACAGCTCACCAAGTGTGAAGCCCACCAGCAACTTGGGATCTTGTTTTCCCGGGGCCCCAGGTTCCCATCCTCTCTCACTCCCTGATGCCCTTCAGCCCTATATCTTCCACCCAACCCTGCAGCCACCAAAGACCGGAGAGGTTTGCACTGTTTGGTCCCAGTGTTAGACACTCACCCCTTCTCCTACTGATGGATGTGCTCTCCAAGCCAGCGTGCAGAGCTTCTGTGACAGCTGCTGGCACTGGGCCCAGGCAGGGCTGCTGCTCCCAGAGACCACTCGGGCCTGCACAGTCCAGGGGAGCAGCAGTAGCAGCATCACAGCTGTGCTTCCCAGCATCTTGTCACCTGCTTCTCCAATCTGGCTGGCTCAGTTTCTTACACCAGTCCTGGTGGAATCTGCCCACTCCCCTTGCTCTGGGCCAATTCTCTTCTGTTCTGTGTCTGGTTCTGGTTCTTGCTGTTCACAGAGTTTCTGAGCTGGTTCCCCTTGTTTTTCTCCCTTTGTCTGTGAGTCTTTTAAAGGTCTCTCCAGTGCAAGGCCCGCCCTTGACACCAGCAGGTGACTCACAGCAGGTGGGATTCCCCTCCCTGCATCATCTGCCTCAGCGGGGAGCCCAGGTATGCATCTGCTGCTCCAGGGGAAATGATTAGGAAGGTTGCTGTGGCTAGAGGCCTGGGACAGGACACATGTGTAATGCTCTCCAGGAATCGAAATGGCCATAGAGGGGTGGGGGAAGTAACAAACATTTAAATTAATCTGGCCTCAAGAGTTCCTTCCTGATTAATCTGATTTTCTTTTTTTTTTTTTTTTTTTTCTTCCCAAACCTAATTTCCTCATTTCCTCTTGCTTGAGCAAAAACCCAAACAGAAGCCCTTGCTCATCTCGCGGGAGGATGGTAAAGGAAAATGGGGTAAGGTTTGGTTCGAACCTGATGTCCACTATGTAAGAAAAAAGGGCCTTTTTTTTTTCTCCACTGGAAACTGATCTTTTCACTGGTGGCTCTGGCTTTAAAGAAGACACAAAGGCACTTTGTTCTGCTTAGGCAGGCACAGGGACCGGGGCTTGATGCCCAGCTTGCCGTGTCAGCCCCATCCCTGGGGTGTGATGAGAGGGGAATGAGACTGGGAGTGGCAGCGCACCCCTGTAATCCCAGTGCTTGGGTGGCTGAAAACAGGAGGATCACTATGAGTCTGATCTGTGTAGTGAGACCCTGCAGACCCTGTATATGTACCTTTGTTGACTAGGAGGCCATATGAATGCAGTAGAAGGTATCATGACTCCTGCTTGGCGAACATTATAAAAACCACCTGATTTTTTTTCAACCTACTTAATATCTCAAGGTTTCACGGTTTCTGTGGGATTTTCTTTTTTTTTTTTTTTCAGAATACCAGAGCAAGCCTCTATGCCCTGTTCTATGATTTCCTTATCCAAGGAGTTTTGGGTAGTTGAAGATGCGTTGAGAATGACTGGCTGGTCCTGAAGCCTGTTGCATCCATGGGTAAAATCCACTGACGTTGATTTCATCACCCTCCATGATGCAACATCCAGTGAAACAACTGAGTGTGAGGCTGGGCGTGGGAGTGGAGGGTGGTCTGAAGCTGGGGCTGCCCCAACCCTAGTGGAGGGTCCCAAAACAATTTGAACGTCAGAATGAGCCATGGATGACCACGCAGTTGGCTCTCAAAGCCTCCCCAAGAAATTGACCCTTTTCTTTTAAGAAACTTGCCCTTAATGGAGGTCTCCCTTCCCTTAGAGCTATTGCCCAATAAAATTTCTGGTTTGAATATTTGAGTCAGTGGTAAACGCACCCTTGAGGTGAAACACTGCCACCATCAGAGCATTATCTTTTTTTTTTTTTTTTTTTTTGGTGTGTGTGTGGGGAGAATGGTTTGCTTTTCCCTATATAGTGTAGACATAAATGGAACAAGGGGAAGTTAGAAAGAGGACATAGGAGAGTTCCTCTTACTTTCTATAGTGTCTCCTATTCTCTTTCCAGCTCTGGTCCCCATTCTGGGTGCCCAAAAAAACTCAAGATGAACTCTGAAAAGGAGAAAGACATGGAGCACTGGGGATTGGGATGAGACTGGTAAGAGTGTTCTAAGGGTGTTGGTGGCCCAAAGCTGCGGCCTCTGTTTCACTTCCTGGTGCTGCAGCAGTTGTTTAGGAAGCATGGTTAGTGGGGCAACTATGGGACTGTTGTGTAGCAGGAACTACTTCCAAAGTGACCTCTGACCTGGAGCTCCAAGAAGCCCTTGACGTCAGCCAGGCCCCAGCCATTATGCAAATCATTCACCAGACACTCTTGGAAAGGCCTTCCAGCTGGATGCGCAGATGCCAAATCTTACTGAAGTTCTCTCAGGTGCTTAATAATGATGGCTATTATATATTCAGCTCTCACTTTCTGCCAAGTAGTTGGCCTAAGCATTTTATACATTTAACATTTAACATTTTATACATTAACCTATTCACTTCTCACAACAACCCTAGAAAGTAGTATTGTTATTATTCCCATATTACAGATGACGAGTCTAAGGTACAGAGATAAGTTAATTTGCCAGTGATCATAAAACTACAAAGTTAGGGCCGGCGGGATAGCTCAGCAGTCTAAAGCACCTGCTTAGGCAAATTTAGGCAAGCCTAGGGACTGCAATTCAATCCACAGCACCACCTGCTGTGCCAGCCCTGCTCCCAGGGTGGGCTGATCCGGCCACAAAAAAATAAATAAAATAAAACAAGTACAATTTAAAAAGGGGGGGAGCAGGGAGATAGCTCAGTAGAATAAGTGCTTGCCTAGCAAGCACGAGGGCCTGAATTCAATCCCCGGTTCCGAACAAAACAAAACAAAACAAAACAACACTTCAAAATTGCCAGGTGTGGTGGACCATACCAGTGATCCCAGCACTTGGGAGACTGAGGCAGGAGGATCACCACAAGTTCAAGGTCAGCCTGGGTTACATAATAAACTCAAGGCCAGCCTGAACTACAAAACAAGACCCTGTCTCAAAAATACCAAAATAAAGGGGCCAGGGAGATGGCTCAGTGGAATAAACGCTTCCCTGGCAAGCGCAAGGGCCTGAGTTCAATCCCTGGTTCTGCAAAAAAAAAAAAAAAGAAAAAAAAAAAGAAAACCAAAATAAAGTAAAACAAAAATCAGACACAAAGCTAAATAGAATTGTAGAAAAGATAATCTGGCTTCAGATCTTGTATTTTAGCTAGGCATGGTGGTACATGTTTTTATGCCTACCACTCAAGGGGCTGAGGCAGGAGGACTGCCTCAATCTGGAGCCCTGCCTGGGCTACATAGTGAGTTCAAGGTCAGCCTGAACTCTGTCTCAAAACAAACAAAAAAGATCTTGTAAGGGCTGGGAGATGGCTCAGTGGAATAAGTGCTTCCCTAGCACGCGCAAGGGACTGAGTTCAATCCCCAGTTCTGAAAAAAAAAAAAAAAAAAAAAGATCTTGTATACTTTTTCTTTTTTTTTTTGGAAACAGGATCTCACTATGTAGTCCACACTGGCCTTGAACTGATCCTCCATTCTTATTTTTACAAGCATATTGGGGATTCAACCCAGGGCTTTTGCAATGAGCTATACGCTCAGCCCTTTTTATTTATGTATTCATGTATTTAGTACAGGGTCTACAGGGTCTCAGTACACAGATCAAACTCGTGGTGATCCTCCTGTTTTCAGCCTCCCAAGCACTGGGATTACAGGTGCATGCCACCACACCCAGTCTCACTGTCTCAGTGTGCCTCAGCGGTGGGGGCTGGCATGGCACCCTGGGGATCGAACCCTGGTCCCTGTGTCTGCCTAAGCAGGCACTTTAATCGCTGAGCTATCTGGCTGGCCCTTAGCCCTTCTTACTTTTGTTTGAGAAGCAGACTCACATATATTGCTAAATTGTCCTGGCTGGGCTTGAACTTGAGACTCTTCCGCCTGAGCCTCCCAGAGTGCAGAGATCAGAGAGGCACATGCTGCTACATCCAGCTAGGTCTTGCATTCGTTCTTGTTATTTATTATTATTATTTTTTTTTGTTGTTGTTGTTTTTTTCCGGAACAGGGGATTGAACTCAGGCCCTGTGCTTGCCAGGGAAGCACATATTTCACTGAGCCATCTCCCTGGCCCTATTATTTGTTTTTTGAAATTTTTTTTTCTTCAGAACTGGGGATTGAATTCAGGCCCAAGTGCTGAGATCACAGGAGTGTGCCTATAGGCCTGGCTTTCGTTTTGTTTTGGGATAGGCCCACCCTATGTAGTTTGGGTTGGCCTTGAACTCATGGAAATCCATCTTCAAGGATTATGCAACCACATATATGGAGAGTTTTCAAGACAGAGTCTCACTATGTAGTTCAGGCTGGCCTTGAACTGGCTTTTATTTATTTATTTTTGCGGAACTGGAGATTGAACTCAGGCCCTTGCGCTTGCCAGGGAAGCACTTATTCCACTGAGCCATCTCCCCAGCCCCTTTGAACTTGCATTGTAGTCCATGTTGGCCTCAAAGTTGAAGTGTTGGGGCTGGGGAGACGGCTCAGTAGATTAAGCGCTTCCCTGGCAAGTGCAAGGGCCTGAGCTCAATCCCCAGTTCCGCGAAAAAAAAAAAAAAAAAAATCCATTCAATTAAAGAAAAATTAAAAAAAAAAAGCTGAAGTGTTGAAGTGATCCTACTGTCTCAGTCTCCTGAGTGCTGAGATGACAGTCATGTGCCACCATCCCCGACTGTTTAAAAGGTATTTAGCATCAACTTTTTTTGTGAAATTTTATTTTATTTTATTTTTGTTGGAGGGATTGGATTCAGGCCCTCGCGCTTGCCAGTCAACTGCTTATTCTACTGAGTCATCTCCCCGGCCCCTGTGAAATTTTAAATCAAAGGACCTGTGAAATTAGATTGCCTTGAAGGATTTTTTAAAAATCTTTTATTTATTTATTTGGTACAGGATCTTGGTATGCAGCCTAGACTCATAGTGATCCTTTTGTCTCAGCCTCCCCGGTGCTGGGACTGCAGGAGTGCACCACCACACCCGAGAATCCGGAGCTGGTTTCAGGGATCGAACCTGGGTCCTTAGGCTTGCCAGGCAGGTGCTTTGATCACTGAGCTATCTCCCCAGCACTTTTTTTTTTTTCCTTTTTAAAACAAGGTTTCACTACAAATCCAGTAGTTCAGGCTGGGCTTGAACTAATTTTGTAGCCCAGGCTTCCTCCAACGCACAATCCTTGTGCCTCAGCCTCCTGAGTGCTGGGATTACAGGTGTGTGCCACCACGCTTGGCTCAGCTTGAAGGATTCTGAGTTAAGGTGCTTTTCTCTTGGTAAATAACTCTGAGTCTAGGACTCTTTTGAGTCCTGGAAATCTATTTCTTTCTTTTCATTTTCTTTCTTTTCTTTTTTTTTTTTTTTTGAAACAGGATCTTGCTATGCAGTTCAGGTTGACCTTGAGCTCTCTTTTCAGCCCAGGCTGGTTTCAAACTCCCAATGGTCCTCTTGTCTCAGCCCCCTGAACACTGGGAGTACAGGTGTGTGCCACCAAGCCCAGTGAGTTCTAGAAATCTAAATTCTTGGCTCTATGTGTGTGTGTGTGTGTGTGTGTGTGTGTGTGCGCGCGCATGCGTGTGTGCGTGCACGTGCGCATGCAGGCACATGCACGTCTTAGGGATTGAAACCTGGGCCTTGTGCATGCTATGCAAGTACTCTATCACTGAACTGACATTACCAGCCCTTGCTTCCTTTTATAAAAGTCTACCACCCTTTCTTGAGAGAAATGCTTTAATTGCTTTTTATATATGGCAGTGCTGGAGATGGAATACAGGACCTCTCTTATGTTAGGCAAGCACTGTACTACTTAAGTATATCTCAGCCCATAGAAATACTTTAAAACCTATCCTAAATTGGTTCGTTGGCTTGCTCATGTAATCCCCAGCACTCTGGGAGGCTGAGGCAAAAGGATCACAAGTTCAACCCCAGCCTGGGAAATCTGGCAGTTAGCCAGACTGTCTAAAAAGACTGAAAAAGGGCTAGGGATGTAGCTCAGTGCTACAACCAACCTCAGCACTTCAAACAACCAATTTCTAAAGAATTTCTTTGATGGGAGCCCCTCGAGGTGGGCCTTTAGAAACAGTAATGCCAGTTGAGCTACGGTACCCCAAGACATTTCACAGCTCCTCTCCATTGCCTGGCTCAGAGAACCCAGTGGGGGTGGGGGAGGCAGGCGCGGGTCCCTGCACTTACCTAAGCTGGCACTTAGTCCGCCGAGATATCTCATAGGCCCTGGAGGAAGGATCTTAAATTTGAGATCAGTCTGGACACTTTAATGACTTAGTAAGACCCTGTCTCAAAATTAAAAAGTAACAATGGGGCCCGAGGAAGTAGGTCAGTGCGAAGGCCCTGGGTTCAGTTCTCTGTATGGCGGGTGGGGTGGGGTGGGGAATCCAGGGTAATTGAAAATGGCATATCCTTACCAAATCTCCCAATTTGCCCAATTTGCTGTACTCATCCCCCCGAGAGATAACATCCAGCTCTACCAACTAGGGGAATTTGATAATTGGGAGGCTCTTGTTCCCTGGGAATAGTAACGAGGGAGTGGGGCGGCTCTGGGGAGGGAACAGCCACGGATGGGAATTTCAGTTGGATGCCTTTAGAACCGTAGAAAATGTGGTCACTTGGACCGAGTCAGAAGTCGGGCTCCCGCTTCCTTTTTCTCGCTTGTACCTAGAAATCATAGGAAATGCCCTCAAGTTTCGGGGGCACAGGGTCATATGCGCCGGGCTCATAGGAGCCCCTGGAGAGGGGTGGATGGGACAAGGCTGGGAATACCCAGCAACGGACTCCCAGTGCTTTGTCCTACGTGCCCCTCGATCTAGTTTCTAAAGTTACAGAGAACCTAGAAGTTCAGTTTCCAACTTTCGGGCTAGTTTTGTTTAAAAGGTTTAAACGTCAAAGGTCTACTTTTCAACATCACGAAACCGGCACGCATCTGTCCCAATTTGTCCCCGTCGGGGGCCCGTAACCTTGTTTTTGCCTAGCCCTGGCGTCACAGGCCTTCTTCCGGAAGCCGTTTTACCTCGCTCCTTCTGATTGGTTCAAATGTCCCCAAGCCCTTCCTGATTGGAAGCGGCGATTGGAAAATCTACCACCCATCCCGCCGTAGGTTAGGTTGAGTTAGAGGCGCGGGGTAGAACTGGGGAAACTGGAAATTCCCGCGGAGCTGACGGCGCTTTCTCTCCCCCTACTCGTTTTAATTCCACGCGCTCCAAAATATCCGCCATGGAGAAATCTTGGTAATGACCCATTCCCCGTAAGCACCCCAGGAACACATCTGACCCTACTCCTCATCCCTCCCCCTCCCCGTCACTGGGGGAGAATTCTGGGTAACCAATTTCTCTGGTTCCCCCAGAGAATTCTGGGTAGCTGTCCGTTTCCATCACCTTCCCTTAACCCCCGCCACAACTGTGGGTAACTGGCCGTTCTTATTTATTCCCCTAGAGAATCCTGGGTAACTATCGCAGAAGATTCTGGGAAACTCTTATCCTGTTCCCCTCACTGCCCCCAGTTCTAAGAAACAAGCATCTTAGTCCTAATTGCAACCCTCCTATCCCCGAAAAACCTGTTCCCTTCACTTGATGGTTCAGGGCTAAACCAGGCAAGAGAGCATGTCTGAAGGAGGAGAAAGGGAAGTTAAGGATTAGAATCGTGGGATGGTAGGGAGTACAGAGGGTCGAGGAGGAGAGTAGGGGACATCCCTTGCCGTACTGCCTAACTCCTGCCTCTTTTAGCCTTTGCCTGACAATGTCATCTCTTTTGCTTGCCTCCTTGCCCTTCTACCCACATAATCTAGAAGACACTAAATTCCAGTACCTGGGCCACCCCTGACTCAGCTACCTCTTTCCCCTTGCAGGCCAGGATGTCCTTACTAAGCCCAGTGGTGCTGTTCCGCCGGAGGCTGGGTCAGGTATCCACAGGGACTGTGTGACACTGCTGCCATCATATCATCACCATGAACTTTGAGGGTCTGGACCCTGGACTGGCAGAGTATGCCCCAACCATGCATTCTGCCCTAGACCCTGTCCTGGATGCCCACCTGAACCCAAGTCTGCTACAGAATGTGGAGCTGGACCCAGAGGGAGTGGCCTTGGAGGCTCTTCCTGTCCAGGAATCAGTGCATATAATGGAAGGTGTCTACTCTGAATTGCACAGCGTGGTGGCTGAAGTGGGTGTGCCTGTGACCGTCTCCCACTTTGACTTGCACGAGGAGATGCTGTGGGTGGGAAGCCATGGGGTAAGAACCACACACCTTAGTGGGTTTTAAAAGAGCATATTTGTCCAAGGACAGCTGCTTTGCAAGGATTTAAAACTGAGTTGAAGTGATGAGAATTATCCTGTCTCTTAAGTGAAACCAAGGGGGAAGGGGGAGGAAAAACAGGGGAGTCCTTACTCCAGAGATGAGTTACATAGGTTATTTTTCAGAAGGTGATCCACTCAAGCCACAGTTCCATCTCATGTTTTCATTAACTACCAATCATTTAGCCTTTAACAACCCAATCCAATCTTTAATGCCTCTCCTGTTTTCTATTTTTATAATTGTAGAATGTTTAATGACAGTTTCTGCATATATTACATGAAACCATTTTGTCTTCTCTGGCTGATTTTTCATCTGTCTGAGAGCACTTATTAATGCTAATTTTATTTATTTATTTATTTATTTTTTTTTATGTATTTAGTTCAGGGTCTACAAGGTTTCACTATACAGATCGGACTTGTAGTGATCTTTCCTGCTTTTCAGCCTCCCAAGTGCTGGGATTACATGTGCAGGCCACCATGCCCAGTCTCAATCACCATCTCAGTTGCCCCCGGGGGTGGGGCTGGTACAGCAGGCTGGGGATCAAACTCCCAGCCCCTGTGTCTGCCTAAGCAGGTATTTTAATCTGTTGAGCTATCTGGCTGGTCCTATTAATGCTAATTTTAAAAAACGGTGTATCAATGTTCGATGAAACCAAAGTTTGTTTTGTTTTAAGAAATTGTATGGGGGCCGTGGAGATGGCTCAGTGGAGTAAGCGCTTCCCTGGCAAGTGCAAGGGCCTGAGTTCAATCCCCGGTTCTGCCAAAAAAAAATTGTATGGATGAGACTGGGCATAGTAGCACAGTGTCAGTAATCAGCTCTTGGGAGGCTATAAACAGGAGGATCACTACGAATTTGATCTACACAGTGAGACCCTGTAGACCCTGTCCTAAATACAAAAAAAAAAAAAAAAAAAAAGTGGTGACCTTGATTTACTGCTTACCTTTCATAGGGTGTGAGCTATATTTCCATTAGAATGAATGCATTTGCTGTATTTATCACAATCATTCAGTTAAATAAGTTATATCTATTGTTAGGGAGAGGGAATAAAGCTAAATAAAACATAGTCCTTACCTGGGTATGATGGTACACACCTGTATTCACAGCTGATTTGCAGGCTAAAGCATAAAAATGAAAATTCAAGGTCAGTCCGAGCTGGAGAGATAGCTCAGTAGAATAAGTGCTTCCCTGGCAAGCGCAAGGGCCTGAGTTCAATCTCAGGTTCTGCCAAAAAAAAAAAAAAAAAAAAAGGTCAGCCTGAGCAACTTAATAATACCCTGTTTGAAAATAAAAGGGTTTAGAGATGTAGCTCTGTGTAAAGTTCCTGCCTAGCATGCACAAGGTCTTGGGTTTAGTGTCCTGAACTACATAAAGCCCAAACCAGTCTTTGTCTACATGTAGTTTACATGACAATGAGAAAAAAGACATAGCAATAAGGAGCTAGATATGGTGGTGTACACCTAGAATCCCAGCACTCAGGATGCTGAGGCAGGAGGATCACTGAGAGTTTAAGGCCATCTTGGGCTACATAATGAGTTCAAGACCAGCCTAAACTACATAGTGAGACCCTACCTAAAAAGCAACAGCAAAAATAAAAAAATGAAAGACATAGAAACAAACGATTTTTTTTATATTAAGTGCTAGTGTCAAAATACCTTCTGTGTGGTAGAGAGTGTACAGGAGGCTCAGAGAAGGCCTTCAGGGGGAGATGACACCTGAACTGAGGAACTAAATCTTGAAGGAAGGGAAGGGAAAAGGCTGTACTGGCATAGGATAAAAAAGATTCTAAGAAAAATTAAAAAAAAAGATTTCTAAGATATTACACAGCGCAGTTAGTATAAAGTGTGGGAACTATAGGCAGTTTCAATTTACTAGGGCTGGAAGTTGTAGCTAAAAATGTTTATTCAACCATATTTTTAGGGGGGCCTGCAGTTTAGCTCAGTTGTTTAAGTACCTGCTCAGGCAAACCTAGCCAGACCCGGGTTCGCGGTTTGATCCCCAAGCCTTACCAGACCCACCCTTAAGACAGCCCAAGCTAGCCAAAAAAAAAAAAGTCCTTCTGAACCATATTTTTTAAATTTTATTTTGGGTGGGGGACTGTGGATTGAACTCAGGGCCTCTCCTGCACTTGATCTCCAAGCTATGCTTTCATCACCTAAAACCACATGAGTATGTAAGTCAGGATGACCATTCTAGACGCTTTAACATAGGGTCTCTCTCTTTGTTGTTTTACTTCTTTTTTTTTTTGAGGTAGGGTCTTTAGTTCAGAGTGGCCTTGAATTCACTATCACAGACTGGCCTCAAATTCACAATGATCCTCCTTCCTCAGCCTCCCAAATGCTGGGATTATACTCATGAACCACTATACCTGCCCTATCTAGGCCCTTTAGAAGTGAGGGAAGGAGTTGTGCAGATATCCAGGGAAAGAATATTATAGAGAATTTAAGATACTCTTTTATTTT
>NW_004524863.1:624783-629111 GCF_000260255.1 Octodon degus
GAGAGAGACCAGCTCAGCCCACCAGGGGGCGGGCTGGCTGGCATGTGGTGCTGGGGGATTGAACCGCGGTTCCTGATGCTTTTGCTAAGCTTATTCCAAGTAGGTGCTTTAGACCACTGAGCCATCTCTCTAGCCCTAAGATACTCTTTTAAAGGAGCTTGTACCTGATCCTTCAGGCCACTGAAAATTTTCACCTGAACAACAAAGTCTAGTTGCATCCTAGATGTATTTCAGGCATAGCAATATAGAGTTTGATTTTTTTCAGAACCGGGGATTGAACTCAGGCCCTTGAGCTTGCCAGGGAAGCACTTATTCCACTGAGCTATCTCCTCGGCCCCCTAGAGTTTGATTTAAAGAGGATGATACAGGACTCAGAGTTTGCCAAGACAAAACAAACCATAAAAAAGCCAGTTGAGCTGAATCTTGGTGCCAGGAATGGAATATTGTAATGGTACATAAAATAAGGCCTGAATGAAGCACTATAGAGATGGGTATGCAAGAAGGGTTTGGAAAATAAACAGGACTTGACTAGAAAAGTGACATGGTCAACTTGGTAGATCATACCGTGGTATCCTAAAGATTAAAAAGAATGAGGGTACAAATGGCAAGTTTATGATATAGTGAGTTTGAGGTACTTGTGGGATTTCTGTGGGGAGATTTCCTTTTTGATGCTGCAGATTGAACCCAGGGCTTTTTTATTCATTCTTATTTTGACATGGTCCCACTAGTTAAGTTGCCTAGACTAGGCTTGACTTACAATCCTTCTGTTTCAGTGTCTCAGAGTGCCAGGATTACAGGCATGCATTAACACACTTGGGAAAAGAGATGTTTCATAATTATTTGGCTGCATAAGTGATACAAGTCAGAGAAGGTAATAAAGGCTCTTTTGCTTCAGGATAGTTAATTAAAACCTTAAGGATGGAGGAGATTACTTAGGAAGACAAGTAGAATGAGAATAGGTTTAACATAGCCATGTTTCTTTTTTCTTTTTCTTTTTCTTTTCTTTTTTTTTTTTTTTTTTTTGGTGGAACCAGGGATTGAACTCAGGTCCTTGCGCTTGCCAGGCAAGTGCTTATTCCACTGAACTATCTCCCCAGCTCCTAGCCATGTTTCAAGAGTGGTGGAAAGAAAGGGAGCATGCAAGGAAAAGATGTGAACTAAGAATCATAAGAGAAGCCTGGAGTGAACAACATCGCAGAAGGCAAAGTCAGAATGAATTTTACGTTCTCATTCCAGCCTATGATCCACATTACTCATTTCCTAAATGGCTGGTAGAGATGAAGACCTGACTGTGGACTTCATGATGGTACATTCCTGAAATCAATCCCAGGATTTGGAAGCCAGGCCAGTTTAGGCCATACTGTAATTTCAAGGTCAGCCTGAACTACATAGCAAAAATTTCTCGGAAAACCAAGACAAAACAAAACAAACCATAAAAAAGCCAGTTGAGCTGAATCTTTTTTTTTTTTTTTTTTTTTTGGCTTTTCTGAGCATTTATTACAAGATCCCAACAGTGTTTTATTTTTTCTTCTCAACATCCTGCTCTGCGGCTTCCTTGGCTCTCTTCGCCCGGATGCCAAAGAGCCGGGCGTTGGCACGGGCCATGCGCAGAGTGGCGAATGCCTTGAAGTTCTTTTCCTCCTCTGTGATGACCCTGGCCTTCTCCTTCTTGTAGACATTCCTGATGGGCATCACAGGTCCTGTCAGCCTGGCGGCCAACTTGAGTTCTTCAGCCGAGCTGTCTCCCTTTTGGGGGGCCGATGGCTTCCTGGGGAAGAGGATGAGCTTGGAGCGGTATTCTTTTTTTTTTTTTTTTTTTAATTTTATTTACGTGTGTGTGTGGCCAGCTCAGCCCACCAGGGGGCGGGGCTGGCTGGCATGTGGTGCTGGGGGATTGAACCGCGGTCCTTGTGCTTTTCTAAGCTTGATTCTAAGTAGGTGCTTTAGACCACTGAGCCATCTCACCAGCCCAGGAGCGGTATTCTTTCAGCCGCTGCACGTTGGCCTGCAGGGACTCGGTGGATTTGTTCCGCCGCCTCGGGTCCACCGAGATGCCAATGGTCCGGGCCACCTTCTTGTGCATACCGGCCAGGCCACCCGCAGCTCCTCCAGGCTGAAGCCCCTGCCAGCTCGGACCTTGGTGTGGTAGCGCACGGTGGGGCAGCGCACGATGGGCCGGATGGGCCCGGGCGCGGGGCGTGGGGCGCGGGGCGATGCAGCGCGCTTTGGCCTGTCGGGCCTTGCGCCTGCGGATCTTCCGAGCTGGCTGGTTGAACCACGTAGCCACACACCGCTGCCAGTCCTTGTGGAAGTGGGGCTTCAGAATCATGCCATTCTGGCTGGGCGCCATGACTGCCTCTTAGGCCGCGGATCGGCGGAACCAAAAGGAGCGCTCAGTTGAGATGAATCTTGGTGCCAGGAAAAAATACAGCCAGGTGTGGTGGTGCTTGCCTGTAATCCCATGTACCTGGATCTCAAATTAGATACCAGTTTTGGGAAAATTAGTGAGAGCCAGTCTCACAATTAATAAAGGAGGAGTTTTAAAGGTGTTGCTCACTTGTAGAACATTGGCTTAAGTCCTCAGTACAGAAGGAGAAGAAAAAAAAAAAAAAAGCCAGGTGCTCAGTGGAGGACTGAATCTTGTCCCTGGCCTTCAGAAAATATCTGTAATCAGCTGAGCTGTTGCTTGTTCATCAGATCATTGTGAGGATAAAATGAGGTAGAGTTTAGAAGAGCATATTGTAATCCATTCATGTGGCACAGTGTTACCATCTTTTCTCAGTTAAGACTTACTGGTCCCAGGTGTATTTTCCATTGCTCCTAGCCAGAAATGCAAAGAGAAGAGAGCTAAGCAGCTTTCAATCCTGTATCTGGAATTGCCTTACCCCTCCACTCAGGATGTCTCTGTTGTTCTTTTTTTTTAAAAAAAAATTATTTATTTATTTATTATTATTGTGTGTGTGTGTGTGTGTGTGTGTGTGTGTGGCCAGCTCAGCCCACCAGGGGGCGGGGCTGGCTGGCATGTGGTGCTGGGGTATTGAACCCTGTGCTTTGCTAAGCTTGTTCCAAGTAGGTGCTTTAGACCACTGAGCCATCTCACCAGCCCCGTCTCTGTTGTTCTTATCTTTTTTTTTTTTGCCATAGTTTTATTGATAAACAAATAGCAATGAGACAGTTTCAAATCAAATCGGTAGGACAGTTTCAATAATTAACACACTGCATACATTCTTCTTAGTGGTTAATTGCTGTACAAGATGCGGACATGATATCCTATCTACAAACACCATTAGAACAAATCACTCTACTCATTAAGAGAATGTAACTATATATCTATCCTAAACACTTTGATTACACAGATGCAAAATGGACATTCATCTGTATACCCTTTTTTTGTTAAGTTCTGTTATTTGAATATTATAGGTGTGTAAACTCAGCAAAATATTCTAAAAGAGTCCAGTAGCCCATAATAGTATTGGGTCTTTGTTCTTATCTCTTGCAGGGTCATGCCACTTCATTTTTTGGCCCAGCCTTGGAGCGTTACTCATCCTTTCAGGTCAATGGCAGTGATGACATTCGCCAGATCCAGAGCCTGGAGAGTGGTATCCTTTTCCTCACAAAGAACAACCTCAAGTATATGGCTCGTGGAGGACTCATTATATTTGATTACTTGTGAGTAGCTTTTCAGTTCTGCACCAGAAAAGAGGGAAACTCGTCATGTGGGAAGGTAAAGGGATTGGCAGCTGGTGAGACCCTGGCCTGTTGGTCTGTATTCTTTCTCACAGGCTGGATGAGAGTGAGGATATGCACAGTCTTCTGCTGACTGACAGCAGCACACTACTTGTGGGTGGTTTGCAGAACCACATATTAGAGATTGACCTGACCACTGTCCAGGAGACTCAAAAGGTACACACCTGGGCTGGATCCAAGAAATAACCCTGCAGAGCCTGAGGGCATTGTATGGGGACAGGGGTGTGTATGTGGGCTTGGGCCGGAAATGTGCTTGAGGTTAGGGGTGACCTTTGTGTTCCTTTGGCCTTCAGGGAGTCATTTTCTCACTTGTTTCTCCCCCTTTTTTCTCCAGTATGCAGTCGAAATACCTGGAGTCACCATCATGAGACAGACAAATCGCTTCTTCTTCTGTGGCCACACGTCTGGCAAGGTGACCAGGTTCCATTTGTTTTCTTACCACAGGCCCTGTTTGACTAGACACCTGATTGAGATGTGCTTTTTCTGCTTGGATTGGAAATGAGGGATGAGAGGAATGAATTCACTTCCTACTTAGTTATGTTATACTGTGAAGTTATCTTATATCCTTTTTTTTTTTTTTT
>NW_004524863.1:629211-647654 GCF_000260255.1 Octodon degus
ATTTATTTATTTTTATTTATTACATTTATTTATTGTGTGTGTGTGTGTGTGGCCAGCTCAGCCCACCAGGGGGCGGGGCTGGCTGGCATGTGGTGCTGGAGGATCGAACCGAGGTCCCTATGCTTTGCCAAGCTTGTTTCAAGTAGGTGCTTTAGACCACTGAGCCATCTCTCCAGCCCCAGTTATCTTATATCTTGATGTTTTCTAGAAGTAGGTACCTAGGAGGAAAAAGGGTAAAGAAGAGTTCTTTTGGGAGTCCCATCCAGCTTTTGGTTTTCCTTTTTTGTCTTTGCTCTAATTATACATATCCTACAGCCTTAGTTCCTAAGGTGGGGACTTTACAGGGTTAGGTAAGTGGCAGGACCCTTCCTAGCAAGAGTTGGCAGATAATAGAGTTATCCCTTCTTCAGGTTTGCCTGCGAGACCTCCGGAGTTTCAAGGTGGAACATGAATTTGATGCCTTCTCAGGGAGTCTGTCAGATTTTGATGTACATGGCAACCTGCTGGCCGCCTGTGGCTTCTCCAGCCGCCTCACTGGCCTGGCCTGTGACCGATTCCTCAAGGTGTATGACTTGCGAATGATGCGAGCCATCACACCACTTCAGGTTCACGTGGACCCTGCTTTCCTGCGCTTCATCCCCACATACACTTCTCGTCTTGCTATCATCTCCCAGTCAGGTATAAAGGGGTTATGAGATTGGGTAGGAGGGCTGGTGAGATAGCTCAGCAGTCTAAAGTGCCTGCTTAGGCAAGTTTAGGCAAGCACGCAGGGACTACAGTTTGATCCCCAGCACCACATGCCACACCAGCTGTGCTAGCAGGTAGGCTGAGCTAGCCACAAGAAAAAAAAAGATTGGGTAGGAGAAGTCAGTGAGCAAAGGGGAACTCGGCATCAGAAGGAATATTTTCTAGTCCCTCTTTTAGGGGAAAGTAGTAACCCCCCAGTGTTTCCTTAGGCTTGATTAAAGATGACCGCTTCTATTTTCTCCTTTAATGTGAGGAATGTGGGGGAAAAAAATAGCCCCCCCCCAAAAAAAAAAAAAGAAAAAAAAAATAGGGGCGGGGGAGATGGCTCAGTAGAATAAGCACTTCCCTGGCAAGCACTAGGGCCTGATTTCAATCCCCGGTTCCGGAAAAAAAAAAAAAAAAAATAGCTGAACCAAACCAACTGGAGACTTGCTTTTGCTGGGCAGCAAACCATCCTACAGTGGGGCTGGGGAGATAGCTCAGTAAAATAGGCTCTTGCCTGGCAAGTGCAAGGTCCCAAGTTCAATCCCTCATACCACAAAAAAAAAAAAAAAAAAAAAAAATCTACAGTTTATGAGAAGGCATTAGATGGCATTCATTCTATCATTAGGCATGGATTAAGGGTATATCTTGCCTTGACATCAGGAGAAGAGAGCAGAAAAGGCATAAAAGGTTGTCTCCCTTTCACTTTCTAGGGCTCAGTGGGCCTCTTCCTCCCTCCTAGGGCAATGCCAGTTTTGTGAGCCCACAGGCCTGGCCAACCCAGCAGATATCTTTCATGTGAATCCTGTGGGACCTCTGCTAATGACATTTGATGTGTCTGCCAGCAAGCAGGCCCTGGCCTTTGGGGATTCTGAGGGCTGTGTGCACCTCTGGACTGATTCCCCTGAGCCTTCCTTCAACCCCTACTCCCGTGAGACTGAATTTGCTTTGCCTTGTCTCGTGGACTCACTGCCTCCTTTGGACTGGAGCCAAGACCTGCTGCCTCTTTCTCTCATCCCTGTTCCACTCACCACGGATGCACTCCTCTCTGATTGGCCTGCTGCCAACTCTGCCCCAGCTCCCAGGTTGTACTCAGCCTCTAGGCCTAAAGGAGGGAGGGGGACAAGGGCCAAGATACCAGAATTTTCTGCCAGCCCTGTTATTCTGTCACTCTCCTGATGTTTGCCTTCAGTATTTCTTTTTCTTTCTTTCTGGTTTTTTTTTTTTGTAACTATTGGGGTTTGGGGAGTGGAAAGGTGGAAGCCCTAGAATTAAACTGGGTTATAGGCGAGCACCACCTGTGGATGCAGAGATACTGCGCACCATGAAGAAAGTGGGCTTCATTGGCTACGCACCCAACCCCCGCACCAGGCTGCGTAATCAGGTGTGTTCAGTGGGAAGGGTTTGGCCCTCACCCTAGGCCACTATGTGTTTCTTTTTTCTTTACTGGTCTTTATTTATTTATTTTTGCGGAACCGGGGATTGAACTCAGGCCTTTGCACTTGCCAGAGAAGCGCTTATTCCACTGAGCCGTCTCCCCAGCCCCTGGTCTTTATTTATTTAGTCTTTTTGGGATGGGGTCTCCCTATGCAGTTCAGGCTGGCCTTGAGCTTACTGGGTAGACCAGGCTGGTCTCCGACTTGCAGTGATCTTCCTGCCTCAACCACCAAAGTTCTGGGATTACAGATGTGCACCACCATGCCCAGCCTTGGTCTTTTGTTTTTAGATAGTTGGTAGGGTTTTGGGGGGCTTGCCAAATTGAAAGAACTATGCTTAGTGTAAGGGAGGATTCAGAGACACGTAAGATGGGGCCCTTGCTCTGAGTTTAGTATCTACTTAAAGGTAAGATATTATCTACATCAGAAATTATTTATGTCCTATTATTAATGCCAAAGGAATATTACAGTATTATTAAAGGTCTCAAATAAATGTAAAAGTAATAATAAAGAGAAGGCCAAGCTGGAGATACAGCAGTAAATAATGGGAAGTAGCAAGAAACTAAAGGTTAGAAAGGACGAGGATAATGAAGCTTTGAATACTAGTGTATAGTGGAAGAAGTCTAGCACTGAAAGCAACATTGTGAGATGACTTTTGGTACCTGGATGGAGCAAATATATGAAGCTAGTGTGGAACTGTCACAGCTGTCTAGCTGTAATGAAGCAGAAAGATGGCAGTAGAAATAAAAAGGAAGGGGCCAGGGAGATGGCTCAGTGGAATAAGCATTTCTCCCTGGCAAACCCAGGGGCCTGAGTTCAATCCCCAGATCTGCCAAAAAAAAAAAAAAAAAAAAAAAAAAAAAGGAAGCAGGAGATGCGAAGAACGTTATGAAAATAGAAGGCTTACGCTTGATGGCTTTTTCAGTGTCGGGTAAGAGGGAACTGAAAACCATTAAGACATGCAAAAGCCAGGCGTGGTGGTGCATGCCTGTAATCCCAACACTTCAGTGGCTGAAGCAGGAGGATTGCTGTGAGTTAGAGGCCAGCCTCATTTACATAGTGAGAGCCTGATTAAAAAAAAGAAAAAAAAAATCATATAAGAGAGTTACCTCTTTTTTAAACCATAGATTCCTTACCGACTAAAGGAGTTGGACAATGAATTTGACAGCTTCAGCCAGGTCACTGAGTCACCAATAGGACGGGAAGAGGAGCCACATCTCCACATGGTTTCTAAGAAATACCGAAAGGTGCTGGGGGACACTAAGGCAGGGAGTCTGTGGGTGGTGGAAAGGTGGCCTGGGAAGGCTGTCATGTAAGTAAGAAGTGATGGTCTCGGTCAAGAAGCCTTCCCCAGGACCAGGGTATAGCTCAGTGATAGCGTGCTGAACCAGCATGCCTGAGGCCCTGGGCTTGATCACTAGCACTAGTCACACAAGAGCAGCCTTTACCCACCACAGTGGACCCGAGAGAGAGACTTTAGGGAAGGCTTGAGTTCTGGGAACATTTAGGGGACTGTAAAGATAGCCTCATCTTGCTCAGACTTTCTATTTCAGGTAACCATCAAGTATTCCAAGCTTGGGCTGGAAGACTTTGACTTCAAACACTACAATAAGACCCTGTTTGCGGGATTAGAGCCCCACATCCCCAATGCCTACTGTAACTGCATGATCCAGGTAAGGGCTGGGACTTCCACTACAGGAACCTGACTCCTGCCTCTCTTGCCCATTGCTCCTTAGCCCCTCCTCTGCACTTTCCAGGTTTCTATTTTTTTGTTTTGTGTTTTACTATTGTTTTCAGACAGGGTATTTCTGTGTAGTTAAGTATGGCCTTGGATTCACTATGTAGCCTAGGTGATGCTCCTGCCTCAGCCTCACAAGTGCTGGGATTACAGGTGTGCACCACTATGCCTAGCTTCTTTCCAGGTTTCTTTAACTGAGCCCACTCTACCTTGGCCTCATCTGGTATTCCTTATTGCCCCCGCACCTGCAGGGCTCTGTGAGCCCCATTGCTTCAGTGAAATCCATCCTTTGTAATCTCTAATAGCTCAATGAAGCTTGTCACTTCTCTTTCCTTTTGGTTTTCTACACCAGTTCTCCTGTTCTTCCTTCTAGGTGCTCTATTTCCTGGAGCCTGTTCGCTGTCTAATCCAGAACCACCTTTGCCAAAAAGAGTTCTGCCTGGCTTGTGAGCTGGGCTTCCTCTTCCATATGCTGGATCTCTCTCGTGGTGACCCTTGCCAGGTCAGTTCCTGGACCTCAAACACTTAAAATGGAAGAGGCAGGGAAAAGGGCAGGATAAGAAAAGGGCAGGATAGTAAGCAGGGACATTGTTGTGTAAACATCCACAAAAGGGAACCTAAGCCTTTCCATCCACCTACCCTTTCCAGGGCAGTAATTTTCTTCGGGCATTCCGTACCATTCCTGAGGCCTCAGCCCTTGGGCTGATCCTGGCTGACTCAGATGAAGCTTCAGGCAAGGGCAATCTGGCCAGGCTCATTCAGAGGTGGAACCGCTTCATTCTCACACAACTGCATCAGGACATGCAGGAGCTGGAAGTACCCCAGGCTTACCGAGGTGCTGGAGGCAGGTATGGGAGTGGAGAGTGACAGTTTAGTCCTCGGGGCTTACAGGGTCTTGCAGCTCCCTGAGTGTGCACATGTTGCTCCTCCCCACCCTTAGCAGCTTTTGTTCATCGGGGGACTCTGTAATCGGGCAGCTGTTCAGCTGTGAGATGGAGAACTGCAGCCTCTGCCGCTGTGGCAGCGAGACCGTGCGCACTTCATCTACTCTGCTTTTCACGCTCTCCTACCCTGAGGGTAGCAACTGTGGTACACCCTGAACCTGGGTTGGGAAGACTCCCTGGATATCTTGTAACGTCAGGGTAGGGTGTTGGGGGGTGAACTGTGATGAAAGGGAGAGCCTGGAGTGAAGTATCCAGTTTCCCTTTAGATAAGACTGGGAAGAACTATGACTTCGCTCACGTGCTAAAGCGCAGCATCTGCCTGGAGCAGAATACCCAGGCCTGGTGTGACAACTGTGAGAAGTACCAGCCCACGGTGAGTGCTGTGGCCCTGGAGTGGAATCTCTTACCGTACTGGGGACTCAGCTGAGGTCACACCTGGGTTTGACTCAGTCAGCAGGGAGTAAGAGAAAGCCCAGTTTTGAGGCACAGACCTCAAGCTGTTACTCTTCTTACTGTTCCTGACTCTACAGATTTCTTTCCATGTAGACTCCATCCTTTTTGTTTGTTTTGTCTTCTCAGATTCAGACCCGAAACATCCGCCATCTCCCAGATATTCTTGTCATTAATTGTGAGGTGAACAGTTCAAAAGAGGCAGATTTCTGGAGGATTCAGGCTGAGGTAAGAACTAGGGCACAAAACAGGGATTTGAGGAATTTTTTCCTTCTGTTCTTTCTTCCATGTATGTATGTATGTATGTATGTGTGTATGTATGTATTTTTAGGGAAGGAAAGGTTTTTTTTAGCTCACAGTTATGGGAGGTTTCGTTTCATATCAGCTAGCTCCCAGGCAGAGTGGCACAGGGTAAAGAGCATCCATTCATGGCAGCAGTAAAGAGCAGAGAGCAAAGGGAGTAGCCTATTTATTTATTTTTGAGACAGGGTCTTACTATGCAGTCAAATGCTCTACCACTGAGCTATACCCCCAAGACTGGGTCTTACTATGTAGCCCAGGCTGTCCTCAAATTCCTAGCAGTCTTCCTATCTCAGCTTCCTAAGTGCTGGGATTATAGGGTGGACTGACTGTCTCTTTCTTTCATTTTCCCTTCCTTCCATTTTTCCTTCCTTCCTTGAACCCAGAAATCTTTACACTGAGCTATATTCCTATCCCTTTCTTTTTTTTTCTCCTTAAGTCCTTAACTTACCCAAACCACACTAAACTTGCAGTCCTTTGGCTTAGCCTCCCAGAATGCTACATGGAGTACTTTTTTATATTTTTCTTTCTTTTGACTTTCAAAAAGGATTGTTTTTCAGAAATCAGGTATTTTTTCCTTTGTGTTCAGGTTGCTTTCAAGATGGCAGTAAAGAAATATGGTGGAGAGATTTCCAAGAATAAGGAGTTTGCTTTGACTGATCGGTAGGTAACATTTTGGTTGGTGTTGAAGGATTGAATTACCCAGTGTGGCTCCTGTTTCTGGCTAGGTCTTTTAAGCACATCTGTAATTCTTCTGTTCTGATAGGAAGGAACTAAGGAGTTCAGAAAGTTTGCTGTTGTGTCCCTCCATTGAGGAGTTAAAAAATGTCTGGCTTCCTTTTTCTATTCGGATGAAGATAACCAAGAACAAAGGGCTGGATGTTTGCAATTGGACTCATGGGGATGACGTGCAGGTTGTTGAAAAACTGGGAAGAGATACAATAAGGGACAGAAAGTGTAGTAGATGGTGAAGCAGAAGCAGAGCGGGGGGGTGAGAAGGGGAGGTAGAACTTTAAGAAAGAGAATAAGGCCTTAATGTTTACCAGTTGTGGGGTTTTTCCAGTGATTTAGTTCAGTTCTGGGAGTCACAGTTGGGCTAGGATGGAGATAACCTACCCTGGTTCCCCATTCCCTATACCCCCAACTCCCTGCCCTTAATCCCTCTGCCCATCCTCCCTAATCGCTAAACGTAGCTTAGCAGCCTGGGTACCCCCTCGCAGTGGGGCCCAGCCAGGGCTGAGGAGGAGCGTGGTGTCTGTGTGTATGACCTGATGGCTACTGTGGTGCACATCCTGGACTCGCGCACAGGGGGCAGCCTGGTGGCTCACATCAAAGTTGGAGAGACCTACCACCAGCGGAAAGAGGTGAGTGAGGTCATACAGGCCAAGGGCGCTCTTGGGAAAGCTCACCCTGGAGTCCTGGCTCTGCCCTTGAGTCCCTGGCAGTGATCCAGCCATTACCAACCATGTGGCAGCAGTCTTTCTGTCTCTCCACAGGGAGTCACTCACCAACAGTGGTACCTCTTCAATGACTTCCTTATTGAGCCTATTGATAAAGTGAGTTGCAGTATGTTTTGTTCACCATTTTATGCCCCCTTTGCTAGTGTCTTCATCCTCAGGGCCCTATAGATTGCCATGCATATTCAAGAGGGAGGGACTGTCTAGAATAAAAGATGTTAGCAAAGTTAAAAATAGCACCTGAGGGGGCTGGTGAGATGGCTCAGTGGTCTAAAGCACCTACTTAGAACAAGCTAAGCAAAGCAAAGCACAGGGACCGCGGTTCAATCTCCCAGCTCCACATGCCAGCCAGCCCCACCCCTTGGTGGGCTGAGCTGGCCACACACACACACACACACACACACACACACACTCACAAAAAAAAAAAAAAAAAAAAAAAAAAAAAAAAAAAAAAAATAGCACCTGAGGCCTGGCCTCAGTGTGACTTGGGGAATGGGAAAAGGGACATACATTTATAGACTATCGGTGCTTTTTCTTTCCTTAGCACTGCTAGGGATTGAACCCAGGTTCTTATGTATGCTAGACAAGCACTCTCCCACTGAACTACACATCTAGCCCCTTGCTTTTCTCTAGCATGAGGCAGTACAGTTTGACATGAATTGGAAAGTACCTGCTATCCTTTATTATGTGAAGAGGAATCTCAATTCCAGATACAACCTCAATAGTAAGTGGTATAAAGCAGACTTAAGGGTGGGGCAGTTTAAGCTTCAAAAGGAGATCTGAGAAATAGCTTGTTAGTACTCAGGATTGGTAATTGGCTAATCTTTCTAGGAATATTAAAGCAATGTCTGCCTCTTAGACTCTAAATTTAGAACCTGAAAATCCTGCGGATGGAGTAGAGAAAGGGTGAGAAGAGGCATTCAATCTAAATGTTTAAATTATGATGTTGAGTTCATCTATTATTATCCCAAGTGAAGAGCTCTTATTTTGGAAATGAGCTCTTTATCTCTTTGACACCTCTAAAGTATAATTTGTGACTTATTTTTCTGGATTTTCTAAAGTCCAAAGTAAAGATCATATTCTTTTTCTGTCCTATTTCTAGTGTTTTCTTGGCATTATCTCTTGGCAATTTCTCTGATTTGATCTGCTCTATCTGTTCTGTTCACCAAATGTCTTTTACTCAGATGCTTTGATTATTGAGGGATCACAGAGTAGACCCAGAATCTCTGACCAGCCTTCGTGAGTCCTCCCCTCTAGTTACTTCCCAGTCCCTGGCCCTTGTCTTCTGCATTCTCCCTTGCAGTCAAGAATCCTATTGAGGCTAGTGTGTTGCTGGCTGAAGCCTCACTGGCACGGAAGCAGCGGAAAACACATACTACCTTTATTCCACTCATGCTAAGTGAGATGCCACAGATTGGGGACCTGGTAGGCCTTGATGCTGAATTTGTCACGCTTAATGAGGTAACCAAGAACAAAAGGATGGGATGTTGCAGTAGTTCTCTGAAGGTATTAGGAGTTATAAGCATGTCTCTGACTAATTCTTGTCGTATAGGAAGAAGCAGAGTTACGCAGTGATGGCACTAAGTCTACCATTAAACCAAGCCAGATGTCGGTAGCAAGGATCACCTGTGTTCGGGGTCAGGGGCCCAATGAGGGTATCCCCTTCATTGATGACTACATCTCTACCCAGGAGCAGGTATTAAAATATGGAGATGCCAGTGAGTTAAACCCTGTGCTTACATACAGTGATGGAGAACCCAGGGACAAGTAGTGGGAGACTGTATCTCACAGCCTGAATGATTCGGCCTTTTCTCTTCCTAGGTGGTGGATTACTTGACTCAGTACTCGGGGATAAAGCCAGGAGACCTCGATGCCAAAATTTCCTCCAAGCACCTCACAACCCTTAAATCTACCTACTTAAAGCTTCGTTTTCTCATTGATATTGGAGTCAAGTTTGTGGGTCATGGCCTGCAGAAGGATTTCCGGGTCATCAACCTCATGGTTCGGGCTACACTCTTTTAAGAGTCACTTTTGAGGGTGGGGCCATCAAGGTGTATGTAGCATTTTTGGAAATGGAAAATTATGTATTCCCTACCTAAGTCTCCCACCCTTTTATTCTTGCCAGGTGCCCAAGGACCAAGTCCTTGACACTGTCTACCTGTTTCATATGCCCCGAAAACGAATGATTTCCTTGCGATTCCTTGCTTGGTATTTTCTGGGTGAGCTGCTCTGCCTTTTAGGCCTCTGGTAAACAGTAAGTGTAGAGAATAATAGCTGTATTTGATAGTATGCACCAGTAATCCCAACTACTTGGGAGGCTGAGTCAGGAGGATTAGAAATTTAAAGTCAGCCTGGGCAACAGTTAAGAAAGACCCTCTCTTAAAAAAAAAAAAAAAAAAAAAAAAGTTTCAAACATGTTGGAGGACCAAGGGAGAGTAGGATAGGCCCTGAGTTAGTGGTAACAATTTGTTTCAGAATCCCTTTTTAGCCAGGTGTGGTGGTAAGGCCAGCATGGGCTACTTAGTTCAAAGCAAAAAAACAACAGTCGTATCCCTTTCTGTGCATTAGGGAAGGTGTTTGACTCCTCACCTTAAGAGCATGCTTTTAAAAATAATTTTCTGGCAGTCAGGGTGGAAGTAGTGGTACATGTTCTTGCCTTCGTTTCCTAGGTCCTAAACTATTGCATCTCTACTTACCCTAGACCTGAAAATTCAAGGGGAGACCCATGATAGTATTGAAGATGCCCGCACAGCCCTTCAGCTCTACCGAAAGTATCTGGAATTAAGCAAGAATGGTACCGAGCCTGAGTCCTTTCACAAAGTACTCAAAGCTCTTTATGAGAAGGGACGAAAAATGGACTGGAAGGTGCCTGAGCCTGAGAGCCAGACAAGTCCAAAGAGTAAGTCCTGAGTCTGGGGAGATAGCTCAGTGGAATAAGTGCTTGCCTGGCAAGCGCAAGGTCCTGAGTTCGATTCCTGGTACCAGAAAACAAAACAAAAATAAAAAGAGTAAGGCCTGGGCTGGGGAGATGGCTCAGTAGAACAAGTGCTTCCCTGGCAAGTGCAAGGCCCTGAGTTCAATCCCCGGTTCCGCAAAAAAAAAAAAAAAGAGTAAGGCCTGGATGGGACAATGGAAACTGGACCAGATTTTGATTGCATGGAGATTATAAATACCACACAAATAACGGTGCTGCCCCTACCTTATCTTTGTGAAGCACTTAACACTACAGTTAGTGAAATAGATATTATTGGTCCATAATTTTGTGTTGCTAATTCTAAAATATTTGGGCAAGGTCTGTGCATTTTTATTTTGCATTTTTCCTTCATAAGAAATATTCCAGCCAGGCATGGTGGTGTACTCCTATAGTCTCAGCACTCAGGAGGCTCAGGCAGGGGGGATTGCAGTGAGTTTGAGGCCAGCCTTGGCTACATAGTAAGTTCAAAGCTAGTCTGAACTACATAACAAGATCCTGTCTCAGAAAACCAAAAGAAACAAAAGCCCAAGGGTTTTTTTGTTGTTGTTGTTTTTTGTTTTTCCCCCCTATTCACCTTGAATTGTGCTCTTTTGTCTCTGACAGATGCAGCTGTCTTCTCCTCAGTGCTGGCGCTCTGACCTGCCCTCTCTTCTCAGTGTTGTGTTGTCCCAGAACTAGGAGATTGCTTCACAAGTTGGCTTTACCTTGTTCACTTCCAGAATTGGACCTGCTCAGGGTCTACAGTGGTGCTATTCATAGAACTGGAATGCAGCTAAATTGTTGCAAAGGTTCTAGGAGCCAGATTTCTTCTTTATCCTTTGCAAAAACAGTGGGCCAGAAAGAGTCTAGAATGGACCCAGATGGAAAGTAATTAGTGTTCTTTATAAATAAGCTGGGTAATTAATACCCAAGCAAAGAACCTCCTAGAATTAAAACTCTCATTCCTAGCTGGCTAGGGACTGAAGTCTTGGACAGTGACAGGAAAAAACATGAGAACCATACTTAGCTTAAATCTTTTAACTGCTTGAGGGATATCTGGAGGGGCCAGCATGTAGTTTAGGTGACCCAAGCAAACCAGTGTTGCCAACACTTGCCAAAAGGGACTTTGGTAATCCCAGCTCTTGAGAGGCTGAGGCAGGAAGATAAGATTGCAACAAGTTCAGAGTCAGCCTGAGCTACATAGTTCAGGGCCAATTAATGACTAGACCCTGCCTCAAACAAACCACAAACAAAATAACTGTGGGTCCTGGAGGAAGTTTAACTGCTGGCTTCACTCCTTTGGCAGCTGACAAGCATCTGTCTTCCATTCACTCTCTTATTTCAAGTTTTATTTTTTTAACTTTTGTTTTAAACTGCATGTTTTATAAAATAAAAACAAGAATATTACTGTCTTTCTGTCTTTAGAGAACTGCTGGTGTGATCAAGTCTTAACATCAGTTCTCCTCTTGTCTGTTGTGGCTTCAGCTAACTGGAAAATTTTTAGGGGCCGGGGCGATAGCTCAGTAGAATATAGTGTTTGCCTGGCAAGCGCAAGGGCCTGAGTTCAATCCCCGCTTCGGGGGGGGGGGGGGGAATTATGTGTAAGACTCTACCTAAAAGCATGAAGTTGTGGAGTCTGAAATTATGAACGTAATTGTTTTTCCTTGACAATGTTAGGTCTTTGCTATAGGTGTCTAGTAACCTTAAATCATGAGTAGCCGTGGTATGGTTTCCTCACTAATCAGGTACGGCGAGGAACTACAAATCCCACTCTATCTGTAGAGCTGTGGCTACTGCGGGATTATAGTGTTGCCGCGCTGCTTCCTGGGAAATGTAGTTTCTTGTGTATAGAAAATTCCTAGCGTGCTAGCAGCGCACCTTTATTTTTGAAGGTTTTTTGGTTATCGCACATGCACCCTAGCCATTCCCATATTCCACGCACAGCCTTGGTCTCCTTTGAGGAAATCAGTCAATGGAGATTGGCTGGTCTTGTAGATCTATTCGCCACGCAGCTCTGGGTCCCGCGGTCAGCGGCGGAATCCTCACTGCCTGTTCTCGCGAGAGTTTGGAGGGGCCAATTTGGGGTCAATCTCGGGAGGGGGTTTGCACCGCTGCGCTTCGAGCTTTACGTTTAGGTGTTCGGACCTGGGTTAGGTAGCTGCCGGGGCATCTGGAGTCTGGGAAGTGCCGAAGTACTCTGGTTTGGAGAAGCCCAGACAGCCCTGCTCTCCCGCAGCCAGCTTTTAGACTTGAGAGCCACCAAGGCCAAAGTGAGAGTCCGTCTTCGTGGACGTCTTCGTGTGCCGGGCCCGGGCAAAGGCCCTGCGATCGAGCAGAGGTGGGAGGCGCGGGCGGCTGTAGCCCCAGGCGCCGAGGCGCGGAGGCAGTGGGATAGACCCAAGCGGAAGCTATGGCGGAGCCTTGGGCAGAGGGTTGGTGGTCTACGTAGGCAACCGCAAACAGGTTGGAGGTGGGGACCCAGGAATCTTGTGGGCTGGGCCCAGATTGTCTGGAGAGGCCTCGCTGGCCTCCATACCAGACTGAAGGCTCTTCACTGGCAGTCCTCTTAGGCCTGGCCTCCTAACATCACTGCCAGCGCTACCTTGTAGCTGCTACATAACCCTTTGAGCCCTCAGCGTCCAGTGATGAAGTGCCAACATCCAGGGCCTCACCTGGCCACGTAGTTTCTGGTACAGAGTCCCACCGTCCAGGGTTCTCTTCCCCCACCCGCTAGGGAATTGGAACTCGCAAGCGTTGGCACAGAAAGGCTCCTCTGTGTCCTGACCATTTCTTGGAAAGTAGAATCAGCTGCTCAGAGGCCTTTGAGGGCCTGCAGGATGTGGCGTGGGTGGGGTGGTTTCGTTGGGGGTAGGGGTGGGGGTGGGCAAAGAAAACGGAGGTCACACATGTATTTCATTCCCACATAAACTCAGGTGGAGCAACCGCATTACGCAAAAAATGAAAAGCTGGGGTTGGCTGGCCCTGCTTCTGGGGGCCCTCCTGGGGACTGTCTGGGCTCGAAGGAGCCAGGATCTACATTGTGGAGGTAAAGGCACAAACAGAAGAAGGCCTGGGAGAAAGATGAATGGAAATCCCTGGATTGATTGTATTCTCCTATCCCCCACCTTTACTCCACCCCATTCTATCTCCTTACACCAGCTTGCAGGGCTCTAGTGGATGAACTAGAATGGGAAATTGCCCAGGTGGATCCCAAGAAGACCATTCAGATGGGATCTTTCCGGATCAATCCAGACGGCAGCCAGTCAGTAGTAGAGGTAACTGTTACTGTTCCCCCAAGTAAAGTCACTCTAGTTTTGAATGAAAACTTTGAATTAGGAATGACTTTGATTTAATGGAAATGAAGAAAACAGACCCTGGGAGATATCTAAAAGCTTTGGCTCTGTCTCATTTGGAAAAGGCTAGAAATTAACATGCTATACATTGGCTTCCTAGTTCCAGACCTTATTATTTTTCAAAATAGGGTTTTGCAAGTAGTGCAGGCTGACCTTGAATTCACTGTGTAGCCCAGGCTGGCCTCAAATTCACAGTGATTCTCCTCCCTCAGTCTTTCATGTACTCCAAACCCAGTATTTGTTTATAATATAGAATTAGGAGACAGGGAACTTAGATCAGCCCCCTTCTCCACATCCCTAATCCATATGACTCATGTTTCATTGTAGCATGGTGGTATGCATACTTTCATGCAAAAAAGAATTAAAAAAATAAATAAAAGTCTTCACCAGGCATAGTGGGACACACCTGTAATCCTATCTACTTGGGAGGCTAAGAAAGATCTTCGATTTGAGGTCTGCCTGGGCACCTTGGTGAGACCCTGTCTAAAAAGGGATGAGGATGTAACTCTGGTAGAACATTTGTCTAGCATGTTCAAGGACATGGGTTCATCCCCTCATGACAAAAATAAATAAATAAATAAAAGAGAAAGGAAAAGAAGCATTGATTAGAATTAATCTGAGGTCTGTTTACCTATAATTTAGAGGTAATGATAGCTGTTATATTTCTTGGGTGGGTTTTTCCTTTTTTGTTGATGTTACTTTTTTTGTTTTTTTTTTTTTTTTTTTTTTTTTTTTGAGGCAGGATCCTGCTGTGTATTTCAGGCCTGTGGCAATCCTGCCTAAGCATGCCAAATGTTGGTATTACAGGTATATTCCACCATACCTAGCATCTGTCTTTGAAAACACTCTGAAACTATAAAATAAATCATACTGTTCTTAGAGAAGGCGTTTTAAAATAGTTCGGTAGAGGAACTGGAGATACAGCTCAGAAGCATAATGCCTACCTGGCAAGCACAAGGGCCTGAGTTCGATTCCCAAAAAAAAAAAAAAAAAAAAAAAAAAAGTTTGGTTGAGCCAGATTTGGAAGGACAAGTAAGGACATAAATTTCTAATTTATGAGGTAGAAGAAAGTGACCCAAGGTTGAGGACATTTCTAGGTACCTTATGCCCGCTCAGAGGCCCACCTCACAGAGCTGCTAGAGGAGGTATGTGACCGAATGAAGGAGTATGGGGAACAGATTGACCCTTCTACCCATCGTAAGAACTATGTACGTGTCGTGAGCCGGAATGGAGAATCTAGTGATCTGGACCTACAGGGCATCCGAATTGATTCAGATATCAGCGGCACCCTCAAGTTTGTGGTAAGCTATGGGAAAAGATGGCAGGTTTTTGGAAAATAGGGAGGTGGTTGGATAGCCCAAGAAGAGGGCTGGTTCAGTGTCACTGTCTCTGGGGTGGGGGACCTCCAGAGGTTTGTTCTTGCTACCCAATGTCACACATTTCTCCCTTGGGTTGGTAGTGTGAGAGTATCGTGGAGGAATACGAGGATGAACTTATTGAATTCTTTTCTCGAGAGGCTGACAATGTTAAAGACAAACTTTGCAGTAAACGAACAGGTAAGCTACTCAAACTTTTACTTCCTGTTCTCACAGCCTTGTAGAACCTGGCATATTTCTCACTCCCAAAAATGCTCTGAAATTAATTCAAATTGGCTTCCGTTTTCCTTCCAACTTGGAGTATTGTTCATTATCTTCCTGTCAGCTTTTTAGAATTTGTGGACCAAAAACAGGTGAGAAACAGTAGGGCTATTTTGTATTATGTATATGCTTTGAAAATGGTGGTGACTCTATGACTTAAAAGTACTAGCTGTATGTGTCAGTTTGATTTGGGGTATTTCTTTTTTTTTTTTTTTTTTTTGTGGAACCGGGGATTGAACTCAGGCCCTTGTGCTTGCCAGGGAAGCGCTTGTTCCACTGAGCCATCTCCCCGGCCCTGGGGTATTTCTTGATAGTGGTATATATCAGTGTGAGAGTGGTGTTTTGCTTTAAATTATTGTGTACTATTTGCAGATCTATGTGACCATGCCCTGCACATATCTCATGATGAGCTGTGAACCATTGGAGCAGCCCAAACTGTCTTGATGGATGACCCCCAGGAGGGGAAGATGGTGGCATTGCCTTTTATATTATGTTTTTATGGAAATGAACTGAAAAAATATGAAACCAAAAGAACAAACTGTGTTATCTTTTCATGACCAGAATCAGCCCTTACATTAACCTTGAAGATAGTGGATTGCACACAGGCAAGAAAATGGAGGGGAAGGAAGAGTTTGGGACTGGCAAAAAGTTAGAAGGGGCCTCAATCATTAGTATTACCATACTAGATCCCACTCCACTTATAAAACAGATAAACATTTATTCAGTGTGCTCTCAGTGCAGTATGTGTAGAGTTCAATTATGGAGAATGAGGAACATCTGTGAACAAGCAAGGGACCCTAAGTAAGTGGTGGTATTATAGGATTGTAGAAATTCCTATTTTCATGCTGATAAAACAAAGACAGGGCTGACGATGTAGCTTGTTGTAGAGCCCTTGATTAGCATGTCCAAGACCTTGGGTTAAATCCTACAGAAATACACATACAAACATAAAAGACAGGGCTTGGTCTTGAAAGAAACAATGGATACTGATAACTCTTCCTTCCCTGCCCTTCTAGATGGAGGGACCAGAACAGACAGGAAGGGGAAAATGGATGTGATGTGACCATCTCAGCTGAAATTTAAGGGCTTTATCGGGTAGGGACAGATGAGGTAAGAATGTTATCTAATGAGAGGGCTTGCTTCCTAGCTTAAGCTTTTAGACTTGTGTGAACATCACTAGCTATTGTCAGTCTGGGCTACAGTTCTCCTCTCCCCTTTTTGTGTGTACTGGGCATAGGCATAGAAATCTAAATGCCTCTCTTTGGAATTTTGTTTTTTCCTTCCTGTGTAGTTCAGGCTGGCCTCGAAGTCACAGTGATCCTCTTGCCTCAGCCTCCCAAGTGCTGGGATTATAGGCATGTGCCATCATGCCCAATTTGGAAATTTCTTAAACAAGGTGGTCCTAAAATGTGTGGGTTTAGAATGGAACATACTTCTCTGTCCCAAGAATGCCATGAGCAGAAAACACCTCAATAAACATTTCAGAGGTTTTTTTTGTTTATTTGTTTTCTTAAATTACAGCACTTTAGAATCTAAAGGGACCTTGGAGGTCATCTAGGTCACCTGTGCCCATTTTATAGATGAATAAGACCCAGGGAACCCACAGAACCCTAAGTTCTATGCTTAGTGGCAAAACTGAATTTGTAAACTAACTTTCCCAAGTGCCAATCTGATCTATATAGCTATAAAATAGACTCTTTTTTTTTTTTTATTTTTTTATTTTTGCGGAACCGGGGATTGAGTCTCTTATTTTTTCACCACTTAATGCCTTACATTAAGACTGACACAAAGAATGATTGTACAGTTTTCATTTTTACCAGGAGAAAAAAATCTTAACTCACTTTATCAAATCTTTTTCTCTTGTGAGCTTTAAAATTCTGCTTTTAATTAACATATAATGTATATCCCTTGAAATCTTAACACATTAAATCAGAGGAAGCATTCTGGTATTAGTTGTCACCTAAACTTGAAGACTGGTGTTAATTCTACTTTTTCTTACTAGCCATAACAAATGCTATATCCTGTTAAATCAAACCAATGTCCAAATCAGCTGGGTGATTTTTTTTTTTTTTTTGGCAGAACAGGGGATTGAACTCAGACTCTTGCACTTGCCAGGGAAGCACTTATGCCACTGAGCTATCTCCCTGGCCCTGATTTTGTTTTGTTTTGAGACAGAGTCTCACTAAGTAGCTTAGGCTAACCTTGACCTCACTGTATAGTCTAGACTGGCCTCCTTTGCCAGTATTCCTAGTAACCTCAACTTCCAGGGCTGGGATTATTGTTATGTGCCACCACACCAGCTACACCAGCTGTTGAAATCCTTTTTTTCCTTCTGTGACACACATGAATAATAGTCACATTCCTCATAACCCTGACAGTATGCCTGTGGTTCTGTTCATTGTCTTCTTGGAATTAAAAAAAATTTTCTTTTATCAGAAAGTGTGGGGCTGGGGATATAGCTCAGTGGCACAGTACCTGCCTGGCAAGCACAAGGTTCTGAGTTTAATTCTTGGTACCTCCTCCCTGAAAAAAAAGGAAAAAGAAAGAAAGCTTGCCAGGTATGGTGGGGCATGCCTATAATCCCAGCACTGGGGAGACTGAGGCAGGAGGATCATTGTGAGTTTGAGGCCAGCCTGGGCTACAAAATGAGTTCAAAACCAGCCTGAACCACATGAGACCCAGTCTCAAAAAGACCAACAACAACAAAAAAGGCAAGCAAGTAAGCAAGCTTAGAAGAAGTATAAGAAAAAGTACTCTTAAGGGGCTGGTGAGATGGCTCAGTGGTCTAAAGCACCTACTTGGAACAAGCTTGGCAGAGCACAAGGACCACAGTTCAATCCCCCAGCACCACATGCCAGCCAGCCCCGCCCCCTGGTGGGCTGAGCTGGCCACACACACACACACACACACACACACTAAATAAATAAATAAATGTTAAAAAAAAAATAAAAATAAAAAAATAAAAAAGTACTCTTAACAGGAAATTTAAAATTTTTATTTATAAAACAAATTATTGGGGCCGGGGAGATGGCTCGGTAGGCTAAGTGCTTGACTGGCAAACGCAGGGATCTGAGTTCAATCCCCGGTTCCGCCAAAAAAAAACAACAAATTATTCACAAGTTTTAATAAAATAAATTTAATATTGCGAATATACCTCTTGGTTTGTTAAAGCACAGCTTGAGAACTCTGTAGCTTGAGTCTGTTATTGGTAGATGGTTATGTATTTTCTGTAGGAAGGGGTGGAAATTTTTCTTACATCACAATTATGAGAATATACTTTGTACATCTTTTACTTTTTTTGTATTTTAGTACAGGGTCTCACTACATAGATCGGACTCATAGTGATCTACCCATGTTCAGCCTCCCAAGCACTGGGATTACAAAAAAAAATCCATGAATTTATCTGAACTTTCTCAAAGATTGTTTTTTTTTTTTTTTTTAAATCT
>NW_004524863.1:650860-652222 GCF_000260255.1 Octodon degus
AGGTCCTTCTGCCCGCAAGATAGCTCAGCGACAAAAGCACCTGCAGGGACCAAGCTTTGATCCCCCTCACCACATGCCATTCCAGCAGTGGCACACTCCTATAATGCCAACACTGGGGAAGCTGAAAAACAGAAGGATCACTATGAGTCCAAGCTGCATAGTGAGACCCTGTAACAACCAAAATACATTAAAAACAACAACAAAAACCAAAAAAACCACACAGGACCTTGTGCTTACCAGGCAGGTGCCATGCAGCTGAGCTATATCCCCAGCCCTAATTTATTGTTTATTATTATTTTTGTTTAATTGGGTTTTTTTAAAACAGGGTCTCACTATGTAGCTCAGGCTGGCCTAGAACTCAGTGATCCTCCTGCTTCAGTCTCCCAAGTGCTGGGATTACAGGCATGTTTTATCATACTCTGATGAAAAAAATAGAGTCCTTGAAAAATAATTTTTAGAGATGGGCATGGTTGTACATATATATATTCCCAGTATACTGCGAGGCTGAGACAGGAGGATCTCAAATTTTAGTCCAGCCTGGAAGTGTATTAATTTTAGCAAATCTTGTCTCAACATACAGGGGTGAACGGCTAGGCCTTGGGATTTAACTCAGCACAAAGGCCCTGGTTCAGGCCCTAGTACTATTAAAAAAAAAAAATAACAACTTTACAGGATTTTTGCTGTTAAAGAGGGTTCATAGCTGGGTATGGTAGCACACATTTGTAATCCTAGCACTTGGGACACTGGGATAGAGAACTGCTTGTTTGAGGCCAATGTGGACAGTTTAGCATGCTGTATCTCAAAAAAGGGTGATGGGTCACTGTAGATATAGTTCAGTGGCAGACTGCTTGCCCACCATGGGCAAGGGCCTGAGTTCTACCTCCAGTACTGCAAAAGAGAAATACATAAATAAAATGTGAGTGAATAGTGAGGGAATGGGAACCGATATACCCATTAACTACTCACATAGCAAGCACTTGTATTTTCTCATTTATTCTTCACCACTCTTAACAAATCCATGTTATTCCTGTTTTTACAGATACAGAGACTAAGCTCAGAGAGGTTAAGTGTTTTGTTGGTCAGTGAGGATCTAAGAGCAGTCATCATCTTTTTTTTTTTTTTTTTTTTTGCGGAACCGGAGATTGAACTCAGACCCTTGTGCTTGCCAGGGAAGCGCTTATTCCACTGAGCCATCTCCCCGGCCCCCGAGTCATCATCTTAATCCTAGACCCATGGTCTTTCTGCTACACCTGACTCCATGGAGTTGGGTCTCCATGTTGTTTAACTTCAGTCACTGTATAAATAGTACTTCTAGCCCCACCCTGAAAGCAGGCTGAGCCAGCTAAAAAAAAAAAAAAAAAA
>NW_004524863.1:653884-656118 GCF_000260255.1 Octodon degus
AAAAATAAAATTAAAACCTTAAAAATAAATAAATAAATAATTAATTAATTAATTAAAAAAAAAAACAAAATAAAAATTTAAAAAATGAGATATAACTCAAACTGAAGGCCCCAGGTTGAATCCCAGTGCCCCTCCTCCTCCAAAAAAGAAAAAGAAAAAAACTGCTTTAGAGCAAGGGGTGGTAACACCTATAATCCCTAACTATTCAAGAGGGTAAGGCACTAGGGCGGGAGAGATGGCTCAGAAGAATAAGCGCTTCCCTGGCAAGTGTAGGGTTCTGAGTTCAATCCCCAGTTCCACCAAAAAAAAAAAAAAAAAAGGATTGCTTTCGATCAGAAATTTGACACCAATTTAGACAACACAGCAAGACCCCATTTCAAAACAAAAACAAGATACTTAAGGCTTGAGATGTAGCTTAGTTGTAAACACTTGCGTAGCATGTATGAGGCCTTGGATTCAATCTCCAGTACAAAAAAAAAAAAAAAAATCCTTTTTACCCCTCTTGGTCATTTTAGCTGCTAAATATTTGTCCTGTCCTATCTTTATGTATTGAGGTGTGGAGGAATTTTTACTAGTTTCAGTTATGAGTGTACAAAGGTTTTACAGATGAGTTAGACTATATCATTCCTTATCTTTTTAAATATCTTTATAACAACACATTGTACTGATGTCTTTAGGAGACAAGTTGATGATTTAAAAATGCCCTTCAGGTTGGGAATGTGGCTGACCTGGTAGAGTGTTTGCCTAGCATGCATGAAGTTCTGGATTCAATCCAGGACACCAGAAAGGGGGAAATCCCCTTATCAAGCTGCAGCTTATTTATAATCATGAACAATAAATCTTGGAGGGGCCAGGGAGATGGCTTAGTAGAATAAGCACTTGTCTGGCAAGCTCAAGAGCCTGAGTTCAATCCCTGGTTCCGGAAAAAAAAAAAAAAAAAATCTTGGGCTAAGTGTGATGGTGGTACTAACCTGAGCACTTGGGAGGATCAGTGAGTTTGGAGTCAGCCTGGGCTACATAGTAAATTCAAGGACAGCCTGGACTGTGTAGTGAGACCTTTCACAAATAAATCTTGGTAGTTGAGAAACATATTCTGGAATGAGGCCATGCTTGGTCTGAATTCTAGCTATGTCAAAGATCTGACTCTATATAGCTGTATAGCCCAGCCTGGCATCGAACTCCCTTCATGTTTTAGCCTCTGGATTACTGGGATTATAGTTATGCAACACCATGCCTGGCTTCCTCGTTAGAGATACTATTAGCTACGTGGTTTAGAGTTGTGAGGATTATGGTAGTGTATGGGGGCCAGGGAGATAGCTCAGTAGAATAAGTGCTTGCCTGGCAAGCACAAATTCCTGAGTTCAATCCCCGGTACCACAAAAAAAAAAAAAGGGAGTGTGTGCACATAGATAACTGGAAGTAGTAAGCACTCCATGCATTTCAGCTAGTGTATTAAATGCAGAAATTAGGTTTATCCCATGGTAGGTAATTTGCTATATTTAGGCCGCATTCGCGCATCTGTTTTTGGCCACCAGGGGGCGCCACTTCCCCACCACTTTAAAGAGGTCCTCCCAAGGTCATGATCTCAGTGTTCAGCTTTATATTCCCAACTCTACTTCCCAAGTAATTACATTTGAATCTAGAACTCACTTAGCTGCTTTATTCATACTAATTCCAATCAGTCTTCCTCTTTCTCCTTTTCTGTCTTGGACAGGTTTTTGCTATATAATCATGGCTGGCCTTGAATTCCCCATGTAGCTGAGATCCTGCTGCCTCAGCCTTCTGAGAACTAAGATTACAGGCATGCACTACTGTGCCCAACCAAGCTCTTAACTTTTCATCTCCACAGATCCTGTCTATGTTTGGAAAGAGACTAGAGGCACTCCACTGGTACACTCCAGTGGTAGAGGGCCTCCCTAGCATGTGGGAGGCTCTCCTTTCAAGTCCTAGGATTACCCCCCCACCCCCAAAATCCAAGTGTGGTGGCACGTGCTTGTAACCTGGAATTCTGGAAGCTAAGGCAATAGAATCACAAATTTGAGCTCAGCCTGTTATATCAGCAGTTCAGCAAGACCTGGTCTCAAAATATAAAAAAGGTTCCTAATACTGAAAGTGTGACCTTCTAAGCCAGCTTCTTATTTAGTCCCTTTGATCCCTGGGCTTTCTCACTGGCCTTGTAGCAGTGGATGTTAGATTAGACAACTTCAAAAACTATTTTTTTTTTTTAATATTTT
>NW_004524863.1:656423-661888 GCF_000260255.1 Octodon degus
TTCCTCTTGACATTAGGCTCCAGGACTCTATGTCAAGGGCCTTGGAACATTACTGTTCCCCACCTTTTCTCCAGTTAAAACTCCAAGTTACATTTATGGCCATCCAATTGTCTCTGGTAGTTTCATCCTGAGAATGCCTCCTGTCTCTTGGGCTCTGAAGTTCAGCTCTTTGATTTGCTGGTTAGTCCCTGTGGATGATTAACCAGAAGGTAGGAACCAGCTCAGACTATTCTAAGGTTATGAGGAAATATTCTATGAGATGCTAAATTGGGAGCAAATATTGATCAGTGGAGCTTTGAAATTACCGACAGAGGTATCTGAGGTTTAGTGCTGCTTTGGGGCCTTGCGTGACTTTTTTTTTTTTTTTTTTTTTTTTTTTGTGGAACCGGGGATTGAACTCAGGCCCTCGCACTTTTATTCCACTGAGCCATCTCCCCAGCCCCTGCATGACTTCTTCATGAAGTTCTTTCTTAATAACTACTTATTGTAGAGCTTGGTGTGGTGTTGTGGCACACAATTGTAATCCCAGAACTCAGGAAACTGAAGCAGGACGATCACTGAGTTTGAGGCCAGACTGTACTACATAGTGAGACCTTTTTTGAACACCCTGTCTATAAAAACAAAAAACACTACTTAACTGCCTCCCATATCAGAGGAACATTGGTAGGTGTAAAGCTGGCTATAAGAAAACTTGAAAAGAAGAAGAGCTTTCTTGCTTTTTTTTTTTTTAAAGTCTAAGCTATAAACTTCTTTAAAATGAGGTCTATGCAGACCTGGCTTAAATGGATGAACCTTATTACTGCTATGGGGAGATAAAGGGGCTGTTCCCTTGGGGTTTGTAGATAAGGTGCTGTACTCTTTGGATCAGCTCTTGATTCTAAGGCCAATAATAAGACAGGCTTAAGCAAGGTCCAAAAGTCCTAAGGTCTTGCTAAATTGAGACTAATTTGAGGTGACCCAAAGGGAAGGTGTCTGATGCCTAATTTTGGATAAGGGATTGTTTTGCATCCCCCAGGACTAAATGCAGAATGAAGTGGCTGTATGGTTTTGTTTTGTTTTAAAATGTATTTGGTCCTGTTTTCACACACACACCCCAGTGCTGAGATTACAGGCGTGTGCCACACGCCTGATATCCATGGCTAGCTCAGCACACTCGAGTTGGGACTGGCATGACCTGTGGTGCTGGGGATCAAACTCTGATCCCTGCACTTGTCTAAGCAGGCACTTAGTCAGCTGAGTTATCTCACTGGCTCCTGTATAGGGTTTTATGGCTGGGTTGGCAATGAGTAATGTGATCAAAAGTCTGACAGGTCATTAAAGGCATCGTGGGGCTGGTGAGATGGCTCAGTGGTCTAAAGCACCTACTTAAAACAAGCTTAGCAGAGCACAGGGACCTCGGTTCAATCCCCCAGCACCACATGCCAGCCAGCCCCGCCCCCTGGTGGGCTGAGCTGGCCACACGCACACACACACAAATAAATAAATAAAATTTAAAAAAAAATTAAAAAAAAAAAAAAAAGGCATCGTACTATCCCACCATGCAGCTGGACTGGGGAGAGCCCTTTATCCGGGGAAACGGTGCAACTGGAGCTGCCCTCTTGCCTGTCATGCATGCATACACGTTAGTTTGTTGGAAGCTGGCGCTAAACCATGGATGGACAACCACTTTTGGGTAGGTTTTTCTTTATTTTTTTTTCCCCCTTTGGTACCGGGGATCAAACTTAGGACCTTTTGCTTGCCAGGCAAGTGCTTATACCGCTGAGCCAACTTCCTGGCCCTGGGTAGAGGTTTTGTATGTAGCAGAGCAGCTCTCTCAATGCGGTCTATTTAAAATCAACCCTCCACACAAGGGATTTGTAAAGGGGATGGGGGGAAAGTATCATACTAAATGGGTATTTTTACATTAGAATATGTCCAGTCCTTAAATACAGAACCAAGCTGGGCATGGTGGCGCACATCTGTAGTCCCAGCATTCACGAGGTTGAGGCAAAAAGCATCTATGAAAGTTCAAGGTTAGGGGGCCTGCCCATTTTAGCTCAGTTGTTTAAGTGCCTGCTTAAAGAAAGCACTCATGCTCAAGATGCTGTGGTTTGAATCCAGATACTCACCCAAAACCAGAAATGCCCTCAAGGCATCTCCAGGCCTCAAAAAAGAAAAGAAAGAAAGTTCAAGGTCAGCCTGTGATACATAACAAGACCCTGTCTCAAAACCAAAGTAAGTTAATACACAGCGGACACCTCATAAAGCCCTCAATATTAAGGTTATTTTTGCTTTTCTTAACATACTGGGTTGTTAGTATCTATAATATGATAGGCCCTGCTGACCTCAAATGATCTCCACCAACCGGCTAATTCTGCATCATAGCTTCTCCAGATGATTTCACGACCATAGTCATTAAGTCTTTAACCAGATGTTCTTCCAGAAAGCGTCAATTTGGAGATTGAGGAAGGAGGACCGCCACAAGTTCGAAGTGAGTCCTTACATAGAGAGTTAAAAGCCAGCCTGAACTACAGAGCTACAGTCTCAAAATTAAAAAAAAAAAAAAAAAAGGCATGCAAGAGGGCAAGAGGAAACGACAATGATAGGCTGCCGTAATAATACATTAAGCAGTCTGGTTCTCGAAAATCTTCAAAGCTCGAGTCCTATCTGGTGGAGCTTCATTTTAATTACGCTCTGGAGAACCCAAAATGTGCTAAACCCAAGAAGGAAGTTCACGGAGTTCTCCGGCACCTCCTTAGCCACCTCCAAGTCCCCCCACACCATTCACCCCTAATTAGACTAATCCACACGGTCCAATCCTCCCCGCCACCACAGCTGTCAACCGCTCAGGTCCCGCCCTTCTTCCACATTAGACCAATGGCCGAGCTCAGGGTGAAGCGCTTGAGAGGGGCGGGATCAGCTTTCGGGCGAGGGCGTGGCTTCGCCGAGGACCCGGGGCTGGGCGCCGCTGCCGGTTCGTCTAGTCTGTCCCTCAGCCACCTCCTTTTCAACCTTGTCCACCGGTTAGCGCGGCCTGTGGTGCAGCGGCGGCGGCTCCTCTTCGTGCCGCAGCTCTCACCCCCTCCTTCCCTTCCACCAGACCTGGGGCTTGCCGGCCATGGCTCTACTCACTGCGGCCACCCGGCTCTTGGGAGCCAAGGTGAGCAACTAGGGAAGGGAGCGCGCTGTCCTAGGGTGGGGTTGAGGCGCCCGGCCGCAGGCCCTCCGGCACTGGGGTCTCCCTCCCACGCCCGTGTGTGCTCTGAGCGCCTTAAAGGGGCCGGTGCTTGGCTGTCCGCCAGCCCTGCCGGGGTTTCCCGGGGCCATGTGTTGAGCTCCCCTTCCGGCTCCTAGGGTGAGGCGAAAGCTGCTCGCGCCGGCATGCAGCCGGGGGGCGGGGGGAGGTCTGACCCTAGCATCACCCCACGTGAGAGGATGTGTGGCCCTGGAAAAAGAAAGCGCCAAGGTAGGAAGGATCTGCTTGTCGAGAACTGAGGTGTGGCGTTCCACTGGAGTTACGGAAAGAATTGTTTGGCAGAGAGGCTGGAGACAAACAGATCAGCTCGCTCCTCTTTTTTTTTTTTGCTGGAGCGGTGGCTAATTTTGGCTCTGCTTCCTAGAGACTTGTCAGTTCCTGAAGTACTTATTTCCATTTCCAGCACAGTTATTGAAGCCTTTAGTGATCTCTAGCAGTTTCTACTAGAAGAATGGGACCATCCAGCTTCTCTTTGTCCTTGGGGCTCTTGCACCTTAACTCCATAGGTGGAGCTTGGGTAGGGTGGGGCATTCATGTAAAATCTTCTGTATAATTTTTACATATGATTGGAGAAAGAACCAGAAAGGTTGTTCCACCCAACTCCAGGCCCGTAGATAAAGAAACTCGCCCAGAGGTAGTAATGCCAAGGTCACATGACCAGTCCCACTACTTGCTCACTCAGGTTTTGTAGTTGATTATAAAGTCTCCTATCCCGAAATGTCCTTGTAGTTTTCGGGGCCCTTTCGTTTCTTTTTGGATCATACAAATATTACTCCAAACGATGATGTTTCCAGTTTCAAATTGACAGTACTTTTGGCTTTGGATAATTTGGCCCTTTAAACAAATTGCTGTGCTGTGGGAGTTCCAGTCCTCAAATCCGTGCGAGGCGGCCCCATACGTGACCTTGACTTTTGCAGAGAGCTTACATTTTCTCTGTACAGTTTCAAGTTGTCAATACCTGAAGGAAAGGAAGTGCTTGAAATGATGGTGGCGTGCAGTGTGTTGTCATACATGATTGGTAGAGATAAAGTGAAACTTGTGGGATTTAATCTTGAGGTGTTTCCAGACACAGCAGCAAGATAGAGTCTGGTCATTTGAGAGATACTTGTCTTACTTGGCAGTTGCTACTCCTGCAACTAGGGAACAGGGTAAAGACGCCTCTTGGGAAATGAAGCAAGTTCTAGATAGTGTTTTGGCAGAATAGGGGACACTATAATTAGCCTCTTCCAGAGCTACTAACCCAGCCAGATAGTCAAGCACCCATATGAATTTGGAAAAACCTTTGCATTTACCTTTTTTGAGAAGATGTAGGATTTTATGCTTTTTTAAAGAAAGAGTCTTGCTATGTTGCCGTGTAATTCAAGCTAGCCTTGAACTTGATATGTAGCCCAGGCTGGCCTCAAACTCAAGGTAGTCTTGCCTCAACCTCCTCAGTACTGGGATTATTGGTATCTGCCACCACACCTGGCCTGGATTTATCTTTGTATATCTCCTGAGTAAGGAATGCTTTTGAAATGACAGGTCTTCATGACTGTCATTATTTACTTTCATGTTAGAAATGACCTGGGTATCCTAGAAATCTATAAATTGAAAGTCATTAGAAAACTTTGATCCTAAAAGTCGGCAAAGCTCAACAAACCCAGGAGTGGAATTTTCTGAGAACTAAGCAATATGATTAGGATACCAAGCAGCCCTTTAGCTTCTTAGCTTTGCTCTCACCTGTCTGAGCTTTCAATATCACCTTGCAATTTAATTGGTAATTGTTACTAGTAATATAAAGGTAGGATTTAGGTAAATGAGAAACTGAACTGAGGACCTTGCGCTTGCCAGGTTTAGTTTTATTTATTATTATTTTTTTTTTATGTATTTGGTACAGGGTTTCACTACGCAGCTTGGACTCCTAGTGATCCACCTGTTTTCAGTCTCCCCAGTGCTGGGATTATAGGCATGCGCCACCATACCCGGTCTCAGTAGTGGGCTCAGTGCGCCTGCGGGTGGGACCAGCATGGCCGGTGTGGCCTGTGGTGCTGGGGTTTGAACCCTGGTCCCTGCACTTGCCTAAGCAGGCACTTAGTCTGCTGAGTTATCCCACCAGCCCGCCAAGCTTTTTTTTTTTTTTTTTTGCAGAACTAGGGATTGAACTCAGGCCATTGCACTTGCCAGGGAAGCATTTATTCCACTGAGCCATCTCCCTGGCCCCTGCCAAGCTTATTTTTATTTTTTTAAAAAT
>NW_004524863.1:662343-667475 GCF_000260255.1 Octodon degus
GGGAAGCGCTTATTCCACTGAGCCATCTCCCGGGCCCCTGACCTTGAATTTAGGGAAATCCTTTTCTCAGCCTCTTCACTACTGGGACTATAAGCATGTGCCATCATGCCCCACCAAAGATACATTTTATAAAAGTAGCAAAATAGTCATCTGACCTGGGGGGGAAATGATTGATTCTCATGGTCAGATTGTTTTGCCTTTCCTGAGAAAAGATCTTTAATCTTATTTATTTTGCAGAACCGGGGATTGAACTCAGGCCCTTGCGCTTGCCAGGCAGGCGCTTATTCTACTGAGCTATCTCCCCAGCCTTTAATCTTATTAAAACAAAAATGTTAGTCAATGTTCGATTCTATCTTACACAGTTAGGTAATTTAAATGAACACCTAAGGGCCGGCAAGATAGCTCAGTGGATTGCACCTGCTTAGGCAGATGCAGGGACCTGGTTTCAATCCTGGCCCACCATGTTGGCCCCGCCCCCAGGGTGTGTGCTGAGACTGCAGTTGATACTGGGCACTGTGTGTGGTGGCACTCACCTGTAATCCCAGCACTTAGCAGGCTGAAAACAGGATCACTAGGAGTCCAAGCTGTATAGTATGACCCTGTAGACATGTACTGAATACATGAAAATAAATAAACATCTGAATTATCCAGATAGACCAACTTAGAGTCTGGATATTTATCTGACTTCTGGTTTATCCACATGAATTAATACAAAGCCATCGCCTTAATATTGGCTGTGGGTGACTTAATTTTGTGACTTAAAAACTTTTGACTGGAGATCTAAGTGGCAGAGTGTTTGTCATGCATAATTAGACTTAACTCCCCAACACTGCTCCAAACATGTTCTTTTTTTTTTTTCCCCTGTTTTTTTTTTAATTTTTTATTTATGTGTGTGTGTGTGTGTGTGTGTGTGTGTGGCCAGTTCAGCCCACCAGGGGGTGGGGCTGGCCAGCATGTGGTGCTGGGGGATCGAACAGCGGTCCCTGTGCTTTGCTTAGCTTGTTCCAAGTAGGTGCTTTAGACCACTAAGCCATCTCACCAGCCCCTCCCCGTTTTTTTAAGACAGGGTCTTGCTATAGAACCAATGTTGGCCTTGATCTTGCAGTAATCCTCCTGTCTCAGCCTCCAGAGTGCTGTGATTATAGGTGTGTGCCATCAGGTCGGGCCTAAAATTTTTAGTTTTTGTATTTCTGAGTACTTAAATGAACGGTTGCTTTACAGCAGACATATACCACTGCACATACCCTGCATAAGTCCTGGTCTGAAATTAGTTTCAACAAAATTGAGAGTTTTTTTTTTCTTTTTTTTAAACTCAGTTTATTTTGTCCTGTGAAATAGGTTTTTGTTTTGTTTTGTTTTGTTTTTGTGGTACCGGGGATTGAACTCAGGACCTTGCACTTGCCAGGCAAGCACTTATTCTACTGAACTATCTCCCTAGCCCAAAATAGATTTATTTTTTGAGTTAATTTTATTTATTTATTTAAAATAATTGTATTTTTTTCTTTTTTAAAATGTGTTTAGTTGGGGGCCGGGGAGATGGCTCAGTGGAATAAGCACTTCCCCAGCAAGCGCAAGGACCTGAGTTCAATCTCCGGTTCCACAAAACAAACAAACAAACAAAAAAATGTGTTTAGTATAGGGTCTAACTGCGCAGCTCCGACTTGTAGTAATCTTCCTGTTTTCAGCCTCTCCAGCGCTGGGATTATAGGCATGTGCCAACACACCCTGTCTCCCAGGCTCATAAGCATGCCCAGTGGCAGGCTGGAGCCTGTGTGGCTTGTGGAGCCAAAGATCAAACCCCATCCCTGCACTTGCCTAAGCAGGTGCTTAGTCTGCTGAGCTATCTCACAAGTCCTCTGTGTGTTTATTAATTGTCATCCTATTCATAGTAAATGATTCTGGGGTCTGGGGAGATAGCACAGTAGAATAAGCGCTTGCCTGGCAACCACAAGAACCTGAGTTCAATCCCCGGTTCCACCAAAAAAAAAAAAAAAAAAGGCAAACATAGTAAATGATTCTGTGACACTTAGTAGGTGGACCAAAGATAGGAAGGAGGCTTGTCTGGTGCTAGTAGTTGGAAGAGTGCCTTTGCTCTTGCTAGTAGTGGCTTTAAATTGGTAACAGGTGAATAAGTGCACAGGCAAAAGGCAGCAGCAGAATAGACTCACAGAGAAGGAAAAGCTGGCATTTCTGGTTCTTAGACTCCAAGTATGCAGCAGACATGGATTTCACTGAAGCCATACAGTAATTCCTTCTGCCTTGTGCTGGTGCTTTTTGTGATGAGTTGAGTAGGATGTCAACTGTAAACTGCTAGCATCTCGTTTTCAGTTTTTTCCTGGAATGCCCAAATTTTTTAGGTCCCTGTATTCTTTAGACTTGCTATCATTTTTTTTTTTTTTCTTTTCTTTTTTAAAATGTATTTAGGACAGGGTCTACAGGGGTTCACTATGTAGAGTGGACTCATAGTGATCCATTTGTGTTCAGCCTCCCAAGCACTGGGATTACAGGGGTGTGCTACCATGCCCACCCTCAATTGTGTCTCAGTGTGCCCTTGGAGCAGGGGTGGCACAGCATGCCTGGGATCAAACCCCAGCCTCTGCACCCTGCCTAAGCAGGTGCTTTAGTCTGCTGAGCTATCTGGCCAGCCCCTAGACTTGCTATCATTTTAAGGAATCTGTACCTGATTAAGAGATCTGTACATCATGACCTCGGATTCTTATTCATGTTGCAAGTCCCTTGATCCATCAGAAGAGGTGGAACTTTGGGCTGGGATCTGGATACTTGTTTTATCAAGCACTTCAGTTGACTGACAGATGAGGATCACACTGTTAAGCTAATAAAGCCACATGCAGATTTTTTGTTTGGAACCTTCTTTATTAGATGTATTACAGAAACCTGGACTGTGTGTTTGTGACAGTCTCACTCTGCAGTTAAGGCTGGCCTTGAACTCACTATGTATGTAGTCCAGGCAGTCCTCAAACTCACAGCAGTCCTCTTGCTCCGAAGTACTGGGACTGACTATGGATGTGTTAGATGTGTGCTATTATGCTCAACTTGGATTGCTTCTCTTTTCTTTTTCTTTTTTTTTTTTAGCTTTTTAAAAAATATTTTCTGGTACCAGGGATTGAACTTGGGACCTTGTATTTGCCAAGCAGCCACTTATGTCACTGAGCTATATCCCCAGCCCTATTTTTTTTTTGTAATGTATTTGGTTGTTACAGGGTCTCACTACACAGCTCAGACTCATAGTGAGCCTCCTGTTTTTCAGCCTCCCCAGCACTGGGATTACAGGTGTGCGCCACACGTCCTGGACTCTGGCGTGGTCAGCCTATCCTGGGGGCAGGGCTAGTTTGGCATGTGGTGCTGGGGATTGAACTGTGTGGTCCCTGTGCTTGCCTAAACCTGTCTAAGCAGACACTTTAGTCCCCTGAGCTATCTCATTGGTCCCCTGCTTTTCAATTAGTGATTATTTTTTAAATGAACGGACATTCCCAGCACTCTGGAGGCTGAGGCAGGAGGATCATTGCCAGTCTGAGACCAGCCTGGGCTACAGAGTGAGCTTGAACTGCATAGCAAGACCCTTTCTCAAAAAGACCCCTCCAGGGGCTGGTGAGATGGCTCAGTGGTCTAAAGCACCTACTTGGAACAAGCTTGGCAAAGCACAGGGACCACGGTTCGATCCCCCAGCCCCACATGCCAGCCAGCCCCGCCCCTGGTGGGCTGAGCTGGCCACACACACAAACTAAATAAATAAATAAATGTTTAAAAAAAAAAAAAGACCCCTCCAGAAAAGAACTCATCACTGTAGGTCAGTGGTAGAGCACTTGTCTAGCACCAGGGGCCCTGGGTTTCACCTATAGCATCATACACACACACTCTTGGCTTTCGGACCAGTGTAGCTCAGTGTTAGAACGTGTGCTTAGCACTTAAGGGCCTTGAGGTGTTCAATTCCTAGCACCAGAATAAAATAAAAACTTCAAAAGTAATTTTTTTCGCCTAAAAGTTATTTTCTAAACAGAAGTGTACTTTTGTCCACTTTCTCCATATTTTTCATTGTAAGCTTTTTTTTTTTTTTTTTTTGTAAGCCTTTTTTCAAATGCCTTACAAGAAGTTTTTTGGGGGCCGGGGAGATGGCTCAGTAGAATAAGCGCTTCCCTGGCAAGCGCAAGGGCCTGAGTTCAATCCCTGGTTCTGCCCCCCCCCCAAAAAAAAAAATTATAAATCCCTTAGAGCAAAGTAGTAGGAGTTAAAACTTGTAAAAACTCCTACCACAAGTGAGGGAATCACTTATAATTCCTGAGAATTAATAGATACTACATACTTTATTCACTAGAGTACACATATAACAATTTGGTGTTCCAACAAATACTTGTTAAAAAAGTAAGGGTTTTTAAAAAAAGGGGTTTCTACTGAGAGGAAAATGTGGATTCAGTGGTTTTCTGAGACTTGAGTGATATCTTTTATGGTGCATCTCTTTGAATAATCGGTAAGTCTTAAGGAAGAGACTCTTGGAAAATGACAGGTGGAATTATAAAGGAAACTTCTGTGAATATGAAGGGGATCAAAGAAGATGACTCTACTCAAGCTATTATATAGCCTGACCAAACACTGTGGCTGTACTTTTAGCGTCACCATTGTGAAACTCAGACATTAGTGAAATGGCTTTAGTTCTTTGACCTGATTCTAGGGAGAGAGGAGCCTTTGTCTAGACAAGTTTTTTATTTATGCAACTTGTTCTTCTGCGTTGGAAGCCTCTGTATCATAAGTGTTCTTGTTGGTTATTAGAACATGGTTTGCTTCATCTGCTGCATGTGTTCTGTTTTGGCAAGCTTTGATTGTGTGTGTGTGTGTGTGTGTGTGTGTGTGTGTGTGTGTGTGTTAAATCAAGCTCTCATTTTGGACTTCAGGCTGACCATGCTTCTCCTACCTCCACCTCTTGAGTCCTGGGATTATAGGCATGTGTCACTATTTACCTAGTTTTCTGATCTTTTACTGAAAGAAGGACAAAACCAAGCTCGGTGTGGTGGCACATACCTGTAGTCCCAGCACTCAGGAGTCAGAGGCAGGAGGATTGTCCTGAGTTCAAGACCAGCCTGAACTGCATAGGGAGGCCTTATCTTTACAAAAAAAAA
>NW_004524863.1:668143-668706 GCF_000260255.1 Octodon degus
AGAACTTGAACTTCAGGGCTTTGGTTTTATTTTATTTTATTTATTTATTTTTTTTAGATTATTTTTATTTGTGTGTGTGTGTGTGTGTGTGTGTGTGGCCAGCTCAGCCCACCAGAGGGCGCGGCTGGCTGGCATGTGGTGCTGGGAGATTGAACTGTGGTCCCTGTGCTTTGCTAAGCTTGTTCTAAGTAGGTGCTTTAGACCACTAAGCCATCTCACCAGCCCCGGTTTTGTTTTATTTTAGACAGTGTCTTTCCGTATAGTCCAGGCTGGTCTTGAACTCATTGTGTAGCCCAGGCTGGCATCAAATTTGTCTCAGTCTTCCTGCCTCAGCCTGCAAGTGCTGAGATTATAGGCATGTACCACCATGCCTAACAATATTTCCTTTCTTAAATCTGAGTCAAGTACCCTGTACTGCCAGGCACACTGGCATGTCCCTGTAATCCCAGCAATTTGAGAAGCTGAGGCAGAAGAGTCCCAAGTTTGATTTGTTTTTGTCTTTTTTAAGACAGGGTCTCTTGTGCTGTTCAGGCTGGCCTTGAGCTCACTTTGTAGCCCAGCCT
>NW_004524863.1:668851-670987 GCF_000260255.1 Octodon degus
AGCCCAAATGAAGGAGTTTTAAAAGCTCTGAGATGCACAGTAAAAAACCTTGAAAAATGGCCAAATTTGACATTTGTGATACTAACATGTCTACTGAATTTCTGTACAATTTGAAAAGACTTTCTGACTTTAAAAAAAAGTTTGATTTTTTTTTTTTTTTTTTTTTCAGAGCCGGGGTTTGAACTCAGGTCCATGTGCTTGCCAGGCAAGCACTTATTCAACTGAGCTATTTCCCCAGCCCCGGCCTTTTTTTTTTTTTTTTTTTAACTGTGGTTTCATCAAGTCACTAAATTGCTCAGGCTGGGCTCAGACTTGCAGTCCTGTCCCAGCCTCGGAGAACACTAGGGTTGCAAGTATGTGCTACAACATCTGGCTTCTCTGATCAGGCTAAAGTATTGCCCATAGAAATTAGGAACAATTGAGATCAACAGGGTAGGTTTGTTTGTTTTGAGAAAGGATCTCACTGTTTAGGATGCCTGTGAACTCATTATGCAGCCAAAGCTGGCCTCAGACTTGTAGCAGTCCTCCTGCCTCAGTCTCCCGGTGCTGGGGTTATAAACTATACCACCACCCTGGTGAGAAATGCTTCCCCCCCCCCCATTTTATGTATTTGGTACAGGGTCTCACTTTGCAGCTCAGACTCATAGTGATTCACCTGTTTTTAGCCTCCCTGGTGCTGGCGCTGGAGTGACAGTTGCAGGCTCTTTGTGCCCCAGGGGGTGTGGCTGGTGTGGCATATTGGGGATCGAACCCTGGTCCCTGTGCTTGTCAAAGTAAGTGCTTAATCCCGTGAACTGTCTCTAAACTGCTGAGCTATCTTGCTGCCCAGGAATGCTTTTTTTTTGGGGGGGGGGATTTTAGGGAAGGGTCTACAGGGTGTTCAGAGTCTCAGTACTAGATCAGACTCAAGTGATCCACCTGTTCCCAGTCTCAACTGACTCCTGCTGAACTATTTGGCCCTAGGAATGCTACTTCAAAAGACATAGGGGGCCGGGGAGATGGCTCAGTGGAATAAGCACTTCCCTGGGAAGCACAAGGGTCTGAGTTCAGTCCCCGGTTCCACCAAAAAAAAAAGACACAGGGCAGGCATGGTGATACACACCTGTAATCTCAGCAGTCAGGAGGCTGACACAGAGAGATCACTAAATTAGAGGCCAGCCCAGGCTAGCTATCCAATGAGTTTAAGGTAGCCTAAGCTACCCTGTCTCAAAAGGCTGGGGCAGCATTGCTATAAACAGATTTGAGAAATAGCTGTAACTGAACAGTTGTGACTAATTTTCAATATTGCTTTAATATATTTAAAAATGTATTTATTTGGTACAGGGTCTTGCTATGCAGCTTAGACTTTTAGTGATCCTTCTGTCTCAGCCTCTCCAGCACTAGGATTACAGGCCTGTGGCACCATGCCCGGTTTTTAGTTCTTTTTTATTTTTAATGGTAAATAAAAAGGAGAGCATATTCATTCATTACTTGTGACGGTTCTCACTTAAGGATAAAAACAACCTGTTTTTGTTTTATGTCCACATTCATGGAAAAATGACCTCTAACCTAAGAGTTTCTAGATTTAATTTAAGATTTGGGCTCTCCTTTTTTTTTTTTTTTTAAATCTCTTGGTTTGGATAGCTTTTTTGTTGTGTAGGGGTGTTTTTTCTTGTGGTACTGAGGAATGAACCAAAAGCTTCCAAACTGAGTTACACCCCCATTCATTCATATATACAGTCACTCAGGTTTTGAGACAGGGTCTCACCAAATTGCCCAGGCTGAGCTCAAACTTGTGATCCTTCTTTCTCCTGCTAAGGCCTCTCACAGCTGTGGGATTAGAGCATCTGCGTCTACATCTTTCTTTCTTTACTCTTTCAATTTTTTATATAATGAGTACATTCATCATAGGGAGTTGGTACCTGAACATAATATATTTTCTTTTCCTATTCTCCCTTTTTCTCTCATTTACGAAAGCTTTGTTTCCATTTTTTTTCCTCTTGTCCCTTCTCTCCTTCCTCCCTCCCCTTTCCTTGTTCCTCTTCTCATTCAAACATTTTCTTCCCATGTCCAGTATCTGTTGTACATTTTTTTTTCTGCTATACATTTTGGTCTCATTTACACTTTGGGTTTCTCACACCAAAGAAACAGCTCAGT
>NW_004524863.1:671475-673449 GCF_000260255.1 Octodon degus
GGTCCCTCTGCTTTGCCAAGCCTGTTCCAAGTAGGTGCTTTAGACCACTGAGCCATCTCAGCAGCCCCATCTTGCTGCTTTTTATTTCCCATTCACCTACCCTCTCTCTCTTTTTTTTTTAAACATTTATTTATTTATTGTGTGTGTGTGTGTGTGTGTGTGTGGCCAGCTTAGCCCACCAGGGGGCAGAGCTTCCTGGCATGTGGTGCTGGGGGATCGAACCAGGGTCCCTGTGCTTTCCCAAGCCTGTTCCAAGTAGTTGCTTTAGACCACTGAGCCATCTCGCCAGCCCCTACCCTCTCTTTAGCCCCTTTTCACCTCCTTATTTACAAAGCTTTGTTTCCATTTTTTCTTCTCTCATTTTTTTTCTTTTCTATCTTTCCCTTCCCCTCCCTGCTCCCCTCCCTGCTCCCTAGTTCCCTTTCCCATTTGAACATTTTATTTATTTATTTATTTATTTATTTATTTTTTGCAGAACTGGGAATTGAACTCAGGCCCTTGTGCTTGCCAGGCAGGCGTTTATTCTACCGAGCTATCTCCCCAGCCCTTGAACATTTTCTTATGTCACAATATCTGTTACATATTTTGGTTCTTATTTACACATTCAATGCAATATTTACACATGTGAATCCAGCTTATTTAAGAATATGGTCTCAAGGTGCATCCATGTAGCTGTCTCAAGTTTGTCTTTTTGTTATAGCTGAGTAGTACTCCATTGTATTAAAAAACTGCATCATGGGGCCGGGGAGTTAGGTCAGTAGAATAAATGCTTGCCTGGCAAGTGCAAGGGCCTGAGTTCAATCTCCAGTTCCGCAAAAAAACAAAAAAAACTGCATCTTTATCCATTCATTGGTTGAGGGGCATTTAGGCTCTTCCAAGATTTAGCTGTTACAAACTGTGCTGCCAAAAACATAGGTATGAATAAATCGCTGTTTTGTGATACTTTTAATTCTTCTGAGAAAATACCAAGAAAGAGGTATAGCTGGGTCAAATGGAACCTCTAGTTTTAGTGAGGTTTTGTTTTGTTTTGTTTTGTTTTGTTTTGTTTTGTTTTGTTTTGTTTTGTTTTAGAATCTCGGCGCTAATTTCCAGAGTGGTTGCATCAGTCTGCACTCTCACAAACAATGAGTTTGTTTTGTTTTTTTTCCCCCAAAGCTCTGTCAGCATTTGTTACTGATTTCTTAATAATAACCATTTCTGGAGTGAGATGGAATCTCAGCATTATTTTAATTTGCATCTATTGAATGACCAGTGGTATTGAACATTTTTTTCATATATTTATATGCTGTTTCTATATCATCTGAGAAGTGTCTATTCATTTCAGATGCCCATTTTTGGACTGGGTCTTTAAATTTGGAGGGGTCCAATTTTTTTTTTGTTGTTGTTCTTTATATATTTTAGGTATTAGTCCTTTGAGGAATAGCCTGCAAAATTTTGTTGGTGCAAGGTTTTATTGATAATGTCTTTGCCTACACTGGTGCCTTCAAGAATTTTGCTATTGGGGCTGGGGAGATGGCTCAGTGGAATAAGCACTTCCCAGGCAAGCACAAGGGCCTGAGTTCAGTCCCCAGTTCTGAAAAAAAAATTCTGCTATTCTATCTTCCAGCAGACTTAGTGTTTATGATGCAGTATTTAGATCATTGATCCTTTTTTTTTTTTTTTTTTTGGTTGGGGGGGAATCAGGGATTGAACTCCTGCCAGGCAAGCGCTTATTCTACTGAGCCATCTCCCTGGCCCTCTTTGATCCATTTTGATTTCAGTTTAGTGCATAGTGAAAGAATGAATGTGGAAAGCCAGTTTTTTCAGCACCATTTATTAATGAGACTTTCTTCCAGTGAAGGTGTTTTTGACTCCTTTGTCAAAGATTAGGTGCCTGGGGCTGGTGAGATGGCTCGGTGGTCTAAGGCACCTACTTAGAACAAACTTAGCAAATCACAGGGACCGCGGTTCAATCCCCAGCACCACATGCCAGCC
>NW_004524863.1:674034-679396 GCF_000260255.1 Octodon degus
TTTTTTTTTTTGCGGAACTGCGGATTGAACTCAGACCCTTGCACTTGCCAGGCAAGCACTTATTCTACTCAGCCCCATGGGTGTTGCCTTTGTGTCTAGCTACACCACTGAATTTGGTAATTAACTCTGGAAATGTTTGGGTAGCGTTTTTGGGGTCTTGCATGTAGTATATCATGTCATCCCCAAAAATGTTAATTTCACTTCTTTCTTTCCTATCCTTACTCCTTTTATTTTTTTCTCTGAGTAAGAGTTGTGATAGTGAACATCTTTGCCTTGTTCCTGATTTTAGATTGAAAGCTTTCACTTTCAGTGGTATGATGGTGGCTGTTGGTTTGTCATAGATAGCTTTTATCAGATTTAGATAAGGATCATCTATTCCAATTTTCTGTAGGGTTTTTATCATGAATGGGTGTTGGACTTTGTCAAAAGCTTTATTTTTTGCATCTATTGAGATGATCATACAGTTTTTGTCCTTGGTTCTGGGTTTTTTTTCCCCCCTTGGCTCTGTTAATCTAGTGTATGTATGTATGTATGTATGTATGTAATTTTTTTTTTTTTTTTAATTTTTTGAGGAACAGGGGATTGAACTCAGACCCTTACACTTGCCAGGGAAGCGCATATTCCACTGAGCCATCTCCCCGGCCCCTGTATTTTTTTTTTTTTTAATTTAATTTATTTATGTGTGTGTGTGTGTGTGTGTGTGTGTGTGTGTGTGTGTGTGGCCAGCTCAGCCCACCAGGGGGCGGGGCTGGCTGGCATGTGGTGCTGGGGGATTGAACCGCGGTCCCTGTGCTTTGCTAAGCTTGTTCCAAGTAGGTGCTTTAGACCACTGAGCCATCTTACCAGCCCACCAGCCCCTGTATTGTATTTATTGATTTGTGTATGTAGGACCATCCCTGAGATGAATCTTGCTTGGTCATGGTGTATAATCTTGATGATTTGCTGCACTCTGCTTGCCAGTATCTTATTGAGGATTTTTACATCTATGTTCAATAGGGAGATTGGTTTGTAGTTCTCTTTTTTGGTTGGATCCCTCTCTGGTTTAGGTATCAGGATAATGCTTGCTTCCAAAAATAAATTTAGGAGTATTGCTTCTCTTTGAATTCCATTAAAGAGTTCGAGAAGTAGCAGCATTGTTTTCTCTTAGTTTCTTGTAGAATTTAGCAGTGAGTCTCCATCAGGGCCTGGGTATTTATTTATTGCGGTACTGGGGATTGAACTCAGGACCTTGTGCTTGCCAGGCAGGCACTTACGCTGTAGAGCTATATCCCTGGTCAAGTTGGTAGATTTATTTATTTTATTTTATTTTTGGGGGGCCTCCTCAGTCTGCCCTGGGGGTGGGGCTGGAGCACCATGTTATACATAAGACAGAACAGCAGTCCCTATGCTTTGCCTAAGCTTGCCTAAGCAGGTGATTTAGACCACTGAGCTATCTCCCCGGCCCCGGTAGATTTTTAAGGATGGCACAGCTTCTGGATCTGTCTGTTGAACAGCCAGAGGCTTTTCTGTCAAATTTTTTTTCTCGGTACCAGAGATTGAACTCAGGACCCCGTGCTTGCCAGGCAAGCACTTATTCTACTGAGCTATCTCCCCAGCCCTGGTAGATTTTTTTTTTTTTTTAATTTTATTTATTTGTGTGTGTGTGTGTGTGTGTGTGTCCAGCTCAGCCCACCAGGGGGCGGGGCTGGCTGGCATGTGGTGCTGGGGGATTTAACCACGGTCCCTGTGCTTTGCTAAGCTTGTTCTAAGTAGGTGCTTTCGACCACTGAGCCATCTCACCAGCCCCCTGGTAGATTTTTAATTACATCTTCAATTTTATTAACTGATTCTAAGGTTATTTAGGATTATTGTATCTTCTTGATTCAACTCCTGCTAACATGGGCATGGCTGTTTCCAGACACCTGGCACTGCTTCTCCTTCCATAACTGCAAACACAGAGCCAGGAAGATAGCTGAGGAGAATAATGGCTTCTTTGGGCAGCCTAAGAGTCTGAGTTCAATCCCTAGTTCTGAGACACGAGGACGAAGGTGACATAGATTCATTCATTCACTTTAAAACATAACTGCAAACACAGGGTGATTGTGTACACTTCTGAATCACAAATAGCTTGTGGAACTGCAGAACTGTCCCCAATCATTTCCGTCATTCTGGGAGCTAACGTTGGTCCCAGTTTATATAAGGGACTAACCGATAGGCAAGATGGCAGCATCAGGACTGCTGCGCTCTTTCTCTTGGCTGCTGGTTCTGGCCAGGATCCCTTGCGGACCTTTAGCATGCTCAAAGTTCTACATGTGTGACCCGCCTAATGACAAACCAGACTGGCTGAAAGTTGGACGGACCTTGGGCACCACTGCCTTCCTTTGGTTCTGTTATGGGTCAACTGTGCGTAGGAACCAGATCAGCCAAATAGAAATTTGAATAGAGCCTTTTATTTACTGAGCTCAGGTCTGTTAGCCACTTCTCACGCAGGAGAATGCAGATGGGCAATCGAACATAGGTAGCAGAGGGGTGTTCATAACAGAAATCACATCTAGTTTGGTAAGCAATTTTGTTATCTAGCTCAGAACAACAGAAGACTGCATTTATTTGACACAGCTCAAACTGTAACTAAAGGGTCTTTTATAGTTTGACAGGCACATATGTTTATAAGATATATCTTAAGCTGACCACATTATAGGAGATGGTTAGGGAGGGAATTTGTTTTAGCTTGCAAATAACATAATGAAGATGTTTTAGAATATAAAAGAAATGGGTTGGAATAAGCTTTGGAAATGCTTATATAGTGTGCACCTCATACAGTTATAACAGATGCTCTAGCTCTTCCAACCTGTTGACTTGAGAATGTGAGAACAGTTATATGTAAGTGTATCAAGCCAGCTTTTGTGTTTTGCTTAAATAATAAAAATACTGGGGCCGGGGAGATGGCTCAGTAGAATAAGTGCTTGCCTGGACAGCACAAGGGCCTGAGTTCAATCCCCGGTTCCGCAAAAAAAAATAAGAATAAAAATACTTATGTACCCCCCAAAAAATAAATAAAAATAAGGGACTAACCTGTGGGATAGGTATGCATTTGTGTGCTGGGAGGAGGATCCAGCCATTCAACACTAAGCTGGCTTCTTTCCCTAAGCCTTTTTCATCTTCTGTAGAAACCAAGGACGGATTCAAATGTATCAAAAAACATGAATGTGGGTTTACAGGAGCCGTATACTGTTTAATCAAATCCCATGTTGGGGCTAAATGTAAGCCAGCAGGAAAAGGGTGTTTCTCAAGCATGAGCTTAGAAAGATGTATTTTCTTTTATTAGAAAAGAGGGGCTCTGACTACTTGCTGTAAATTCTTTGTGCACGTCATGCACTGAGCTCACTCTGTAGTGCCTCTTGCCTTCGCATTGTGCTTCAGGTTCTAACTTTTATCAGTATCCAAAGAACTCTGGGTCTTTGTGGAACAGAAATGCATTTTTTTCTCATCCTGTGGTTGTGAGTCTGTGGGCCTACAAGGTCTCCCTAGGTAGATCAGACTCGTAGATTGGACTCTTAGTGAACCGCCTGTGTTCAGCCTCCCAAGAGCTGGGATTACAGGCACATGCCACCACGCCCAGTATCTCAGCAAGCCTTGCCCCTGGCAGGCCGGTGAGGCTAAGGTTTGCTGCTGAGGCCTGGGTTTGCCGCCGCTGCTGCTGTTGCCTGCCTAAGCAGGTGCTTTAATCCACTGAGCTATTTGACCAGCCCTTAATGCTTATTTTAACAGTTTGAGGGAACTTGAAGACTGATCTTGCAAAGATCCATCTGCCTCAGCCTCATAAGTGCCACGATTGCAGGCATTCATCACCACACCTGGTCAGTTTGAGGGATTTTTTTTTTTTTTTTGCGGAAGAGGGCATTGAACTCAGGACCTTGTACTTGCCAGGGAAGTGCTTATTCTACTGAGCCATCACCCCGGCCCAGTTTGAGGGATTTCTATAGCACAGTTTTAGTTTCTCCTTGAAAAATTATTTGAAGGACTATAAGGCATCCCAGCTGTAAACAACATTTTCTCTTAAGGGACTGCTTTGTTGCTAAGGAGCGAGGCCCCCAGACTGTTATTTATTCTGTTTTTCAAATCAGATCCTGTGGTTATTGTTGTTTGTTTCTTCTTGTTTTTGTACTGGGAATTATACTCAGGACCTTGTACTCGGCCAGGCAGGTGCTGCACTGCTGAATTATATCCTCACATCTGTTGGAATTCAGGTCCACATTTTCTCTATGGCCTTCTCCCTCACAACCACAAAGATTCTGTAATCTGTATTTGAAGGCATTCCACATTTTCTCCACTATGTCTGTTGCTTATAAGATCTTCCTCCAACCAAAAAAGCAATTCAGAAATGCTCTGAGCGTATTTCACACATATTGGGTCTTGGCCTGGGGTTGCGACCTCTCCTGCCTTTCCATCTTGGAGGCTGGCACTGCCTGCGCAGTGTGTAGGGGCACCAGCCAGAGATGGATTGCGCAGGCTACAGATAATGAGCGGGAAGAGTTGGCTTCTAGTGATTGCACAGGGACCAGCTGTGGGCGGCTGACCCAGCGACAGAGGGGACACTAAACTCACAGCCTCCTCCAGGGCACCAGTGGCCAGGCAGGCATGGTACAGCTCTCCAGAGGGCAAGTGTACCCACCCAGGGGTACATTCAGCCTTTCTGATGCCCACTCAACCCTGCCACATTTACTCCAGACAGCAAAGGGACCTGGGACAACCCAGTTCTTCCAGATGCCCCTGCTATGCCCTCCCTGCCTCCCTCTCTTCCTCTTTTCCCATCCCCTCCAGCCCCCCACCCAGCCTTTCTTTTAGATGATCTATTCCCTATAGCCGCTAAAAACAATGCAAAACCACCATAGAAAACTTTCCACAGTTAAAACATCTGCTGTTCTTATCTTTGGGAGACCAGCTCCTTATAGAGAAGGTCTAGAGGACCTTAGAGCATTGAGTAGCTTGAACAAGTTCTGCAACAATAGTTTTTAAGTACTTTTTTTATTTCCTCTGTCCCTCGATCAAATGGGACCTTGTGCTTGCCAGCAGGTGCTTGTGCTGCTAAGCTATCTCCTCGCCCAACAACAGTTTTAACATACATGTTTTACTTTGCCCACAATTTGGTGACCAGTAAGAAAAACCAAAGTGTTCTGATTTTGGTTTTATGGTACTAAAGATTGAACCCAGATCTTAATTGAGCTACATTCAAGTTCTTTTTAAATTTTGAGACAAGGCCTTGCAACCCTTTTTTCTGTTTCAGCCTCTTACTAGAGTGCTGAGATTGCATGCATCACTACTCACAACTGCAAAGGTTTTTTTTTTGTTTTTGGTTTTTGGTTTTTTTTTTTTTTTTTTTTTT
>NW_004524863.1:679529-683955 GCF_000260255.1 Octodon degus
TCCTGCCTCAACTCCCTCACTGCTTGGATTAGAGGCATTTTGGACGCCCCTTGGGCTGATTGTTTTAAAAGCAGCCTTTCTAAAGGTCTCTTTTCAATCTTTTCTTTTCCTTTTTTTTTTTTTTTTTTTTGGTACTGTAGATCTAACTCAGGATCTTGGCACTTGCCAGGAAGGTGCTTATGTGGCTAAACTATCTCCCCAGCCTAGTCTTTTCTTTTCCTGCAACAGGAAGAAGGGATACTAAATTCTAAAAGGCTCTACAGAAACTTACTCTTGGCATGTAGCATTTTGTAATATATACATTACCATGGGCTCTAAAGATTTTTTAGCACAGACAGCAGTGCCGTAGTTGCTAGAAGAGGTATCTACGGCCTTTTGGACAGCAGGAGGAAAGGCATAGGCTTGTTCCAGGATTGGTTTACTTGTACACATATATGTATATGTAATCTTTTAGATTGCAAAGCACTTTCACATCTATTGTAATTTAATTGTTACAAGACAACTTTGTGAAATATGTGTTGACTCTTAATGCTGTTTTATAAATGAGGAAACTGAGGCTTTGATCTCATTCTATCTTCAAAATAATCTAGTGCAGTCAGGTGTGGCACATGCCTTTAATCCCAGTACTTGGGCGGCTGACACAGGAGATTGCTATCAAGGACATCCTGAACTACTAGGGAGACTATCTCAAAAAACCATAATAACCTAGTACAGAAAATTTATTGTATTTAAAGGCCTTGGTCCTATCTCAAAAAACCATAATAACCTAGTACAGAAAATTTATTGTACTTAAAGGCCTTGGTCCTATCTCAAAAAACCATAATAACCTAGTACAGAAAATTTATTCTACTTAAAGGCCTTGGTTCTACTTACCTAGTACAATGTAACTCTTGCTTTGACAGCACATATACTTTATTTTTTTGTGGAACCAGGGATTGAACTCAGGCCCTTGCACTTGCCAGGCAAGCGCTTACTCTACTGAGCCATCTCCCAGCCACATATACTTTATTTATTTATTTATTTATTTATTTATTTATTTAGAACTGGGGATTGAACTCAGACCCTTGCGCTTGCCAGGCAAGCACTTATTCTACTGAGCCATCTCCCCAGCCCCCTGGCCACATATACTTTAAAAGCTAGTAACATAACTGGTTGTCATATTTTAAAGTTGGTGTTAGTCAGATGTGGTGGCCCATGCCTGTAATCCCAGCACTTGGGAGACTAAGGCAGGAAGATCACCATGAGTTTGAGTTTGAGGCCAGCCTAGGTTACATAGCAAGACCCTGTAAATAAATAAATCAGTGAATGAATGCTGAATTTCTGTTGCAGCTCAGTATTCTCATAGCAACCACTTTTTCTTTGGTTGGGGAGAGAATATCTAAACATAGAAAACATAAACTATGCCATTTATCTCTGTACTGATGGATAACTTTCTTGAGTCTCAGGCACATCTTTTTTTTTTTTTTTAATGTATTTAGTATAGGGTCTCACTGCACAGATTGGACTTTAGTGATTCTCCTGTTTTCAGCCTTCCAGAGCGCTGGGATTACAGGTGTGTGCCACCACACCCATTCTCAGTCACTGTCTCAGTGCACCCCGGGGTCTTTGGAGTGTCCTTGCATCTGCTTAAGAGGAACTTTAATCTTCTGAGCTATCTGGCTGGCCCTCTCTTTTTTTCTTTTTTTTTGTATCTTTCTAGTTAATTTTTCTGAGATATTTTAAAAAATTCCTCCAGTTCAGGTATATGGGTGATACTTTTTTTTTTAATCTGAAAAAGTCTTTAACCCTCTCATTAAGTTATAAATACAAATACACATGCACACAAACATGTCTAAGGATACCTTAATGATTATTTTCTTTTGACACATCTTAGAAAATTTTTCAGCTTTATTTGATTTATCTTTTTTTTTTTTGTAGTCTCCTGTCAGTTACTTCCTTTTAGTTTCTTGTTTTCCCTGTGCTTTCCCAGAAGGATTGCAAGTGCTGCTGTGAGAAGACACCCTCTGCCTCCGCATCCTCCCAGGCTGGAGAGGTTGGGTGCTGCCCACACGCTGTGAGCTGGGCAGATCTTGCCAGCAGCATTAGTAATTGGTCAGTTTCCCCATTTATTTTCTTTCTTTCTTTCTTTTTTTTTTTTTTTTTGGTGGAACTGGGGATTGAACTCAGGCCTTTGCACTTGCCAGGGAAGCACTTATTCCACTGAGCCATCTCCCCGCCCCCCCCCCCATTTATTTTCCTTACTGGGTTTCAGAAGCACAGGCAGTGCTCAGATGGGGTGGGCTGAGTACTCCAACAACTGCCCTGCCCTGGAGTCCCAGGGAATGCTAATGATGCTGGGATACTGCAGGCACTTAGCGCTGCTGTTGTCTTCAGACTGGTAATGTCTTCCAAGCTGTTCTGTGGCCTTGCAGCTTCCTTATGTCAAATAATGGTCTTATGAAGAAAGACTTGAGTCCCTATAGCCCTTTTGATATAAAGAAGAGATGAGTAAGTAATACAGATTTTTTGTTGTTGTTTTTCTTTGCAGAACTCATCCTGTTTTGTTCTTGCTGCCCGACATGCCAGTGCTTCTTCCACGGTAAGATTTTTTAAAAAGGCAGAATTACTGGGGCAACCTGAGTATCCTGGAAGTATCCATTACTGTTGTTATTTTTTATTTTTTTTTATTTATTTATTTATTTTTTATTTATGAGAGAGAGAGAGAGAGAGAGAGAGAGAGAGAGAGAGAGAGAGAGAGAGAGAGAGTGTGTGGTGTGTGTGTGTGTGGCCAGCTCAGCCCACCAGGGGGCGGGGCTGGCTGGCATGTGGTGCTGGGGGATTGAACCGCGGTCCCTGATGCTTTGCCAAGCTTGTTCCAAGTAGGTGCTTTAGACCACTGAGCCATCTCTCCAGCCCTTTTACTGTTGTTATTACAACAGTAATTATTACTAGTACTGTTTTAAGAAGCAGTTTACTCTCCAGGTGCTGTAGTGCACCCATATAATCCTCGCTATTCAGGAAGCTTGAAGCAGAAGGATCAGAAGTTTGAAACCAGCCCAGGCAAATAAGACCCTGTTCTGGTGTCCCGGTCAGGGTGGACGGCAGGTAGGATGGAGGCAACTTTAGAGCAGCATTTGGAGGACACAGTGAAGAATGCCTCCATTGTTGGAGTCCTGTGTACAGACTCACAAAGACTTAATCTGCTGAGGGACTCTTATCAGATGAGGTGCTGGGGTGATACCTATCCAGGCTCAGCAAGCAGCTAATACTGACCCCTGACCCCACTGAGATTCCTGTGGTGTGTGTAGAATCAGATAATGGGAACAGTATGATCCAGAAGCATCATAGCATCACGGTGGCAGTCACAAAATGGCCTTCTAATGTCCCCTGTCAGTTCTTTAGCACCCACCCCTCCATTGAGACTCAGTCCTACATGATAATGGTCTTGTAAAACTATTACAGTTCCACTGGCTAGGCCATGCATCTGATGTGCACTACGCATTTTTCTTTTTTCTTTTTTTTAATGTCAGAAGGACTTTTTTTTCTCCGAATGCCTTCAGGGCAGGTTTGGCTGGCTTGAGTTGTGGGGATTGAACCACAGCAACCTGAGCCTGACTGCTTTGTTGAAGCAGCCACTTAAAGAACTGTGCTAAGGGGAAGCGCCCCCCCCCCCCTTTGTTTTTGATTAAGTTGCTTTGTAACCAGTATATCAGGATATTAGAAAAGGATCGTGTTTTGAGGCAGGAGGTCCAGGTTACTTTGTATATAAAATTTTACATTCAATAAATCTGTGTAGGGGAAAGCTTGGAGGAAGAAAGAAAGGATGGATGGACCTTGTCCTGTAATCCCAGAACACTGGGAGGGTGAGGCAGGAGGATTCCAAGTTCAAGCCCAGCCTGAGCAATTTAGCAACTTAGTGACACCCTGTCTCTCTCTTTCTTTCTTTCTTTCTTTCTTTCTTTCTTTTTTTTTTTTAGAACCGGGGATTGAACTCAGGCCCTTATGCTTGCCAGGGAAGCACTTATTCTATTGAGCTATCCCCTGGCCCCTCCCTGCCTTAAAATTTAAAAAAATTTTAAAGCTACTGGAGATGTAGCTCATGCCAAAGTTCCTGAGTTCAACCTCTAATACTGAAAGAATATGGGAGGAGGCTAAGAATGTAGCTCCCTGGTAGAGTGCTTTCCTAGCTTATGTGTAAGGCCCTAGCTTCAGTCTCCAGTACCATCAAAGAAAGAAAGAGGACATGGAGGAAGGAAGGAACTGATTCAGTGGTATAGTGAAAATGGGAATAACAAATGCTTTTGCCTCATACAAGTTTTTAAATTATAGATTATATATGACATAAAAATGGGCTTTTTGGGCCGGGGAGATGGCTCAGTGGAATAAGCGCTTCCCTGGCAAGTGCAAGGGCCTGAGTTCAATCCCTGGTTCCGCAAAAAAAAAAAAA
>NW_004524863.1:684811-686836 GCF_000260255.1 Octodon degus
TGTGGTGCTGGGGGATCGAACCGCGGTCCCTGTGCTCTGCCAAGCCTGCTCCAAGTAGGTGCTTCAGACCACCGAGCCATCTCACCAGCCCCAGGCATGGCTCCCTTTGCCTAACTCTTTTTTATTTTCCTGGTACCAGGGATTGAACTCAGGACCTTGCACTTGCCTGGCAGGTGCCATTGCCACTGAGCCATCTCCTCGGCCCTTCTCTGCCTAATTCTTTTACCATCATGGAAACAGACAGTAGTTGACCAGACTTCCCTGCCAGAGAAAGCCAAATGATACCAAAAAATCTTCTCTTCTTGTCACCTACATGTCAGGAAGTCTCAAACTTTTTGATGATTACTTAGCCCTTCTTTTTTTCTAGAATTTGAAAGATGTATTGGCCAACCTGATACCTAAGGAGCAGGCCAGAATTAAGACCTTCAGACAGCAACATGGCAAGACTGTGGTGGGCCAAATCACTGTGGACATGGTAAGAGTTGTGGGGTCCTGGCTAGGAAAAGCAGGCCTTATGGTGTACCTCAACAAAGTGCCATTCTTCCAACTGACTGTTGAAAAAAGTATTCTGTCCTATACAAGGAAATATTGGGGCTTATGGTGTTCATTACAGATTAGATTGTTCTTTTCTACAAATTTAATACTTACATCAATCCTAATTCACCTATAGGAAAAATGATTGTAATTTCCAGACCTGTTGCTGACCCCTCAGCCTTTGGAGGCAGCATTGTTTGCCTTTTTTTTTTTTTTTTTTTTTTTTTTTTTTTTTGTGGAACTGGGATTGAACTCAGACCCTTGAGCTTGCCAGGCAAGCACGTATTCTACCGAGCCATCTTTCCAGCCTCTGGAGGCAGCATTGTGTATCTAGATGTATACTTCAGTAGGTTCTATATAACAGCTTTAGGATGGTGCACCCCCACCTCCCGCCACAATCTTACAAGTTTGAGCAACTCACATGGTAATTCTGTTCAGCCATTGGTTTTCTTCCTATCCCTGTAATAGATCTCATTCTGTTTACTTAATTTGAGAATCAGAAGAGTGTTAAGAGGGACCAGGGAGATGGCTCAGTGGAATAAGCGCTTCCCTGGCAAGCGCAAGGGTCTGAGTTCAATCCCTGGTTCCGCCAAAAAAAAAAAAAGAGGTTAAGAGTGAGCAGGAGGAAAGATACAATTAGAAAAGTAAAATAGAGGTAGAAACATCAAAGAAAGGTATTAATTTCTCAACTTAAATTTTTCCAGTATTGGTGGTCTTTACAAAGTTCAGTCATTTGTAAATTGATACTCTAGATATTTTTCTCCCTTAAGTGAAGAGAATTATGTTTTCTCCCTCAGGTTCCATGAAACTAATAAACTCTAGTCCGAATAATTCTGACTACTAGTCACACCCTCTTTTCTTTAGATGTATGGTGGCATGAGAGGCATGAAGGGACTGGTCTATGAAACATCAGTTCTTGATCCTGATGAGGTAAGACATCATCGTGTCATGCACTAATATCATTGAGTTTACTGGTCATGCAAACCGTACATGCAAAACCAGAGTAAGCCAGTGGGTAGAAAGAACAGCACAAATTACCTACTTTTGTATTTTGGAAGGTTAGAACATAAGTGATGTGGAATGATTGAGGGGAAAAAAACTTTTTTAATATGTCAAAGTACAAAATGAGGGTACTATGCAAAGATAAAGCTAGGTGCAGTGGCACATACCTGTAACCTAACTACCTAGGAACCTGAGTCAGGAGGAGCACTGTTTGAGTTTGAGGCCAAGCTAAACTGCATAGAGTACTTCTATCTCTAAAAGGTGTAGCCCAGTGGTAGAGCTCCCCTGGGTTCCATCACCAGTGGCATGCACACAGAAAAGACATAAATATGTAAGAATTTAAATTTTAAAAATCCTATTCTAAGCTGTTGAAATCTTTGATATGAATAGAACTTAGAGGCTAATACACTTGAAAATTTCACTCTTCTCCCTCCAGGGCATCCGCTTCCGAGGCCACAGTATCCCTGAGTGTCAGAAACTGCTGCCCAA
>NW_004524863.1:687966-688937 GCF_000260255.1 Octodon degus
TTTATTCCACTGAGCCATCTCCCCAGCCCCAGCATCTCGAGATATTGATCAAGAGTGCAAAGGAGGTTAGTGTCCTAGGAACAGGATCCCCAAACCAGTGAGTGTTACTTTCTGAGAATGACATGTACCCTTAATAGTTTGAACTCTGTCTGAGCACAGTGGCACACACCTGTGGTCCCAGCTGCCTAAGGGACTGAAGCGGGAAGGTTCCCAAGTTCAAGTACAGCCTATGCAATTTAATAACACCCTGTCTCAAAATAAATAAAATAGAAAGGACTGGTAATATAGCCTACTGATCAAGCACTAGCCTACGATACACAAGGCCCTAAATAATTTCCCACTGCCAGGGAAAAAGAGTTTGAATTTGTGATTGAGGCATGGTAAACCTGTTGTGTGTTGTGTCTTATCGTGATGTATAACACAGTAAAGCACCTAAGTCCTTGTATGCTCTTCACTTCCCTGCATACTCAAAATTGGTGGATAAAGTACAAGTATATATGCCTAGGTTTATAAAATGACATCCCATTTTGTTTAGTTTCTTATTTGGACACAGGTAGTATAGAGATTGCGAAATTCTTTTTACCAAACAGCTACAGGAAATGATTTTTCCCCCAGAACTGGGAGTGGATCCCAGGGGCACTATCATTGAGGTTCATCCCCAGACCTATCTATTTCTTTATTTTTATTTTTTTGAGACAGTCTCTCCATGTAGTTCAGTCTAGCCTTGAACTCACTATGAACCCCAGGCTGGCCTCAGACTTGTGACAATCCTCCTGCCTCAGCCTCCTGAGTGCTGGGATTACAGGTATGCACCACCATGCCCAACTGCTCCAGCCCTAGTTTTTGTTTTGTTTTGTTTGTTTGTTTTGTGTTAGGACTTGAACTCAGGATCTTGTGTTTGCCAGGCAGGTACTGTGCCACTCAAGTGTATCCCAGCCCCTCTGGTTTTTTTTTTTTTTTTTTTTTTTTTT
>NW_004524863.1:689505-691646 GCF_000260255.1 Octodon degus
TGTTTTTGGACTTAAAGTTTTTTTGGCTGGCTATGTGAAATACGTTCTTGGACTTCTGCCCTCTTAATTTATTCTTGGCCATTTTCTTTGATATCCGCGTGCAGCTGATCCAGCTCCAGAGCACGCCATCTGCAGGCTCACAGCCCAGGAAGTTCCGGAAAGCAGGAGCCAGTCAAATCGGCTCGCGAGCCATAACCTCGCCCTTCGATCCTATCCCGCCCCATAAGGATTTTTTTTTTTTTTTTTTTTTCTCCTCAAATGCCTTCAGGGCACTTTTGGCTGGCTGGAGGGTTGTGGGGATCGAACTAGAATAAGCTGAGGCTCACAGCTTTGCGGAAGCAGCCACTTAAAGAACTGAGCTAGAGCCAGGCCCCCCCCAATTCTTTTTTTTTTTCCATAATTTTATTGAGAATGAAATAGCAATGAGATTGTTCCCCAATTCTTTTATTTTGAGAAAGTTACTCGGTTGTCCAGGCTGGGCTCAAACCCAGAGTGCCGAAAGTTCAAGTGTGCAGCACTACACCTTTATATTTTATTTGGAGAAAGGGTCTTGCTAAATTGCCCTGACTGACCTCAAAGTTAAAATCCTTCTGCCTCTGCCTCTTGAGTTAGCTGGTATTCATTACAGGCATGTACAAAAGCACCTGGCAAGCTATATAGCTTATGACCTGAGATGTCAACAGCCAGAAGGCCTTGAAGCAGTTACTGTGATGTAAGATCCTGAGTAGCGTGATACGCTGATCTGATGAAACCCTTTTAGGACCTGGCAAATCCTGCTTCACTTGGTTGGTCAATATTTATTTGCTAACTTTGTAGATAAATTTGTTTAGCTGGGCATGGTGATACATATTCTTTAGTCCCAACTATTCAGGAGGCTGAGGCAGGAGTCAGTTGAGCTTGCTAGTTTGGGACTAAGACCCCATCTCAAATACAAAATAGAGGGCCGGGGAGATGGCTCAGTGGAATAAGCGCTTCCCTGGCAAGCACAAGGGCCTGAGTTCAATCCCCGGTTCCACCAAAAAATAAAAATAAAAATAAAAACAAATCAAATACAAAATAGTTTTTGTTTTTTTTTTGTTTGTTTGTTTGTTTGTTTTTTTTTGCGGAACCGGGTATTGAACTCAGGCCCTTGCGCTTGTCAGGCAAGCGTTTATTCTACTGAGCCATCTCCCTGGCCCCCAAAATAGAGTTTTATTTTTGGTTGACACTGGGGAGATTGTTTATAGAAAAATAAAAAAGAAACACGTTTTTGGGTTTTTTTGTCTTTTTTGAGACAGGGTCTTGCTGTGCTGTTCAGACTGCCCTTGAGCTCACCTTGTAGCCCAGGCTGGTCTCCAACGCAAAACAACAATCCTTCTGCCTCAGCCTCCAGTGCTGGGATTATAGGTGTGTGCCACCACACCTGGCTTTTTTAATTGTTGTTTTGTGTGTGGTTCTGGGGATTAAACCCAGGACCTTTACACTGAATTATAATTCCACGTCTTTTTTGGCCTGAAACACAGGGGCATTCTACCACAGATCTACAGTCCTAGCCCTGTTTATTTATTTATTATTTTTTGGCAGAACCAAGGATTGAACTCAGGCCCTTGCGCTTGCCAGGAAAGCACTTATTCTACTGAGCCATTTCCCCGGCCCTATCCCTTTTTAGATGGTCTTGCTGAATAGCTAAATTGCCCAGGCTTCAGACTGGGCTTGAATTTGGATTCTCCTGCCTTAACTTTCCCAGAATACTGGGATTATAGGCATGTCCTACCAATTTATAAAACTATATATTAGCTTGGTATCATGGTGCACACCTGCAGTCCCAGCACTCTCTGAGAGGCTGTAGCAGGAAGATGACAAGTATGAGCCCAGCCAAAGTGACTTAGCAAGGTCCTATCTCAATTTTTTTTTTTTTTTTTTTGCAGAACTGGGGATTGAACTCAGACCCTGTTGCTTGCCAGGGAAGCGCTTATTCTACTGAGCCATCTCCCCAGCCCCAAAATAATTCATACGTTGTCATGAGACTGATCCAGTTTTACTTTTTTTTTTCTTTCTTTCTTTTTTTTTTTTTGCGGTACCAGGGATTGAACTTCTTTCTCAAATTTTTAAAAAGGGGGGCTGTTGAGATGGCTCAGTGGTCTAAAGCACCTACTTAGAAC
>NW_004524863.1:692929-693798 GCF_000260255.1 Octodon degus
ATGCAATCTTCGAACCCCAAGCTCAACATCTGGGCCAAAACCAGGTGTGGTGGCACACACCTGTAATCCCAGCACTGGGGAGGCTGAAAACAGGATTATGAGTCTGAACTGTGTAGTAAGACACCGTACCAAACACATTTTTTAAAAAGTTCAAGTCTAGTCTAAGTAACTTGACTTAACTGTCTCTCAGGTTTCTTTCTTTCTTTCTTTCTTTCTTTCTTTCTTTCTTTCTTTCTTTCTTTCTTTCTTTCTTTTTCTGTATTTTGGGGAAGGTTCTACAGGGTATTCAGGGTCTCTCTATTAGATCAGACAGACTTGTAGTGATTCTCCTGTTTACAGCCGGCCCACTCCTATCTCAAAATAGCTATGTGGAAGACTCTGGATTCAATTCTCAGTGCAAAAAATAAAATAAAATAAAAATTGAATACCACCATGTGACCTTTTGATATATATTACTGAATTTTCTTTTTTAAAAAATATTTATTTATTTATTTATTTAGTGTGTGTGTGTGTGGCCCGCTCAGCCCACCAGGGGGCGGGGCTGGCTGGCATGTGGTGCTGGGGGATTGAACCGTGGTTCCCGTGCTTTGCTTAGCTTAGCTTGTTCTAAGTAGGTGCTTTAGACCACTGAGCCATCTCACCAGCCCTACTGAATTTTCTTTGGAAGCCAAAAACATTTTTTAAAAGACCCCAAAACTTTGTGTCTTAATGCATCCATTAAAAGTCATGAGCTACCAAGTCTGGTCGTGTTGGCGCACACCTGTTATCCCAGCGCTGGGGAGGCTGAAAACAGGAGGATCACTCCAAGTCCAAGCCTGTGTAGTGAGTCCCTGTACCAAATACATTAAATAAAAAGTCGTGATAGTGGG
>NW_004524863.1:694629-695152 GCF_000260255.1 Octodon degus
CTGAGTCATCTCCCCGGCCCCTAGACTGGCCTTTAACTCACTCATAAGCCCAGGCTGGCCTCAATTTTGGTGAAACCCCTGCTTCAAACTCCTGAGTGCTAGGAGTACCAGTGTGAACCACCAGGCAGGGCAGAAACTTGGAAGCTTTAGTTCTTCAGCTTTGCAAGAGCTCCCTCTCCTGGCTGTTATTTTTAAAGCTGTAGTAGAGCACTTTCTGTGCAAGCATGAGCTGAGTCCCCAGCACTGAAAAAGAGGGGACAGGTGCAGGCTTCAGTGGGAGCTACAGAGCTAGGCTGGCATTCCTTCAGCCCTTTGACCAGTGAACAGAGGTAATTAGGGCTTCAGTATAACTGAGTGGTGTAAACTCCTAAGTAAGTTAGGATGTGGCAAACAGAGAACAAGGTTCTATATCTGCTCCTTCTTATTTCTCCACAGCGACCATGAGGGTGGCAATGTAAGTGCCCATACCAGCCATTTAGTGGGCAGTGCCCTTTCAGACCCTTACCTGTCATTTGCAGCAGCC
>NW_004524863.1:696442-706076 GCF_000260255.1 Octodon degus
TGCCCAATGACCCCATGTTTAAACTGGTTGCTCAACTGTATAAGATTGTACCCAATATTCTCCTAGAGCAGGGCAAGGCCAAGAATCCTTGGCCCAACGTAGATGCTCACAGTGGGGTGCTGCTCCAGGTGAGTCTTCCCTTCCCTGCTTTCCCTTTTTTTTTTTTTTTTAAATGCATTTTGTAGAAGGTCTCATTACACAGCTCAGATTCGTAATGATCCTCCTGTCACAGCCTCCCCAGTGCTGGGATTACAGGCATGCACCACCACACCTGGTCTGAGTGGCTACCACAGCATGTGATGCTGGGGATTGAACCCCATCCCTGCACTTGTCTAAGCAGGCGTTTAGTCTGCTGAGCTATCTTGCTGGCCCTTTCCCTAGTATTTTTGCAATATCCTGCTGTTCTTGGGCATGCACAAATGCAATGCCCTAGTCTGTTTTGTTGGTACTGGGGATTGAAGCCAGGGTTTTTGGAATGAGTTACACCTCTAGCCCTTTGTTGCTACTGAAACAGGGGTCACTAAGTTGCCCAGGTTTAGTGGGCGCTAGCTTGTGATCCTTCTGCCACAGCTTCAGATTGCTGGGTTTATAGGTTTCCACAACCATGCTGGGCTCCAAGCAGGGACTCTGACACCTCCTCCTCTGGAAAACCTTTTGATAAAATTGCTTATAATGGAAGTCAGAGGGCTGGTGAGATGGCTCAGTGGTCTAAAGCACCTACTTAGAACAAACTAAGCTAAGCAAAGCACAGGGACCGCGGTTCAATCCCCAGCACCACATGCCAGCCAGCCCCGCCCCCTGGTGGGCTGAACTGGCCACACACACACACAAAATACATAAATAAGTAAATAAAAAATTAAAAAAATAAAAATAAAAATAATGGAAGTCAGAGCTAGGATTGCCCTCTTTTTAGAACCCCAGTTATACTTTTCCCAGCATCATTTTTATTTAAGGCTGACTGGGCTAAATCCCTGGAGAAAAGGGGAAAATGGAACCTTAAAAGTTTTTTTCACCTGGACTTATTTATATGCCACTCCTTCTGTACCTTTAACAAGACCTTTTTTTTTTTTCTCTCTTCCATCTTACAGTACTATGGCATGACGGAGATGAATTATTACACAGTCCTATTTGGAGTGTCACGGGCTCTGGGTGTGCTGGCACAGCTCATCTGGAGCCGAGCCTTGGGCTTCCCTCTAGAAAGGCCTAAATCCATGAGCACAGATGGTTTGATGAAATTTGTGGACTCTAAGTCAGGGTAAAACTTGGGAACTGGGGGGAAACTTGACTACCAGAAGATAAGAAGCTTAACAACAACAAAATAGTATACTTTTGTTTCAAGGGGCCTTTAAAGATTTAAAATTAAATTGTATCTGAGGCACTGAAAATATGTTTGACGTTAAAATATAAATTAAGACTTTAAAAGATAAAAAGTGATCCCTTCTTCATAACCAGCTCCCTTCCCCTGCCTGGTATGAGTTGCCCCCAGCTAGAGGATGACTGGGACTAATGCATGTGATATGGGTTAGGTTTGGCCCCCACCATGTCTAAAGTAAGAATCTGGCTCCTCTTTTTTGGGTCAGAGCAGTTTACAGACAATCTGTGGTCACTCTGGAGCTTTTGTTTCTGCTCTGCTCAGCCCTCTAGACTAGGAAATCAGGACCTTGCGCTCCTGTTTCCACAAAGATCACTTTGGATTATCAGCTAGCTGTACCAAGCCCTCGCCCATGCACATAGATGCCTTCTAGTAAGACCTATTGGATAGCTGGGCATGGCTTGGCAGTGTCTTTTTTTATGCTACCAAATAACTGTGAAGGTATGGCATTTGTTGCGACAGGCACCACCTAATGTTTCATTTGATTTTCATTGTTATCCCATCAAAATTGAAGTCTGGGGGGCCTGGGAGCTGGCTCAGTGGAATAAGTGCTTCCCTCGCAAGCGCAAGGGCCTGAGTTCAATCCCCAGTTCTGTCCCCCCCCCCCCAAAACAAAACAAAACAAACCAAAAACCTGAAGTCTGGAAGTATTATTAAAACCTCCTTCCAGACTTGATATACCTGATCTGCCTCATGCTGAGGGTACTCTGGACCTTCCCCTCTTGGTCCCTACTAAAGACCTCTTTAGTAGGTCTGTCTGATCTGTGGTCTTTCCCAGTCACTAGGATTTAACAGCAATTAATGTGAACTAAGTTTTTACTTCTGCAGAACTCAAGCCACTACCGTCTGACCTTTCTCCTGGTAATACACTATGGGGGATAGAACAGGAGCTCAGGAATGACTGGCCTTTTCATGGTCTGGTCCCAGGGGTATGAACATTTCCTTTTGAGCAAAGAGATGATTCAAGATTATATATGGTCTTCTTAGAATATCAGGTCCATGGGCTGGGGACATTGAGTGTAGTAAGCCTCCCTTCCCATCCCTGCCACAGAAAATGCTCCCTTATTTATCAGTGTCTTTTTTTTCCTGTCCCCTTTGCAAAAGCTCACGGTACAGCGTGTGTTTTAGAAGCCCCATTAACACAGGTTTTCAGTGACTCAGAATGCTCCACTGCCTTTTCTTTGAGAAAGGCTGCGATACACTCCTGCTGTGGCCCTTCTTCCCTTTATGCACCTGCCTGCGTTTGTGTGGATTCGCAAATCCCAGAACCATGCTGTTGAGGTGGACACTGTAAACCCCTGGGTAACCGTCAAGTCATGCAGACTTCAGTTTGTTCTGTATAAAATAAAAAATAAATGTTTTTATTAACAATGCTTGAGCCTGCTATTAAATAAGCCCTGGAAGAAATTATGAGATAAGAAATTTACACAGTGAGGTCCTGAACCTACTTAACAGATATGTTATTCTGTGTGAACCTTTTAGCTTAAGGCAGGTTTGGCATTCAGCGGAAAGGCTCCCTTTGAGGTTCCCAAAAGAGAGTTCTCTTTCCTCTAGTTTACAAAGTCCTTTACCTTTAGCCCTCATTCTGCTAATGTTGTTATAACGTAGAACGCGCAAGAAGCACAACTAAGACCTCTCAAGTGCTTCATGACTAGTCCAAGAAGTGGGTGAGCCCAGTAGGTGAAAGGAGCAAAGCCTACTGAGGACAGGGGGACAAGCAGTGCTGGCTTGGGGCCCGAACACTAGAGGGCTCTGGGGTGTCCAGCAGTGTCTGCTTTGCAGCTTTCTGTAGTAAGGAGCCCTCAAAGATGACAAGGGGTGCTTCTGAAGGTAGCAGATACATGGGAAGTCTGAGACCAGATGATTCTGTCCCGAGACTTTAGCTGCAAATGACCTTCTGGAAAAGTCTATAAATAGGCAAGGGAGTGGGAACTAGGTCCTGGCATGTAAAATGTGCTACTATAGTTAGCAGGGACACTGTGTCCAAGAAGCTCCCTTACACCTTTATGCCTCTAGGGAAAAAAGCCATGGTTTTCTTCCACTCTGTTATATCTACATTATTCTCCCAAGAAATGCAATATAGGCAAATTCACGCTGTCAGAATTTATTTAAGTTTTATAAAAATTTAGGCCAAAGAAGAATAAGATACAGTCAATCCAAGAGTACAAAGACAACTCTGTTTAGTGTTTCTGTGGCCCTGTGGCCCTGATATGGTAAGACAGTTATTCTACTCAGCAATGGCATGAAAATACTCTTGTTTTGTTTGAGACACACGGTCTTGCTGTATAGTCTAGGCTGGCCTCCAACTTCAGGTACTCCTGCCTCAGCCTCCTGAGTGCTGGGAATATAGGTGTGCACCCACTGTGCCCCCCCACACACACCCTTTTAGCCTTGAACTCACTGTGTAGTTCAGGTTGATCTTAAACTGGTGATGTTCCTGCCTCAGCCTCCTGGGGCTGGGATTAGAGGAGTATACCAGCACATTAGGCTTAGGAATACTCTTGAACTGAGGCAACGTGGATGTCAAGCTGAGGACAGGTTGTTTTTTCCTGAGGATTCTCAGCAGGGTAAAAGTTATTTACCACCCAGTATCTGTGTGCCAGAGGAGAAGCTCAAGTTTATTCAAAAGTCCAAGAAGTTCTCTTCCCAGTCAGATACTGGAGCATCCTTCCAGGGCCCAGAAACAACCACACAGTGAACAGGCTGCAGGCATATGGGACTTGTGGGGTAAGCCTAACCCTTTCCTGGGTGTGTCTAGTTTCCATAAGCCCTCAGCATTTCCAACTAATGCAGGGCCCAGTATCTGGGGAATGGGAGGAACAGTGTTACAGACTCCTCTCCAACTGGAGTGGGAGCCAGACCAAATAAATAAGAGAACTGAGTTAGGAGGGGAGTGAGTGAAGGCCAGGGAGCAGCCCCCTGCCTCAAGTCTGGTGCACCTCATGAAACATCAGCTCACGGGGGATGGCTGTTTCTGGACCAAACTTGGTGGCTGCCCGGCGCTCAAAAGCAGCAACATTCTGTTTGACAACCTCATCAAAAAACATGGTGGCCAGCTGGGAGTGCAGCAAAGAGCGAAATTCAAAGGAAATCTGGGGAAGTATAAGAAATAATTACTCTTCAAGATTATGTCAGGTACTCTCCAGCCAAATGTAGGCATTCTTCTTATGCCTTTTCTTCCCAGCCCACTCCAGTTTCTTAGCCCCTGAATATCCCTAACAGTACTGAACATAATACTCAAAACTGTCTACATCAAGCCTTGAGAAATAGTGCTGCGTATACTTTTTCTGGAGTGAGTTTTGAGACAGGATCTCGCTTTGAACTCTAGCCTAAGCTGGCCTCAAACTCTGCAATCTTCCTGGTTTGGCCTCTTAAGTACTAGGATTATGGGTGTGTGCCACCACACCTGGTTAAGTGCTAACTACACTGAGAAGAATAACCCTGTTTCAGTACCCCAGGTCGGCCTTTACCCCCACTCCTAGACTTGTGTTGTGAAGCCTTCCGACTCACCGAAAAATCCACAGTGCAGGTTCGTGGATAGGCAGGAATACCCGGACTGAATCGCCAAATAGTCTCCAAGTGGTTGAAGAGCTTCCCATCAGTGCAAACAGCCTGGAACGGTACAATCCCCACTTAATCATAAGTATGAGGTCATAAGAAGGAAATAGGGGCTGGGGTGTATCTCAATTCTCACTAGTAGAGCACTTGGCAGCATGCATGAAGCCCTGGGTTCAAACCTTAGCACCACCAAAACAAAAGAAAAACCAGTTTTCTTCCCTTCTGATATTTTACTAGGGAAACGTTTGACAGATAAAATAAGAAAGGCCAAAATAACCCTTAAAATAGCAAGGAATACAACTTTCTAGCCATTTCTTTCTAGACAGGCCCTACCTTGACCATGTGAGGTTTGACCATGGAAACCGCAGAGGTGTAGCGCTCCAAGACAGGTGGAAAGCCAACCTCCAACTGAGCCTTCAGGTGACCCTTGCGGCTGGAAACCACCAGAGACTTCTTACACCAGGGCACAAACTCACGATATTCCTGGACATTGGCTACCACCTCATACATCTCCTGCATTGAGTACCTAGGGGAAGAGGAATGAGACAGGCCAAGGGACTGCCAGCTGGGTCAGTTTCCTTGCCATTGGCCTCCGCACACCTTTGCCCACAAAGCACACCCCTTAGGAACTAGGCACCTGGGTGAGTAAACCTGAATAAATTATTTCCTAGAAGCAAACAAATGCAAGTCCCCTAGGTATTAATGTTACCTTATATTTTGCAGAATGTATTTGCATTCATTAGTTTGATCTCGAGAGTAGTTTTAGTGATCATACAACAGGTCCTGGCTCTCCAAATCTCTAACAGTGTGGCCCTGGGTAAGTTACCTGTGCCTCCATTTTCTCATCTATACATTGGAGGTAGTAAGAGTGTCTGATTGACAGGATTGCTGAGAATTGAATGAGAAAATTTATGTAAAATACTGAAGCAGCCTAGCTGCTAGCACACAGCAGGTGCTTAATAAATTAACTATTGTGCTTCAAACATTTTTAAAAAGTCAAATCAAGCTGGTTATGATGCCACACACCTGTATTCCCAGCCCCTGGGAGGCTGAGGCAGGATTGCTTCAAGTCTGAGGTCAGCTTGGGCTACAAAGTGAATTCAAGATCAGCTTGAACTGCATATCAAAACATGCTCTAAAATGCTAAAAAGATCCAGGTGTGGTGAGCTCAAGGCCAGCCTGAGCTGCACGGCGAGACCCTGTCTGAAAAAGACAAATACATAAATGCCAAAAAAAATCCGGTCAAAACCAGGTAAACTGGTATAACTATAATTTCAGCAGTTTGAAAGGCTGAAGCAGGAAGATGTCAAGTGTGAGCCTAGGCTGGAGGATGTAGACCTTGTTTCAAAGAGTAGGGGCATAGCTCGGTGCAAAGTTCTCAGTTCTGTCTCCAGTACGTGTATGTGCTGTGCAGGGAGCACCATCCCCAATATGAAAACAACAAAAATAAAACCACAACAAGAAACAATAGGCACTGCGGTGCATGCCTGTAACCTTAAACACTATGGGAGGCTGCAGGGGGCCTGCTCATTCGCTCAATTGCTTAAGTGCTTCCTTAAGCAAAGCAGTCAGGCTCAGGATGGTGTGGTTAGATCCTCAGATCCTCATACCTTACCGGACCTGCCCTTAAGGCATCCTGAGCTAGCCAAAAAAAAAAAAAAAAAAGCTACTATGGGAGGCTACAGCAGGAAAGCAAACTGGAGCTTAGGCTGGGCAACTTAGCAACTTACACTCTATCTCAATTTTTTTAAAAAATAAAGACCTGAGATCTAGCTCAGTGTAAAGGGCCTGGGTTCAGTTCTGATGTATCGAGATGGACAGAGGCAATCAGAGAAGTAAGGCCCTATTGTCTTTGTATTTGTCTGTGGTTTCATATAGTGCACATGCACAACAGTAAGGAGGGATGGAAATTCAAGCTGTAAGGCTGGCAGGGGTAGATAAAAAGGATCAGTAATATAGCTCAGAAGGGGGATGGTCAGGGATGAACCCTGCCCACTACTAGTATGTTATACCCGAAGTATGGTTAATTTGCATCTTTGCTCACCCCATGATCCTGCGCTCTGAGTAGGCCTTTCGCTTGTTGGTGAAGGGGGCAGTAAAGCCCATAAAAGAACGACTGGGGGGTAAGCCGACCTCGGCTGTCAAGGCCTGCGCAGCACGGGGCAAGAAGAGGCTGCAGGAGATGAGAAACCTAAGACCAAAAGGAAAGGAGAAGCAACGTCAGGACTCTTTTTGTGTTTAGCCATTTCCAGGTGGCATCCCAGAGTGAGGTCATCCGGACAGGCTTTTCTCCTAGCACCTGCTGCAGCTCTCCAAGTTCCCTGGCCAGGCAGTCACGAGTGCGAAAGGTCGAGGGCAGCTGAGGACACGGCCAGAGATGGCGATGGGGAAAAGGGGAGCGCGCGAGGTGCCATTTGCCTGTGAGGCTACACTACAGCTGAAAGCAAAGACTCTCAGGAAGTATCACTAGGATGGGGAGGGGTGTCAAACCCACTATTGCCAGGGCGACCTCGAGGGCCGAAGAGTGGTGAGCACCCACCACGAAGTGGTACTTGCAAAAGCATCCTCCAATGCTCTGGTTCAGCTCCCAGGGCACCACTGCCGCAGGCCCCCGCAGTGCCTGCCTCCCCAGGCCGCCGCCCTTCCCCGCCCCGCTTCCCTGCCCGCCTTCGGGTGCCGGATGCCGGGCGACCCCCGGGCTCGCGCAAGGACGCCCGCAGCGCCCTCTCACCTCATTGGTCCCGGCGGTCCCGGAGGACCCGGGGGCGGGGCCGGGCGGAGCGAGAGACACCCGGGACGCTGGACAGCGGTGCGCATCCCGGCCGGCAGCCGCCGCGCGCCCGCAGAGGCCATGCGCGTTGCCCCGCGGGTTGCTCGCGGCGGATGCTCAGGGCGCAGGAGCTGCGGAACAGTCGCTGGTGGCTCAGCGACCCCGTGCGCGGGGCCGGCGCGGGACTGCAGCTCCTCTCGCCCCGCTCCCGCCCGGGCGGCCGAGGAGGTAAAACTGAAGTCAGGACCGCAGCTCCAGTACCCTCGGGTCACGCGGCAGCCGGAGCTGGAGAGCCGGAGAGGAGGAAGGAGGGGGCGATGCTGCCTGCCGGGAGATGTAGTTCCTGCCTCCTACGAGAAAGCGCGTTGGGTGTGCGTTTGAGAAGCTGCGGAGATGGCTAGCGGGAGCGAGGTCGCCAGGCAGAAACTACTAGGCGAGTCCAGTCACAGGACCTGATACGTAGACACCGAGGCCACCTCGTGGGCGGGTCGACGGCAGGCGTCTGCGCGTCCTCTGAATGCCTCCCAGAGCCTTTACAGTTGCCCCTACAGTTGGAAGCGCTGTTCACCGCGGTGGCCCAGCGTGCCCTGTGCTGTGCTTTGGAAACGGGAATTAAAATTCCAGGCTCGGGGCAAAGACTTGGCATAGTTTACTGATTTAGTATTTACAGAAACAAGTCGAAGTGGAAAGTCAGATTTACTTTCAGGAGAAAGAACCATCTTTATCTGGAAAAGTATGCACCGGATAAAGAATGAGGCCTCACGAACAGAAATCAGGCAACGAAAAGTCAATATACTACTGTCCTTGACTCAAGCAGTCGCTTCCAAGTGTTGAGAAAAACTGGAGGGAGGGGGACTGGGTGATGGCTCAGTGGAATTATAACTTCCCGGGCAAGGCCAAGGGCCTGAGTTCAAATCCTGGATCTGCCAAAGAAAATATTGGGGGCCGGGAGATGGCTCAATGGAATAAGCACTTCCCTGGCAAGCGCAAGGGCCTGAGTTCAATCCCCGGTTCCGCCAAAAAAAAAAAAAAAAAAAAAAAAAAAAAAACAAACTGGAGGGAAGGAAAGAGAGATCAGTTGGCAAGAAAAGCGTGGATCTAGGCAAGAGCAGTATAAATTCTCCCATGGTGGAGCAGAGGAAGGACATTCTAAAATTGGTGCCAGGTATGTGTGGGCAAGCCTGGAATCTGAGCACTCGGGAAGTTGAGGCAGAAAGTTCACTGCGAGTTTGAGGCCAGCCTGGGCTGCACAGTGAGTTCAAGACCAGCCTGAAATGCATAGTGGTTATTTCTACTGACTGAATACGGGACCTTCCCGCTGAGCTGCACCCTCAGCCCCTTTTTATGTTTTTTTGTTTTATTTTTTGGCGGAACCGGGGATCGAACTCAGATCCTCGCGTTTGCCCGTCAAGCGCTTATCCTACTGAGCCATCTCCCCGGCCCCCTTTTTATGTTTTAAGACAGGATCTCAAGTTAATAAATGGTGCTAGCTGAGTTTACCCTTGCGATCCTCCTGCCTCAGCCTCTGAAGTAAAGTAGGTGGGATTATAGGCAAGTGCCTCTATGATGTCTGGACTGTTGTGTAACTGAAAGACTTTTAGTGATGCTAAACGCTGTGATGCAAGCGTTTTTCTTCTAATTTTTTAGTCAGGTTCTCCACATGCAGGAGAGCTTTGTCTGAGAATCAGGGGGGGTGGAAGACAGGGTAGAACAAAGTCTGTTGCAATGCATGTCTAATGGGTGTGGAGGAGAGAAATCTTGCCCAGAAACAGGAGCCTGGACGAAGATGTAAATCTTTCAACTCCTCTCAGATTGGCATTAATTTTGGGATCACTAAGAGTCCATGCTACATAGTAAGAGACTGTCTTTTTTTTTTTAAACAAATTTTATTTTTTAAAAATTATTTTGGGGCTGGAGAGATGGCTCAGTGGTCT
>NW_004524863.1:706417-708918 GCF_000260255.1 Octodon degus
GGCTGGCCACACACACACACAAATAAATAAATAAAATTTAAAAAAAAAATTATTTTATTTATTTTGTGTGTGGCCAGTTCAAGCCCACCAGGGGGCAGGGCTGGCTGGCATGTGGTGCTGGGGGATTGAACCACTGTCCCTGTGCTTTGTTTAGCTTAGCTTGTTCTAAGTAGGTGCTTTAGACCACTGAGCCATCTCACCAACCCAAGAGCCTGTCTTAACTCCATCTTTTTTTTTTTTTTCCTTTGGTGGAACCAGGGATTGAACTCAGGCCCTTGCGCTTGCCAGGGAAGCGCTTATTCCACTGAGCCATCTCCCCCAGCCTCTTACCTGGATTTCAGGTTAGCAGAAACCATCCATGTAATTCTGTCTGGTGCCCATTTAACACTGTGAGAAAGTGATTCTCATCTACTGGGTACAGAAACTCCACACAGTTAAATGGTGAGGAGGGAACCCAGGGCTGGATGACCACCAACCTCCCCCCACATACACACTGGTACAGGGATTGAGCTGAGGGCCACAGAGGCTGGAAATATGCTCCGCCACTGAGCTACAGCACCTGGCTTTCCAAATCCATATGAGAGCCACAACAACTATTCTGTCTCCAGAACACTAAGTACTAACTAAATAATTATTGGACGGGGGTGTGTGTACAAAGTTGTAGAATACCCACTTAGCATGTATGAGGCCCTGAATTTGACCCTCAGGACCAAAAACAAGTTAATCAAATAAGTGTCACCTTTCTTTTACTGTTATCCTCTTTCTTCCACCTATTAGAGGTGCCTGGAACCCCATAGAATGATTTCCTAAATTTTTCTGTCTTAACATCTTCCAGCATTTCAGAAAAGACCTATTATGGCCTTGACCCCCCATCTCCCTTCCCACTACCATGGTACAGTATTTCCTGGTTCAAAGATGTTAATCTGGGGCCGGGGAGATGGCTCAGTGGAATAAGTGCTTCCCTGGCAAGCGCAAGGGCCTGAGTTCAATCCCTGTTTCCGCAAAAAAAAAAAAAAATAATCAAAATCCAAAACACCAAAGATATTGGTGGTCCTGGAGGTGCATACTTGTCATCCCAGGCTTGGGAGGCTGAAGCAGGAGGACTGCAAATTAGAGACCAACCCCTTGAATTTATTTAACTGTTTCAAAATAAAAAATAGGGCTGGGGAGATTGAGCAACAGCATAGGGACCTGCCTGGCAAGCGCAAGGTCCTGAGTTCAATTCCCGGTACCAAAAAAAAAAAAAAAAAAAACTCAAAAATAGAAAAGGGGCTGAGGATGTAGCTTGGTGTGAAGGCTTGCAGTTCAATCCTTAGTACCGCCCCCCCCCCCAAAAAAAAGCTGAGCTACCTTCAGGTGGGTATTTGACCTTGAAGAATAGATTTATTCATGTTAACCTCACTGACCTCTGGACCTACCTCCTCTGACTAAGGGTTCATGCATGTGAAACAACTGCTTAGAATGAGGAGTAAGACTGGCTGGGTAGAAGAAATTAACTAAGGTACAAGACTGAACTGTGACCTCATAACACTGAGTTAACTGCTGCAGAATCCCCAAGGTCTAACAGGCCTGCGAAGCCAATTTACTCGCTGTCCCCTTACTAATTAGACTAGCTAATTGCTGCCACTTAAAACTTTCCTAGTTCACTCCCTATACTTGAGACAACCAATTTACTGCCATGTCCCTGCCATTCTACATTAACAGAATAATTTAAGTACTGACTCAAAACATACCTCTTCCATGAAGACCCTCTTGATTGAAGGGCCTGTTATCTTATATCTTTTGTTTCATGTGTGTATCTGCATCTTCTTTTCAGTTAGAAACTCCTCAAAAACAGACATCATAGGGCCAGGGAGATAGCTCAGTAGAATAAGCACTTCCCTGGCAAGCGCAAGGTCCTGAGTTCAATCCCCGGTACCAAAAAATAAAAACCAGAAAACAAAAAACAGACATCATGACTTGTGAGTTTTCACCTACCAACTGATTACTACAGCATTGTGTGCATGATGAGTTGTGCAACTTGTCAGAGGAATGCAAACCAAAGCTTTCAAAAGGTAGGTGTCCTCCTACAGTTACCCAAAAATAAATCCAGTAGTTGAATCCAGGCCTGGTGGCAAGAGGGATTTGTCTCCAGTTTTGTCTTCCTCTCACCTTGGATATCAACCTGAGCCACGGAAGTATCAGTGAAATATGCATCGCATCCCTTTTCTCTTTACTGGGAAATCCTCTTTCTTGATCTAACACTATTAAAAATAACTCTTCTAGCCCTTCCTCCTCCTCCTCCCGTTGCCCAGAGAACCAGGCTGGCAACCTCTCTCTCCTTCACCTCCACCCTGGTGCTGGACAAGGCACGTGACCTTGGCTCAACCCTTGACTCCAGTTCCTCAGGTTACCAAGAGCTATTTTGGGCAGTGGAGCCCATGTATTCTCTCCTCCCTTCCTGTGGACCATATCCTAGCCTGGCTCTTCCTAGGTGGTTCGTCATATCCAATAGCAGAGGG
>NW_004524863.1:709073-711289 GCF_000260255.1 Octodon degus
AAAAAAAAAGCAATTTAGTGTATATTTTTGCCTCCAGAAAGCTCAAAATCCTTTTTTTTCCATTAAAAACAACAACAACAACACAGGGGCTGGGGAGATAGTCAGTAGAATAGGTGCTTGCCTGGCAAGTGCAAGGCCCTGGTGGCCTGCCTATTAGCTCAATTGTTTAAGTGCCTGCTTAAAACAATGCAGTCAGGCTCAGGATGCTGTGGTTCGATCTTGAAACACTCAAGCCAAACCAGACTTGCCGTGAATGCATTCTGAGGTAAAAACAAACAAACAAAACTCTGCCATTTTAGGGCCAAAGAGATGGCTCAGTAGAATAAGTGCTTGCCTGGTAAGCACAAGGGCCTGAGTTCAATCCCCGGTTCCACCAAAAAAAAAAAAAAAAAAAAAAAAGGTGTGGTGGCCTATGCCTGTAACCCTAGTACTAGGGAAGTTGAGGCAAGAAGATGGATGAATGTAGCTCAACATGGACTGCACAGTGAGTTCAAGGCCAGCCTGAGATCCTGTCTCAAACAATACTAACAAAAAACAATTTATAGGCTTGTATTAGGGGAAAAAATGACTGGTTAATAAAGAGGTTAAAATTGTAAAGTATGGTGGATCACATTTATGATCCTAGCTACTCAGGAGGCTGGAGTGCCACAAGTTTGAGGCCAGCTTGAACTATACAGTAAATTCAAGGCCAGCCTGAACTACATAGTGAAACCCTGTCTCAAAAAAGATAAAGAGGCCAGGGAGATGGCTCAATGGAATAAGCACTTCCCTGGCAAGCACAAGGGCCTGAGTTCAATCCCCAGTTCTGAAAAAAAAAAAGAAAAGAAAAGAAAAAATAGGGCTGGGGATATAGCTCAGTGGTTCAAGCATCTACCTGCCTGGCAGATGCAGGGATCTTGAGTTTGATTCCTGGATCCACCCCCCAAAAATTAAAAAGATAAAAATATTTTCTGGGTGTGGTAGCACACTCCTGTAATCCCAGCAGTTAGGAGGCTGAAGCAGAAAGATTGCCACAAGTTTGAGGCCATCCTGGACTACATACTAAATTCTAAGCCAGGCTGGACTATATAGAGAGATCCTGTCTCAAAAAACAAAAAAATGGGGCTGGGGAGACGGTTCAGTAGAATAAGCGCTTGCCTGGCAAGCACAAGTGCCTGAGTTCAATCCCCGGTTCTGCCAAAAACAAAAACAAACAATCAAAAAACAAACAAACAAACAAAAAAGGGCTGGGTATATAACTTAGCACTAGAGCACTTGCTTAGCATCTGTGAGGCCCTGGATTCAAGCCACAGCACTACAAAAGAAAAAGTTTAAACATCTATCCTGAAATGTCAGACACATATCATAAAAATGTAAGATATAAAATGAAGCTATGGGCCAGGGATATAGCTCTGTGGACTAAGTGCCTGCCTGGCAAGTGCAAGGTCTCAAGTTTGTTTGTTTGTTTTTCGTGGGACTGGGGGTTGAACAGGCCCTTGTGTTTGCCAGGGAAGCACTTATTCCACTGAGCCATCTCCCCAGCCCCAAAGTCTCAAGTTTGATCCCAGTACCAAAAAAAGAAAGAAAGAAATCAAACTCTGGGGGCTGGGGAGATGGCTCAGTGGAATAAGTGCCTCTCTGGTGAGCGCACGGGCCTGAGTTCAATCCCCAGTTCCACCAAAAAAAACCAAAAAACCAAATCAAACTATGTTTGCTCAGTATGCCTATGACTCCAGCATTCTTGAGAAGCTGGAGCAGGGGATCAACCACAAGTTCAAGTCTAGCCTGGGAAATTTAGTGGCTTGGCAAGACCCTGTCTCAAAAAAAAAGGACTTCCAGGGCCAGACATGATAGTGCTTGCCTGTCATGCCAGCAGTCAGAAGACTGAGGCAGGAAGATTGCTGTGAGTTCCAGGCCAGATTAAGCCCATAGTGAGTTTAAGGCCAGCTGGAACTACATAGTGAGACTTTGTCTAAAACAATGGGAATGCATAGAGCCAGGGAGATGGCTCAGTACTATAAGCACTTGCCTGGCAAGTGCAAGGGCCTGAGTTCAATCCCCGGTCCCGCCCCCCACCCCCCCCAAAAGAAGTCCACAGTGACAGGCCCCTCTGCTCAGTCCCTAGTACTACATACTCAGGCACATACATATGGTGAAATAAGAAACAAAAATGGGGCTCAGTAGAATAAATGCTTGCCTGGCAAGTGCAAGATCCTGAGTTCAATTCCTGGAACTGC
>NW_004524863.1:713257-714144 GCF_000260255.1 Octodon degus
AAATAAATAAAATAAATAAAAATTAAAAAATTTTGAGGTCACTTGTTTCCTTTCCCCCCGTTTTTCTTTCCAGGAAATGAATAAATAAATAATAAAAACAGTTACAAGTCTTGAGTATCTTTCCAGCAGGGATCAAGATATAGAGGGTAAGAGAGGGCTGTGTGTCTATGCCTGGTAGGAGGCTAAAATGGTACTTTTTCCTTAATGCGTCCTTGTAACATTGGGTCGCTAAACTCTGAACGGACCGCAAATTACGAACTGTACAAATTTTCAATCTCTTGTTTGCGCTTTCAAGGCTGGGATAGCCTCAGCCGGTTCTTCTGATTGGCTGCTCTCTGACCTCGGGGCGGGCGGGCCCCCCTCCCCCGCGCTCGCCCTTTTGTGGGAGGGGGACCGTTGCGGGCTTGGAAGTGTAGTCGCCTCTCCACGTTTACCTGCCAGTGGAGCAATTAGGGAGTTGAAAAGTGTTCTTTCGTGTTGGCCCTGGGCCTCCTCCAGCTGCCAGCTGCGTTCCGTGGTGCTTTTCTTGGGATCTCTGCAGTCTGCGTATCTCCATTTCCTGGTTGCCCTACTCATGTCTCTTCGGTTGGAGACCCACGCCTTTCCTCCCTTTGGGGCGACTGCCATCTGCAATCGCAGGTCTTCACGGCCCAGGCTCCCCTCGTCTGGGTGGGACTCGGGGGTGTGGGAGACCGTCGGCAGCAGTTAGCTCGCCCTCTGGCAGTGTGAGCTGGTGGCTCGAGCAGGCGTCTGGTCTTTAGCTGGGAGGCACTTGGAGGCTGAGTCGTGCGGGGGCCCCTCAGGCCGCCAGACTGGAGCGGACGCCGCGGGTGGCTGCGGAGCCCGCGCGCGAGGTGGGGGGTGCCGGGCCCAGCGCCGCCGCCAGG
>NW_004524863.1:714504-717442 GCF_000260255.1 Octodon degus
GCGCCGCGCCGCGCTCCCCGCAGCCGGGCCCATGTCCTTGGGGGCCTGGCGGCTGACGGGGGCGCCGCAGGGATCCGCTGCAGCCGGGACCCCCGGAGCGAGGCCGCCCAGCGACGCCCCCACCTCCAGCCTGGGTGCTCGCATCTCCCGGGTTCCGCTCCGGCGCCGGCCCGCTTCTGAGTGCCGGTTTTCCCTGCAGCCGCCCCTGGTCCAGGCCATCTTTAGCCGCGATGTGGAGGAAGTGCGTTCCCTCCTCTCGCAGAAGGAGAACATCAACGTGCTGGTGAGTTGGGTGCAGGGAGGATGGCGAGCCCGGTCAGGCTCCGGTGTCCTGGACCCCTCCCTGCCAGCGGGGCGGCACCGTGTCCCCTCGCTCAGATGAGGCTGCAGCACTTCTCTCATCCTGGAGTGGGAGCCTGCTCTGCATTTGGGGTTGGACCGCAGGTCAGGCTTGGAGCTCTGGCCAGTGGGGCTGGGATGCCCAGAGACAGTGCTGTCTTGGGAACCATGGGGGTCTGCTACGCCCTCACTCCTCTTGGGAGGTTTCTCGGACCAGAGCCCTGACTCCACCCTCCCAACGTGCTTGTCTTTGACTCTCAGTATTGGGATTTAGGACGCTGCAGAACCCATGGGATGATTGTGGGGAAGGGCCTGCATCTCCAAGGCAGGACTGGGGCCATGGATAGTTCCACCCCATAGCCGCTCCTCCTTTCTGCTTTCCCAGGACCAAGAGAGGCGAACCCCATTGCATGCTGCTGCCTACGTAGGCGATGTCCCCATCCTCCAGTTGCTACTGATGTCAGGTGAAAGTGGGGAGCAGGAAGGTGTGGCACCTAGGGAGGGGAGTAGAGGGAGGAGTCTTTTTTGCTGTCCAGGATTAATCTCTGGTGCTTGGTGCAGATAAGGCTCCAGCTCCGTCCAGATTCCCCAGCCTGATGATTGGTTTCCTTCCCTCCCCTTCCTCACCTCCCATCAAAATAGGACATTGTATCCCCACAGGTGCTAATGTCAATGCTAAGGACACACTGTGGCTGACCCCGCTTCATCGAGCTGCTGCCTCCCGAAATGAGGTATGGGGCCCTGCCCCCACCTACTTTCATTTTCCAGAAAGTATGAGTTGACTAGAGGTTCAGTTTAAGGGTTGCAGAGCCTCAGTGCTCTACCTTCTAGCTGTTCTACCCCAGGTAGGGAAGACACCAGACTTTGGCTCCTCCTTCCTACCCTAGAACTGGCTGGTAAGGGGGCTGAGTGCTGCCAGCTGATGTGACGTCAGGGAGAGCTTAACACTGGGCTGGCAGACTGCAGGGGCCCTGCTGCCAGGCCTGTCTGACTCATCCCTGTCTGGGGGGCCACCTTGAGTCGGATCCCCTTCTGAGCACTGAGATTTCTTTCCTTGTAGTGGGGGATGGAGGTCATGATCTGTTCTACCCCTACCCCTCAGCAGCAGGAGAGTCGACTGCACAGGGGCCAAACATACCTCCTAGGTGGGATGCTGTACCCCAGGGTCATCACCCTTCAAAGAGGAAAGGGAGACCTCCCTTTGGATTCTCCATCATGTCTATGGTTTCAGCCACCAGAGGGAGGGGCTGAGGCCAATGGGGATGAGGAGGGGCATTTTACCCTTGGTTTTGGAGAGGAATAACTATGTGAGTACTGAGGTAATAGGAATGATTTTGGTACTTATTTAAGGGCTACAGAGGGTGCTTAGGGCACTAAGGTAGCAGAAGCGTTTATTTTTCCTGAAAGTAGCAGGGTTTGGAATATGTGGATCTACCTGTTTAGGTTTGTTTGGGGTAGATACCTGTAAGTGGCAGTCTCAGAGGCTAGGGTGGGGACTGATAACCAGCAGGCTTGAGGAAGAGGAAAGGATCCTTGTTTTCCTCAGCAAGATATGAAAGACTTTTAAAGCTCTGAGGAGATCCAGAAGCTAGGAGATAGGTATGGGGGACAGGGGAGATGGCTCAGTAGAAAAAGCGCTTCCCTGGCAAGCGCAAGGGCCTGAGTTCAATCCCCGGTTGCCCCCCCCCCCAAAAAAAAGGAGACAGGTATGGAGCAGCTAGGTGTGTTGGGAAGATGAGGCTGCTGGGTGGGATGGTGCCATTATGTACCATCTAACCTGTTCTTTCTGCTTCCTCCTGTTTTACCTCCTGCTCCCCATCTATCTCTCTCCTGTCACCTGCCCTTCCACAGAAGGTGCTGGGACTGCTGCTGGCACATTCAGCAGATGTGAATGCCCGGGACAAGCTGTGGCAGACACCTTTGCATGTGGCTGCTGCCAACCGGGCCACCAAGTGTGCTGAGGCTCTTGCACCCCTGTTGAGCAGCCTCAACGTGGCTGACAGGAGCGGGCGCAGTGCTCTGCACCATGCAGTGCACAGCGGGCATCTTGAGGTGAGGACCACTCCATTCCAGGCCCAGCCTTCCTTCTCCTTCCTGTTCATATTTCCTTACTTCTCTCCCATGAGACCTGAAGGAGAAGCAACCCAGATGGCTTTGTGAACACTTGGGTTCAAGTACTAAATGAATAATTTTGCTAGATTGTTTTTGTTGTTTGTTGCTAGTTATCAAATCCAGAATCTTAAAGCTAGCTGTGGTGGCTCACCCTTTGTTTGATCCCAGCACTCAAGAGGCTGAGGCAGGAGGATTGCTATGAATTCAAGGTCAGTCTGGGTTTTTAAAGAGTAGGATCAAGGCCAGCCCAAACTGTATAATGAAACTCTGTCTCAAAAAGACCGAAAAAAAAAAAAAAAAAGACCGAAAAAGTCCCAGCCAGAATATTGTGCATATTAGGCAAGTGTTCTACCACTGAACTGTATCACCAGCTGCTACTGTGACTTATTTATTTATTATTTATTTATCGAGACAGAGTCTGGCTATGTATTTTATTTTTTATTTTTTGGCGGGACTGGGGATTGAACTCAGGACCCTGTACTTGCCA
>NW_004524863.1:718657-743126 GCF_000260255.1 Octodon degus
TTTTTTTTTTTTTTTTGCGTAACCGGGGATTGAACTCATATCCTTGTGCTTGCCGGGCAAGCACTTGTTCTACTGAGCCATCTCCCGGGCCCCTTTGTCCTATTTTTAAATACATTTTTAGATATTTGTATAAATTTTAGAACCACAAGAGCACCTGAAGAAACTTCCTTAAGTTCTCTCAAAATTCCAAATTTATCTGTTTTTCCTTTAGTACCTGTTCCTCCTGTTTCTTCTAGTATTCCGGATTTTTCTTCTCATGAACAAAGGTATTAGGTCGTCATCCCTAGCACTATGAAAAAAGTCATGAGGCTGCTTTTGGATGAGAGGTCTCTGCCCCTATACAGATTGATGACATGAAACGAATTCTGGCTTTTATACCCTGATGCAGACGGTGAACTTGCTCCTCAACAAGGGAGCCAGCCTGAATGTCTGTGACAAGAAAGAGCGGCAGCCTCTGCACTGGGCAGCTTTTCTGGGTAAGAGAAACATTTGACCTTTAGGTTCCTTTAGGAACTCCTTTTAGGGCTCCTAGGGCAGGGATACAGCATTGTAGCCTTTGGGGAGAGGAGCTCAGGGCCTTAGGGTCCACCATCCACCTTTATGAGAGTGTCCTCTTTTCCTAGGGCATTTGGAAGTCCTGAAGCTGCTAGTGGCGCGCGGCGCAGACCTTGGCTGTAAGGACCGCAAGGGCTATGGGCTGCTGCACACAGCTGCAGCCAGTGGCCAGATTGAAGTGGTGAAGTACTTGCTCCGAATGGGGGCTGAGGTCAGATGCTGCGTGCTGGGGCTGCTGATTACGGCAGGGAGTTAGCGGGTCGGAGCCTGTGATTGAGGCAGGAAGATGCTGAGATTGTTTCGTGTCATTTTGGGAGGTTGGGTGGATGTGGTGAGAAGGTCTGAACAAGGCTCACATTATGTAATAGTGCCCTCGTTCTTTTGGGTCAGAAACCTGGGGGGTGCTGACACGGGTTTCTGGGACTCGGCTACATTGAAAGTGTTGTTTCTATATTGTTTAAACTGACATATCTCTTACCCTCACTCCTGGAAATCCAGATTGATGAGCCCAATGCTTTTGGAAACACAGCTTTGCACATTGCCTGCTACCTGGGCCAGGATGCGGTGGCTATTGAGCTCGTGAATGCAGGAGCCAATGTCAACCAACCAAATGACAAGGGCTTCACACCACTGCATGTGGCTGCAGTCTCCACCAATGGCGCGCTCTGTTTGGAGCTGTTAGTCAATAATGGGGCTGATGTCAACTATCAGGTACCTGAAGGGATGAGGCTTAGATCAGTGAGGAGAGGGACCTGGCTTTGGGGACCCTGGGCATGTCCAGATAGGCCTCCTGGGGGGTTGTCCACACATGCCCTGGAGTATTTGTGTCTTGGTAGGCACTCAGGAGAATGTGGGCTGAAGAGATGCCCACGTGTTCCCTCAGTCACTAGGGATATGGCCCTTAAAAGTGGGGTTGGGGTAGTCTTTGAGCTTTATATTGAAAAAAATCCTTCCATGTTTCCACAGAGCAAAGAAGGGAAAAGTCCTTTGCACATGGCTGCCATTCATGGCCGTTTCACACGCTCCCAGATTCTCATCCAGAATGGTATGGACTTGGAGAGAATTTGTGCTCTCATCTACTCCTGCTGGAATTGCCTTATTTCTTTCTCCTACCCTATCTTCCAGGCAGGAAAAGCACTTGCATCTTTGCCCTGCCCACTTTCCTAAGGCTTATGAACAAAATACCCCATGTCAAATGTCGTGCACATGAAACTGGGTATAGGGCCGGGGAGATGGCTCAGTAGAATAAGCACTTGCCTGGCAAGCGCAAGGGCCAGAGATCAACACCTGGTTCCACCAAAAAAAAAAAAAAGAAAGAAAGAAAGAAAGAAAGAAAGAGAAACTGGGTGTAGTGGTGCACACCTATAATACTAGCATTCGGGAAGCTGAGACAGGAGGATTATTGGGAGTTCAAGACCAGCCTGGGCTACAAAGTGAGCTCAAAGCCAGCCTGAGCTACACAGTGAGACCCTTTCTCAAAAAGAAAAAAAAAAAAAAAAAGCAGTTACCTGGTAACTTAACTGGTGCAAGTGGCCCTAAACATGGGTTTGTGTGTGTATCCCTCTCTCAGGTAGCGAGATTGATTGTGCTGACAAATTTGGAAACACACCTCTGCATGTGGCTGCTCGCTATGGGCACGAACTGCTCATCAGCACCCTCATGACAAATGGCGCGGATACTGCCCGGTAAGTCAGGGTCCCCAACCCAGACTCCAGGCCGATACAGATCTACACATCCTGTTTACATCAAATGTGAAGTTATAGAGATGCTTGCCAAAAGGAAGCTTGAGGAACCTCCTACCCTGACTCGTAGGATGGGGATAGGCCACAGTAGCTGGTCCCTCCTTAACCCATGTGCTAAGCCCCTCCTCCACTTCTCCCCAGGCGTGGTATCCACGACATGTTCCCCCTGCACTTGGCTGTTCTTTTCGGATTCTCCGACTGTTGCCGGAAGCTTCTATCCTCAGGTATGTGCTGACTGGCTGGGGGTCAGCAGGTGTGCACCTGCCACTCCACCTCGGTGCTCTGGGTGTGACCTGTGGCTGCTCTGCCCCTCCAGGTCAGCTATACAGCATTGTGTCTTCACTCAGCAATGAGCATGTGCTTTCAGCTGGGTTTGACATCAACACGCCTGACAACCTTGGCCGTACCTGTCTTCATGCTGCTGCTTCTGGAGGGTGCGTTCTCCTTCCTCTGTCTCAGGCCTTGAGAAGAGAGCTAGGCAAGGCCCGGTCCCCACTGCCAGCCAGCTCCCTGCACTCCCGTGAGGGCAGGCTGCACACGTCTAGCCTCTCAGCCTTGCCTGGACAGTTTCTCGAGGCTCTCTTACCCGTTGGCTTCCTTTTAGGAATGTCGAATGTCTTAATTTGCTGTTGAGCAGTGGAGCTGACCTAAGGAGAAGGGACAAATTTGGAAGGTAAATGAATATGGAGGAGTACAGGGAGCATCTGACTAGAGAAAGGGACAGGAGAACTAAGTACGGAGAAAGTTAGTGGCAACATATGCTTTCTTTGGGGTCTGTGCCTGATTCCTTCACCCACTCTCTTTCCCCTGCTCCCCAGGACCCCACTGCACTATGCAGCCGCCAACGGTAGCTACCAGTGTGCAGTGACACTGGTAACTGCTGGGGCAGGAGTCAATGAAGCTGACTGTAAAGGCTGCTCTCCCCTCCACTATGCCGCTGCCTCTGACACCTACCGGAGGTGAGGTCGTTTTTTGCGCTCGTCAGGCCCACACCCCTCCTGAGCAGCCCTGACCTCCTCACTGTCTTCCCCAGGGCGGAACCCCACACTGCATCCAGCCACGAGGCTGAGGAGGACGAGCCACTGAAGGAATCACGTAGGAAGGAGGCCTTCTTGTGAGTAGCAGGGCAGACCCCTGGGACGTGCGTGGCTCACAGCACCAATCCTGGCCCTGTCAGTCTCCTCTATTCCGAATCTCTGCCACTGTCATCCAGCTCAGCACACTGAGTGTGAGAAGAGAGCACAGTATAAGTCACTGCTTTCCTCAGCCTGGGGCTTCTCGAGAAGACCAAAAGCCACTTGCTTATTCCACAAATTTTAATTGAGGTTTTTTGGGTTTTTTTTAATGTATTTAGTATAGAGTCTAAAGGGTCTCACTATATAATTGGATTTGTAGTGATCCTCCTGTTTTCAGCTTCCCACACGCTGGGATTCCAGGCTTGCCACCACGCCCAGTCTCGCTGACTCTGTACCCTGAGGGTGGGGCCGGCATGCCAAGGCTCGAACCTGGCCACTGTGCTCTACCTAAGCAGGTGCTTTAGTCTGCTGAGCTATCTGGCTGGCCTGAGTATTTCTTTATAGGTTCATAAAATTGCAGTAAGCACTAAAATAAGGGTTTTTTTCCTATGCCAAAGATTGAACCCAGGGTTTATCCCATGCTAGGCAGATCCTCTGTTATCGAGTCCATTGTGAGCCCAAAGGATAGAAGAGGAGTTGCTTGGTGCTCAGTGGTAGAGCATAGCACTCTGCACTCAGTCCCCAACAATAGAACAAATCAAAATGCCCATATCAAAAAAAGATGAGGGGGCTGGTGAGATGGCTCAGTGGTCTAAAGCACCTACTTAGAACAAGCTTAGCAAAGCATAGGGACCACGGTTCAATCCCCCAGCCCCACATGCCAGCCAGCCCCGCCCCCTGGTGGGCTGAGCTGGCCACACACACACACACACACACACACACACAAATAAATAAATTTAAAAAAAAAAAGATGAACCACCCTTTAAAGAGTAATGGGGCTGGCCAGATAGCTCAGCAGACTAAAGCACCTGCTTAGATAGGCATAGGGACTGGGGTTTGATCCCGGCAGGCTCTGCTGGCCCCGTCCCCAGGGCACACTGAGATAGCAGCTGAGACTGTGCATGGTGGCACGCGCCTGTAATCCAAGCATTTGGGAGGCTGAAAACAGGAGGATCACTATGAGTTCAATCTGTGTAGTGAGACCCTGTAGACCCTGTACTAAGTACATTAAAAAAAAATAACTGGGAAAATAAAAGGACTCTTATACAGTACTTACTAATGTAAGAAGTTAATCACAACAGAACTAGGAGTGGTACGTATAGAAACTCTGTGCTGCTGGGAAGATAGCTCAGCAGCAGAATGCCTGTATGGCAAATACAAGGTCCTGAGTTCAGTCCCTGGTACCAAAATGAAAAAAAAAAATTCTGCACGATCTTCATAATTTATTATTTTTATTTATTTATTTGGTGCATGGTCTCCCTGGAATTGCAGGCATGCACCACTATGCCCAGTTTGAGTGCCCAGCTCGGCGCAGGGCTGGCACAGCATGCCATACCAGGGATCGAACCTGGGTCCTTGGCTCTTGCTAGGCAGGTACTTAATACTGCCAAGCTATCTCCCTGGCTCCCATAATTTTTTTTTTATGAGTCTATTCTAAAATAAAAAATGAGCACATTCCTTTAATCCCAGCATTTGGGAGGTTAAACCAGGTGGGCTGCCATAAGTTTGAGGCCTGTCTAGGTTACACAGTGAGTTCAAGGCTAGCTACTACATAGCGAGACCCTGTCTCAGAAACACCAAATAAATAAAAATTTTATTTACAAAAAGGACACTACTAGGTGTAGTGGTGCACTCCTATAATCCTACCTTTTGGGAGGCTGAGGCAGGAAGATTATAAGTTTGAGCCCAGCCTGGGCAATTTAGTGATTTAGTGAGATCCTGTCTCTAAAGATAAAAGGCCAGGTATGGTGGCACATGTCTGAAATCCCAGCACTTAGGAGGCTGAGGCAGGAGAATCACCAGAAGTTCCAGGTTAGCCTGGACGACTTAAAGGCCTGGGGATATAGCTCAGTGCTTAGACCCTAGGTTCAATTCTCAGCACCACAAGGGGTAGGTAAAAAGGGGACAAAGGATACAGCTCAATGTGAAGGTCCTAGTTCAATCCCTAGTACACACACAAACATAAGGCTCAGAAGCCAGATGTGTTGGTGTGCAGCTGTAATCCCAGCACTCTAGGATGCCTGAGGCAGAGGATCTTAAGTTTGAGTGCCCCTGGGGAATTTAGTGATTTAGTAAGACCCTGTCCACAAATAAAAGAGCTGGGGATGTAGCTCAGTGCAAAGATCCTGGGTTCAATCTCCAGCACTGCCAAAAAAAAAAAAAAAAAGATAAAGCTTACCTGTGCAACTTTGGACAAGTTACTTAACCTTTCTGTGCCTTAGTTTCCTCAACTATATGAAAATTAAAAATACTTCAATTAATATTATAGCATCTACTAAGGTACAAGAAGTATGTCGAAGTGCAGAGGAGGAGGTCATAACTGGGAAGCATAAGGCTTCACAGGAGAGAAGCTGGCTGAGTTTGCGTTGAGCTAGACTTCTTCAGGACGGGGAGTTGGGAGAACAGGTCTGCAAGACCCAGGCCAGGGGCCAAGGCAAGCACAGCATCCCAGGCCTGTAGCTGAGCGGCAGCCCTAGGTTCTACAGGAAAGCACCCAGAGCATAGAGGAATGTGCTGAAGGCAGTGGGCTTAGAGCTGGGCTTGGAGAATGACAGAGGGTGGCCAGGAGGGCTCCCTTACCCCTCTGTGCCCAGGAAAGCTGGGCCTGTTCCTGTCTCACCATCTGCCTTCTGGCTCCCCAGCTGTCTGGAGTTCTTACTGGATAATGGTGCAGACCCCTCCCTGCGGGACAGGCAGGGCTACACAGCTGTGCACTATGCAGCCGCCTACGGCAACAGACAGAACCTCGAACTGGTGCGTGCGGGATGGCCTGAGGGAGAGGAGGCGGGGCCAGGGCCACGGGCTGCCTTTGGGTTTGTGGTTCTGAAACCAAGGGGTGTTTAGTAGATCCAGAAGCTTAGGGGGCTTACTGTGAGTAGGGGCAGGGGACAGCTCTCTTGGGAGTTTTCAAGTTTTAGCACCTACCTTCCTATCATTGCAGCTCTTAGAAATGTCCTTTAACTGCCTGGAGGATGTAGAGAGCACCATTCCAGTCAGCCCTTTGCACTTAGCTGTGAGTCCCTCTTCTCCTCTTCCTTTCTCTGTCCTTCCCCATCCCAGCGCCCACATGAGGATCATAGCACTGGTGCCTCTGTCTTTGTTTCTTCCTTTTGGGCACTGGGCAGGGGTTCATTGGCTGGGGAGGGATGGGCCTTGCAGAGAAGTGGCCTGAGGGGCCCAAGAAATTTGGAGGACCAATGCCTAGAGTCACCCTCTGGGTCCCAACAGCAGAGTGGGGATGGGAATGTCCCAGCTATGTCCATTGATCACTTGTACTGCTCCAGGCCTACAACGGTCACTGTGAAGCCCTGAAGACACTGGCTGAGACGCTGGTGAATCTGGATGTAAGGGACCACAAGGGCCGGACTGCGCTCTTCCTGGCCACTGAGCGAGGCTCTACGGAGTGTGTAGAGGTACTTACAGCCCATGGCGCCTCTGCCCTCATCAAGGAGCGCAAGCGCAAGTGGACGCCCCTACACGCTGCTGGTTAGTATTCCCTGTTGGCTCTGTCTTCCCTTGCCGTACTGAATCTTTCCCAACAGATTTAGGGCTGGGAATGGGGTAAGACAAAGAGTAGAGAAACTTCAAGTTCTAATTGATAACTTCTTGCCTTGAAGATTTCTTCTTCCTGCAGGCCTTCCTGAAACCTTAACCCTCAAGTCCTCTAGACTCAGCCTGACCTCTCTCCCTCATCTTTTTTTTTTTTTTTTTTTTTTTTTTTCAGTACTGGGGATTGAACTCAGGCCCTTGTTTTTTTTTTTTTTTTTTTTTTTTTTTTTTTTCAGTACTGGGGATTGAACTCAGGCCCTTGTTTTTTTTTTTTATTTTTTTTATTTGGTGGGGGCAGCTCAGCCCACCAGGGGGCGGGCTGGCTGGCATGTGGTGGTGCTGGGGGATTGAACTGTGGTCCCTGTGCTTTGCTAAGCTTGTTCTAAGTAGGTGCTTTAGACCACTGAGCCATCTCACCAGCCCAAACTCAGGCCCTTGTGCTTGCCAGGCAGGTGCTTATTCTACTGAGCCATGTCCCCAGCCCCTCCCTCATCCTGACACTGTCCTGACTCAGCTTCCTTTTCTCCTAGCTGCCTCTGGCCACACTGATTCCCTGCACTTGCTGATTGACAGTGGGGAGCGCGCTGACATCACAGATGTCATGGATGCCTATGGACAGTGAGTGGGGGGCCAGGGTGGATATAGGTTTTCCTATCCTTGCTGGACCATCACCCTTCCCATTACTTCTGCAGAACCCCACTGATGCTGGCCATCATGAATGGCCATGTGGACTGTGTACATCTGCTGCTAGAGAAGGGATCCACAGCTGATGCTGCTGACCTCCGGGGCCGTACTGCTCTCCACCGTGGGGTGAGTGGGCTCACAGATGACCCTCAATGTGGGGGTCACAGGGTCACAAGGTGTTAGAGCTGGGCTAGGATTTTGTGCCTTGGATCTTACTGAGCTTTACTGTGTTGCTTCAGCATATGTGGCTTCCCCAGCTGACTTTCCCAGTTACCCTCTGTCATTACATGCAGCCAGCCTTTCAGCCCAGGCTGTGTCCAAGATGCCCTGTTGACAGTATCCTGTTGAATAGTGTTGCTACCTTCCCTATCTCCTCCATGATTACCTATCTTAAATCAGCCTCTAGGGCTGGGAGATAGCTCAGCAGCATAAGCACCTGCCTGGCAAGTGCAAGCTCCTGAGAGGTCTAAAGCAGCTCCATCTCCTGCTGCAGGATTCTTCCCCCTCACTTTCCCTTTCCATTTTTTCTTTTTGTCTTTTTGATACAAGGTTTCACTGCATTTTAGGCTAGCTTTTGAACTCATTTTATAGCCTCTGCTGACTGAAAACTCAGTGATCCTCCTGTGCGTCAGCCTCCGAATACTCTTTCTTCCCTTCCCTCCCCTCCCCTCCTCTCCCATCCTTTCTGTGATATGTTCTCACTATATTGCCCATGCTGGCCCTGCATTCCTAGGCTCAAGCGACTCTCCTGCCTGAGCCTCCCAATTAGCTGGTACTACAGGTGAGCCCAGCTTTCCCACGGGATGCTTTGGTTCTTGCATCTTCTCACAGTGTTTGGTCTTTGGCTCCAGATCTCCAGGATTAGCTCTGGCCATCCTGACTATTAGATGAGTCATCAGGGAAGGGAATGCTAATCCCATGCACTAGAATCATTGCAAAAATAAGGATTAGAGCACTGGAAGTAGTTCTTACTCCTGCCCAGTCCCCAGTGAGTGGCCAGTAGAAAGAGTGGCTCCCCATCTCACTCCTGCCTATGTTCCCTGCAGGCAGTGACTGGCTGTGAGGACTGCCTGGCTGCCCTGCTGGACCACGATGCATTTGTGCTGTGCCGAGACTTTAAAGGCCGCACACCCATTCACCTGGCCTCAGCCTGTGGCCACACTGCAGTGCTGCGGACCCTGCTTCAGGCTGCCCTTTCCACAGACCCCCTGGACGCCGGGGTGGATTACAGCGGATACTCGCCCATGCACTGGGCCTCCTACACTGGTACACTGGGGCCTGTGACAGGCACAGGGATGTATGTGGGGTGGAGAAGAGAAGATGGGTTGTGGGACAGAGTCTGAAAGTGGCTTGGGAGTTCAGACACAGGACAGGACAGATGGAAGAAGCTTGCATTTTTCCTGTTGCCATGCTTTCCTCCTTATATTCAGGACATGAAGATTGTCTGGAGTTGTTACTTGAACACAGCCCATTCTCATACCTGGAGGGAAACCCCTTCACTCCTTTGCACTGTGCAGTGTAAGTCTCTTCCTCTGCAGCAACCCTGTTGTAGGATGCTGTGACCTGGGCTTAGAATCCATCTCCTTTACCCCTGCTGATGGCCCATCTTCTCTCCCAGAATTAATAACCAGGACAGCACCACAGAGATGCTGCTGGGAGCTCTGGGTGCCAAGATTGTGAACAGCCGAGACGCCAAAGGACGGTGAGTGATGAAGCCTTGGGGAAAAGCTGAACTGCCTCTGGCTTCATCTCTCTGCCCAAGCCAAAGAGCCTTCCTAGTTCACTCTACTCTGACCCCCACCCAGGACCCCCCTTCACGCCGCTGCCTTCGCGGACAACGTCTCTGGGCTCCGGATGCTGCTGCAGCATCAAGCCGAGGTGAACGCCACTGACCACACGGGCCGCACTGCACTTATGACAGCGGCTGAGAATGGACAGACTGCTGCTGTAGGTATGTGCCCCCTCCCTGAAGGGAGGAGGAGCCCTGGGGCGTGCTTAGGAGGGATCATCCTGCTTGTGAGTGTGGGGTGCAAGGCCCAGAGGGTGTCTGTAGATGTCTCATGATGCAAAGTATTTGCAGTTAAGAGGGTAGAAAGCTAGTAGGGCTGCTGCTCTGGAGGGAGGCCTCAATCCCTGTGTGTTTCTTATAGAATTTCTGCTGTACCGAGGGAAGGCGGACCTGACTGTGCTAGATGAGAACAAGAACACTGCCCTCCACTTGGCTTGTAGCAAGGTACTTCTGGAGTGGTGCTGGTGCTGTGTGAAGGGCAGGGGTCGGTGCAGGGTAGGTCTTGGCTGCAGACAGGACTGGGGCAGAGGTCAGGGTTGTCTAGCCTACCTGACTGCATCTACCCTCCTCCCCAGCTCCTCCTCTGTGGCCTGTCATGCCTCCACCTCATGAGTCTGTATTGTCTATTCCCCCTCAGGGCCATGAGAAATGTGCCCTCATGATCCTGGCAGAAACCCAAGACCTTGGCCTTATCAATGCTACCAACAGCGCGCTGCAGATGTGAGTGCCCGGGGCTGGGGGAGGCAGGTGGGTGAAGAAAGTGACCACACTCCAGGGGCTCTTGAAGCTCACTGTATTTGTTCAGCACCCTCGCTGCCCTCTGGGGCTGCCAGGGAGTCTCAATTTCCTGCTGACTCTGGTTGCCCTTTTTCTTTCCTTTTTCCAAGGCCACTCCACATTGCTGCCCGGAATGGTCTTGCTTCTGTGGTGCAGGCCCTGCTAAGTCGTGGGGCCACAGTACTAGCTGTGGATGAAGAAGGTGGGTGGGGTCCAGAGCTCCCTCCCTCTCCTGGGTTTGGGGTCGGGGGTAGTCCTCAAGGGATTAACTTTGCTGTAAATGAGATTTTCTGCCCAAGGAAGCTCTTTAGAGCAGGGACCCACCCTCAGTACTCTGAATCTCAAAGGAGAGTCCAACAGAGCCAGCAGGGGGCAGGAGAACCCTTCCCACAAACCCCAGGCCTCTGTTCCTTGCACCCCACCTTCTTTCCCACATGGGCATCTGCTTGTCAGGTCCCTGGACCCTCACCATCCTTGATTTCTGACCATGCTGGGTGTTTATCTGCCGTGGCTCCCCTGCACAGAGAGCCAGGGCCCAGGGGTACAGTACCCTGTGCATCAGTTCTTTCCCTCCGCCCTGCAGGTCACACCCCAGCACTGGCCTGTGCCCCCAACAAGGATGTGGCAGACTGCCTGGCCTTGATCCTTTCCACCATGAAGCCTTTCCCACCCAAGGACGCCGTCAGTCCTTTCAGCTTCAGCCTGCTCAAGAACTGCGGCATCGCAGCCGCCAAGACGGTGGGTGGCTGCGGTGCCCTGCCCCACGGGGCCTCCTGCCCTTATAGCCAGGAGCGGCATGGCGCCATTGGGTTAGATGGCTGCTACTCTGAGTAGCCCCCTCCAGTGTCCCTCCCCCTGCCGGTGGCTTGATATCTTATTCTATTTATTTAGAAAAAAATCTAAACATTTAGGGCACTTTAAAGGAGAACACGACTGGGTGGCAGGGCGGAGGGGGGAAAGGAAGCCCTGGGGAGCAGCTGCTCACCCCTTTGCCACACCATCCCAGCCTGGCAGAGGTCTGGGACAGACAGGGAACACCCCAGGCCCTTAGTAACCCCAGGGCAACCCCTTCTGCCAAGTGTCCCAAAATGATTGAGAGATGCCTGGCTTTCCTTCTCTTTTATTCCATCTCAGTTCCCCCTTTCTGCTGCCAGCTCCCCCACTCTTCCCTCTGACTGTCCTCTCCAGGTCACCCGCCCCTGCCCCTACTGCCAGGCAGACCCCTCCTCTTCTTCCATACCCATCACTGCCTCCCTGCTCGGCTGGCCCCTCCATCCCTGCAGCAGTGAGAAGCCTTAATTTCTGGTACTGTGTGAGCACTCTGGGGGTGTTCGCCTCCCCCTTCAGGGGCAGCTAGAGGATGAGGGGGGAGGGTACTTAGCACTGGGGCCTGGAGCTTTCCCCCCACTCTATACCCAATCACCCCTAAAGTTCAAATGCAAAACACTTGAAGCAGCGACTACTGTACCTGGGCCCCAAATCCTGCACTCTCCCCTGGCACCTCATATGCAAATCAAGGGCTGGTTCCGCCCCCACAGCCTAGTCCCCTCCCCTCCCACCTCTGGCCTGGCCACGCACTTTAACCTTGCTTTTTTTTTCTTTTAACTTCTTTTGGGAGAGCAGAGCCTGTGGCCATTCCCACTCTGGCTCACTTCTCCCTCAATGTTGAGGCTTGTCATGAATTTTTAAGTAACCATTTTATCCTTTAGGGGAAGAAAGTTAATTTCCTGCCCATTTCAAGACCATAGCCCTAGAATGTCCTCCGTGTTTCAGGCATGTGCTGCTTGCATGTGTGTGGAGGGAGGTCCTTCCTCCCGTGCTCCCATCCCAGAGTTCCCTAAGTCCCCTGTCTGCCTCCACCTTCTGTCATGTCCGAGAGTACCCAACGCCCCAGTCACTCCTGATCTGAAGCCAAAGATGGTGGGAGGGGCGGGGCAGACTAGGGACCGTGCTGAAAGGTGGAAGCAGGCCTCTCTGCCTGAGGAGGAAGTCCTGATGGCAAGAGCAAGGGTGGAGCCTGCTGCTCATGGTGGAGGGGGCTCCCCTCCCAGCCAGGAGAGATGGGATTGAGCTGGGGACTGCACTGATAAGATTCCTAGAAGTCGCACCCTAGAAGCCAAACTGGGCCAGAGTGAGAAGGGGGCAGTTTTCTCTCTAAATGTAGCAATGAATCTGGCCCTGGTCCCTTTGCGTGCCCTGTCCATCCATGTCTTAGGTAAGCCTCTGTGCAGTTGGATCCACTCCTATAGCCCAGTGTTTCCTTCCTCATACTCAATACCTCAGCCAGGGGCCAAGACACAGAACTTGAATAGAGGTCCTGCCCCCTACCCCCAGTGCATCTTTGCCCAGTTTGGCTGCCATCAGTATTGTCCCCTGAGAACTGGACAGACTTCGTTTACACAGTACAAGGGGTCTCCCCTGGGGACCCCTCGGCCTCTTTCCCCCACCAGAGCTCACTCTATTCAAATCTTATCCATTTTTCAGTTGTGTCCCTTGAATGTCTTGCTACCCTTGCCAAGGGTGGGGGTGGGGGAGGTCCCATCCCAGGGATGCCTCCCTCCCGACAGATGCCCTTAACCATACCTCATGCTGGTTCCCTGAAGCCTGGGGTGTTTGTTCAAGTCTTTATTTCTTTTCCTAGTTTCTCCTTATCCTCTATCTCTGTCTTGCTTCCCCAACTCTTAGATCCTAAACCATTTCAAGGCTTCCAAATGACCATTATTGGTGAGAAGGATTGTGCAGCTTTTAGTTTTTAGTTTTGTTTTCAAAGCCAAAGGGCCTTGCAGTGCCCCTCTTGCCCACCTCCCTTCATCCCTTGTCCTCCCCTATACGACAATCAATGTGACTTCTCTTAAGGGCTGCCGCCCCCACCCCAACCCCGCTGGTTCTGCAAAGCTTGCCCCCTAACTTCAGTTCTTTCTCCTGAAATCTTCCCATTCCACCCCTTCCCTCTCATTTTGGTGCTGGGAATTAGGTGGTAGGGGGCACGGGGAGCAGGGAGATGGGTTCTCTGGGAATGTTGGGGTATCAAGTCGTGTTCTCCTTTATCAATGCTTAGTGGTGACAGGAAGAATCTGAGTATTTGTCAGGAGCCCCATTGTTTTGTTTTGCTAGATGAGATTTCTGGTGGCTGTCTGTTCCCTGCTGCCCCTCAGCATGTTGTCAGCAGTGCTGGGGAGGTGGGGAGCTCCCTGCTCCTCCTCATGTGGCTATGAGGAGGCCTGGAGGGCCAGCAGCCTCCTCTCCTTATGCCAAAGGAAATCCCGCACCCCACCCTGGGCTCCCCAACCCCTAGTGTTTTTTGAAGCATTTTGACCATTCTCATGGCCACTGCATATTTATTTTAATGTTAAGATTTTTTTAAAAACCTCTTTGACTTAAACGGGTGTGGAGAAGTAAAACAGGCAGAATGCCCCCCAATTTTAAGGGGGTAGGGTGGGGGAGGAAGCACCTCCTTCCCTTCACCTTCCTCTCCCCTCCCCCTCTCCCCACCGCAGCTCTAAAGCACTTGCTTCAAGTAATAAGCACTTTTGTGAAAAGGCCTATTTGGAGTGAGGACCTGGGGAGTAGTCCCAGGTCCCAGCAAAGGAGACAGAGCGAGGGCTACATAGGAGACAGACTTGTGAATCAGAGGCAAGATGAAAAGAGCCAGTTTTTAGTTTCTGATATTCGGGGGAATGTTTCTGGTTGGGCGGTGGCTTTGGTAGGGTTGTGTACTATACTTCAGAAAAACAAATGGCACAAACTGTGGGTCCCAGGATGGACCGACAGACCCAGGTCACTGCCACTGTCCAGCTGAGACTGATGGGCCCCTCCCCCATCCCGTGGCCCCCTGAGCCATAGGACTGCTGAAAACCACTGAATGTACAGCCCAGGTTGGGGTGGGGAGCAGCCCCTGGGGGAGGGGCTTCTCCTTTTGTTTGGTGCTGTGGGGGGTGGGAGAAATGAGACTGAGGGACTGCCACCCCAGTAGATGTGTGTTCCTTGGGGTGGAGGGGCTGAGGAGGGCCTGCCTCCCTCTCCAACCCCAGCCATGGCCCCTCTTCCTTCCTCACCCCTATCCGTTTTGACTGTAAGTCCAGCTCACCTTTGCCTTCAATATGTAACCAAAGGAAAACTCAATACTGTTTCCACCACTGTCTGCCCACCCGAGCACCTTCTTACTCCCTGGACTTAGAAGGGGAGAAGAGGATGGGGGTGGGGTGGGTGGGGCCAGAGTGAACGGTTCTACAACTGTACCCCCAAAACCTTCTCTGCGGTCTTGGAAGGGGTCCTGAGAGGTGGGGCAGGGCCAGGCTGGCCAGGCTGGGAGTAGGCACACTCTGTATCTTACGCACATGGCACAGGAGTGTTTCCTTGTCGAAGTGACTCCAGTGACTGCTCCAGTGGGGAGGCCCCTTCCTCGTCCCTCTCAGCCATTCATCACCCTCTCCCCACACCCAGCATTCATTCCCCACCTCCCTTCCCACCGCAAAGGAAAATAGCCTTACAGACCCTAGCCCAGAAACCCTACTCCTGGGGCAAGCCAGTATGGGCCCCCATCCCGCCAAGTTTGAACCCTACCTTTTGAAAAGGAGGGCTAAGGAGCAAAGCAGTCTCTTTCCCCTCTAGTTGTGGTGGCTCCAGCCCTCCAGGCCTTGGCCCGGCCCTGGGGAGGAATCTGAGGACCAAGCCCAGCTATCTGGGAGGAGGGAGGTAAAGAGGGGCGAGTCTGATTTGGGGACTCCCTCCTCCTGACCCAACCCCCAGAGACTCAACCCCTAGAGAAGTGACCAAATCCCAGAGATGGGCGGGAGCTGGGGTGGGGAGGGTCTGCTCTTTGAATTACTTGAAGGTACTGATTCTGAGGCTGCTGTTGCCCACCTAGGTGTGAGGGGGACACTGTCACTGCTTTTGGGAGGGCAGAGGGCGGGTGACAAGAGGACCTGTCCAAGGCCCTCACTCACTCCTGCTAGGCCCTTTCTCTGGGGAGTCTGCAAGACTGACTGCCCCAGGGAAGGTGGGGAGAGCCTCCCCTCCCATCTCCATCCTCACTCTGGGCACCCTCTCCAATTGCACTAAAGTAGCTGTTGTGCCAGTCTTACCCCATGCCAGGGTGGGGTCTCTGCTTCCAGTCTTTTCCCACTGCCTCTGCTCCCCTCCCAGACAATCTCCTTGTTCCACTTGTATTCCTGGATAGCTCAGCTTTGTGTGTGTGTGTTGGGGTGGGGGGGGGGTCCTGGCTGGAGTGGGTTTGGCAGGGGTTTGGGAAGGGCTAGGGGAAAGATGGAGGACGATGTCTTCTTCCCCCTTCCTCAACTCTAAGCCACAGAAGCCTGGGAGGGAGAGTGCTTCCTCTCGCTGCCGTGTGTCTTGCAGATGTGCCAAAATGGGAGGGTGGGAAGGGAGGGTGCCTGGCAGAGCAGCCCCAAGGGTGGCTCTCTCAAAGCAATACAGTTCCCCTGCCTGGGGGACAGCAAGACAGGGGAGAGGGTGGGGTGGGCACCTGGGGTTCCCCGTGTACAGCTGTGTATATTCAGGGGTGTTCTCTGTCTGGTACCCACTGTGGGCATCTATGTGTGTGTGAACCTCCCCTTCCCCGTGCCCTGCATGACCTGTGATGCTGCAGACACCACCATCCTGTGTGCAGGTGTGTCGGGGGCATGGAGGGGCATGTTTCATGTCCTGTTGCACCCTCCACCCTGTGACCCATGTACTCGGTTGTAGGAAGTAAAGAGAACTGAGCACAATTCACTGGATTCTAGTTGAATCTTTCTCTAAGCAATGTCCTCACTCCTGCCCTTCCTTCCCCTGCCCTGGATCCACCTGTGGTGCTAGTGTTGGGGTCGGGGGTGTTTGATGCTGGTGGGCAGCAATAAAGGGCAGATCTGCCCAGATAACTGCATCCCCAGGGTGCTGAGGGCAATAGGAAAAAGTAGGGACCTCGGTGCATTTGCCCCACCCCTCCCCTCCTCCCTGGGCTAAAGCACAATGCTCCCCCTGAAGATTGATGCACCCTGTCCCCTCCAGGCCCCTACTTACATCCTCCCCCAACCTGCTTTGAGCCCTCCCACCACACCCCGGTTTTCTATGCTGTTTTGGTGCAAGTACAACTGTCGTTCGTAGTCATGGCTTTGGGATGGGTTCTGTTTATTAAAATCCTATTGCTCCTACTGGCCCTGTGTCCCGCCTCCATTCCTGTGGTTGGGGGGAAGGAAGGGCACTCTGGACCCCTTGCCACCGGCCCCCATCAGCCATCGGAGACCAGGGGCAACAGCTGCTCCTCCAGTAGGGCTATGGTAAGCATGAGGCTGCCCCCCAGCAGCAGCCCCAGCCCTTGCAGCAGCACGTGGAGCGTAGGTTGGGGCTCAGGAGGATGGAGCAGGACTGGCAGCTGAAAGAAAAGGATGTTGCAATTGTCGCCTTGCCTCTGGCCTCTTAACCTGAGAAGGTGGTACCAGAATCAGCTCCCACCCAAACACTTTATTCCCATGTTAGGCCCTGGTAGGCCTGTAAGCCAGCACCATTCAGAACCTGGCAGTGACTGTGGAGGGGCTGGTATGTCCCATCCAGACCCACCTGCCCACCCCTTTTGATATCTCTGCTCTTCCCTATACCTCTCACCATGTCCACGAGGGCCACATAGAGGAAGACCCCAGCAGTGACTCCAAACACCCAGGGGGTGAGGGGAAAGGGGCCCAGGCTGAGCCCCACCCCTAGGGCTGCACCCCCCAGTCCCAATGCTCCAGATATGAGGCTCAGCAGCAGCAGCCTCTGAAAGGACAGGCCTGCCTGGAGCAGCATTGCAAAGTCACCTGTTGGGGACAGAAAGTAGGCTAGGAGAGGACAATCCAGGGCTGCCCTTCACCCATGTCACCCATCAGCCTCCTAAGTATCCCTTGGAGGTCTTTCTAGAGCCCACTCCCCTGTGCCATTCCTACCCAGTTCGTGGGGCAGTTCATGGCAGAAGACTGCCAGCGTGGTGCTGAGGCCACTGGAGAAGCCATCCGAGAAGGCAGCACCTGTGGTCCATGAGTGGGAGGTTCAACCCCTAAGCCCTAGAGGCCGGTGCCTGTGTACACTCATCTCCCGCTTCCAGCAGCCCTCTTACTCCCAGCCAAGAATGAGGGCCCTAGCTTCCTGGCACCTTCCCCCTCACACCTATGGCCAAGCCGTCGGTGAGGTTGTGCAGACCATCTCCTAGGAGGACCATCCATGTGATGTTGGCACCACTGCCACCCTGGTTCCCGTGACTGTGGCCTTGGTGCCCAGGAGGGGCTGGTGTTGGTGGGGACTGGCTGTTCTGTTCCCTCTGGCCATGAGCCCCTGGCTCTGCAGGAAGAACAAGGACAGGTATTGGGAGCTGCAGGTGAGAACTGGGCCAGGAGCCTACTCCCCGTTTTCTCCTCTAGTCACCTGTAGCTGCCTGCAGGGGCCAAAGGGCCATCCTGGTGCTGTCTTCAGGATCTGGGTTTGGTGTTCTGAGATTCCTTCTCTGTCGTCTGCAGCATCTCTGAAATAGTAGGGTATTCCTCCTGGTGGAGGAGGCAGCAGAGCCAAGGGCTGAGGGGAGGCCAGGCCACAGCTGGGAAAATGAGCACCTGGTCCCACCTCTGGCACGGTGAGATGTTCTTTGGCCTCCACCCTTTTCCCAGCTTGGCACCTCCCTCTGTCTCTTGTTGACTTGAACTTGGGAGAGGAGCCAGAAGTCCAGGTTTATGCTAAGGTGTCCCTACCCACTCTGATAGAGGAAAGGTGCTACACTAAGCAGGCAAACATTCCAGATGCAGGAGCACACGCTGCTCCTCACCTCCTGTTCTGTTCAGCCAGTTCTCGGCTAGGATTCTGGTGGTCTCAGCAAGTAGAGGAGAAAAGGGTGTCACTTACTGGTCGGAGCCCTCTGCGCTGGAAGAGCCCTAGCATGTTCTCCAGCATGAAGAGCAGGAGGAGGCCTCCAAGTACTGACAGCCCTGGGCCGAGATCCTCTTCTGGTCGCCCACTTGGTCCTGTGTGCTGCCTTCCTTGTGCCTGACAGAGAAGAGGTCAGGGTGTACCCTGGAAGCCCCTACCCAGCAGCAGCCCCCTCACACCTGGGAGGTCCTGGCCTTTACCCTATCCTCTGCTGGGAGGCAGCTCTGGAACATAAGTCAGAGGTAGAGGAATGGGATGGGGGTGCTACGGCTAGGAGCAGGCTGGATCCAGGAGGCCAGCTGCCAGCCGCTCCAGGGGTGAGGGGTTTAAGGAAGGAGTTTCACATACATGAGGCAGCAGGTGGAGCAGCGCATCCCCACAAAGAGTGCCTACGGCCAGGGCCCCCAGGAAGCCCAGCAGGGGCCGCAATAGACGAGGTCCCAGGAGCCTCAGCAGCAGCAGAGAGAGGGGAGCAGGGAGGCTGAGTAACAGGACTGCCAGGGTGCTATGAAGCAGGGCTGGGGAGAGCGGAGCTGAAATTAGGCCAGGGCTGGACCCAGAGGCAAGGTGGGGCCAAGATCACTGCAAGGGAGGTGGGGCTCCAATGAGGCCCCTTCCTTGACATGGAGCCCACCCACTGGCAGGAGTCAGCGTGCTCCCACCCTACTCTCACCCACTGACCAGGTAGTAGATCTCCTGGTGGGGCTGGGCCTGGCATTTGGGTGCAGACACGGCTGTCGATCTGGTAAAGCAGAGCAGGGCACAACAGAGCAAACTGTCGCGGGGTCAGAGGAGCAGCAGGGCTTAGGCCAAAATTGACCAGCAGCTGGGAGCCATTTAGACACTGGGGAATTGAGCAGTGAGTCACACATTAGGGAGTCACCGGGAACTGTGATACAGATCTTTGTACCTGTCCTTGCATTGCAGGGACTTCTCTTAGGGTCCCCTTTTCTCATCCTGGTGGGTTTGTCAGGGACTGGAGACAGCCTGCTTACAATCACTGTGCCTTAATTACTAGTGCATATTCAGTCCCATGCAAATTGGTGCCCGTGAACATTGCCATCCATTTCCCTCCCAAGCCCTAGTAGTATTGTTAGTTTGGGGGTAGAGTTTATTGAAAATCTAGAGCCCTCCATGCCAGAATTCTGGAAGGGGAAAGAGATGTCTAAAATATCTTCTAGCTAGTCTTCCTCTCAACAGCCCTGTCAAATGTTCATCCAGCCTTGGCTGCTATGTAGTTCTGTTTCTCCTCTTGCCTGCCTGCCCTTCCTTCCTTCCTTCCTTCCTTCCTTCCTTCCTTCCTTCCTTCCTTCCTTCCTTCTTCTTTCCTTCTTTCCTTTCCTTCTTTCCTTCCTTCCTTTTAGATACAGCTTATCGCAGCCAGGCATAGTGGTATAATCACAGCACACATAAGGCTGAGGCAGGAGGATTGTTGGGAGTTTGAGACCAGCGTAGCCTATCAAGTGAGCTCAAGGACAGGCTGAGCAGCATAGCGAAACCCTGTCTTAAAAAGACAAAAAACAAAAAAACATGTCCAGAATGGCCCCTAACTCAAGATCCTTCTTCAGCCTCTTAAGTGTTTTGGTCTGTGGGTGCACACCATAGCACAGGGCACCAGTCTTGGCTCGAATGCTTCCTGTAGCACTCTCCGTGCACTCTGGGTTTGTTCAGGGTTAAGTTGCAGTGCCCACCTTCTTGTGCAGATGGAACAGTAGCACAAATACATTGCTTTCCTAGATAAATCAACCATTTACACCTTGCAGATCTCCTCTCCAGAAAACCATGCCTAGATCCTACCCTGGGCTGCTTCTGTAGATTCTCTGCTTTGCCAAATGTGGTCCCTAACTTGGGCTGACCTGCTTTGCACTCGCTAGTAGAAAAACATACCCTAAAGCTAGGTTCAGATCCCTATGACTCCTGAAGCATTTCAAACTCACATCTTCATTCAAGTGGTCAGCCAAGGAATGGTCTAGCAGCAGAAGCCTGTGAAAAAGGTCTAGGCCTGAGGGGGCTGGCCCCTGGGGTAGGTGAGATTTTGACTCCTCCAGGTCACTCCACCCAGAGGGTCCCAGAGGCATGCCTGTCCAGACATCCACACTCAGCTCAGGTCCATGCTGCCTGAAAAGGAAGGGACAATGAGTCAGATTCACTCGTGGCCTCACACACCTGCTGGAGCAGTTAGTCCCCTGGAAGCTTGCGGGGCAGGAGGACCAACCATTGGCTAGAGTTCCTGGGACCCAGAAACCATGCACATTACCCCTGGAAGATCTGAGTGCAGTTATGAGACCTAGGTATAGGGGCTGCAGGGGAAGAGGAAAGGCCAGAAATGCTCCAAATTGGGAGCCACGTCAGTTGGAGACTTCAGATACTGGTCAGAGAGTAAGGAATTTAAAGGTCTGGGAGTTTGGAGGAGGAGAAGCTTAGAAGACAACAGAGGCAAGAAGGTTACTAAAAAGTTGGTTTTGAAGAGTCATTGTTCAGCACTCTTGTTTGTTTTTAATTTAAAAAAAAAAATTAGCACTCTTGTTTAAAGAAACCAGCAGTGGGGTATCTGATCTGAGCACTGAGCAGAGGTGGGACACTGTCTTTGTGAATAGGGGAGCGTTTAGTACCTGTGTGTGAGATTGTCTCCAGATGAGGGGGTAACACGGCCAGGTGGAGGCCCGTGGTGTCCCAGGCGAATTCCCTGAACTCGGCCCAGCCCCAGGCTGTGGAGAAGCCGGGCCAGGCCCGTTGCGGTCAGCGTCCCGTTCTCTCCATACAGGCCAAACAGCTGGGTCAGGTAATGGTTCTGCTCCTGCTCAGCAGGGCCCAGGTTGGGGACTGAGCCCCCTGCCCAGCCCAAAACCACCCCCCCACACAGGCCAGCCCACAGACACCACACTGGGGGCCCCATCCTGCCGGGCGGACACATTAGAGGCTTTGGCTCTGGCTTTTATTCCCTCTGGAACATCCTGAGCAGAGCAGTGGGCCCTGGAAGAAGAAGGAGCAGGTTAGGGCTGCTGCTCTGCTTTCCTGCCTACCCCCCAGGAGAAGGGAGAGCCTTCACTCCTTGCTCCTGCTCCCTCCTGAGTCCAGCAGCAGCCCCTGCTCAGCCTACTCCCACTGGCTTCTCTGGAGCAGCCTCTTGTTTACTGGTCCGTGAGCCCCTTTCTGACCCTGGCAGAGCCTGGCGGAGCTGATCATCCATCCTTGGTCCCCCAGATTACAGCCTTCGACCTGTCTTTCTCTCTCTATCCCCACTCATTTTCCAATCCTCACCCCTTCTGGCAGCGTGAGTTACCTCAGGTCCCCAGCAGCCCTTGCTGTGGACATTAAAAGGTTCCTGAGACAGGGAGGGGGAACCTAGCTAAGCTTGCAGGTGCAACAGAGGCCACGTCAGAGGGCTGATGGGCAGGCTTCTCCTCTGAGCCCACCTGCTTGGGGCGGGGCTGGGGCGGGGCCAGTGTGGAAAGGTTCCTAGGGAGAGGAGTTAATGGTTCACTGGTCTGTAGGGTAGAGGTCAAAGGTCAGTGTATGCTGGGTCCCTGAGCAGGGGTCACCCTGTCTTGAGAAAGACATGGCTAAGAACCTGTGCCCAGTTTTTCCACTTTATTTCTAGCCCACTGGGTGTGGTGGTGCATACCTGTAACCTCTTGGGAGGGTGAGACAGGAAGATTCCATGAGTTTATGGTCAGCCTGGGCGGGCTACATTATAAATTCAAAGACAGCCCAAACTACACAGCAAAACTGTCTCACCCCCTCCCAAATGAACAAAATTACAACAGAAAACTCTCTAGCCTTAATGCAGCACCCCGTGAACATTTCCCTACATATACCCCTACCCCACATACCTTACCTCCTGTATTGAGCCTCCTGTCCCCAACCCCATTCCCATGTTCCCTGGGAAGTAGGATCCAGGTGTCCCTAGCTGGGAGAGGCAGACAAGTGCTAACTCAAGATCCATGAGTAAAGAAGAAACTATTAGCCATTCTTCACCCAGGAAGCTACAGCTCTGGAACTCATAGGAATGATGAACAAGAAAGGGGAAGTCCTGCTGGAGAAGGGGAGCAACTACTGACCCCTGTCTGATGTTGGATCTGGCTTAGGAGGAGGGGAGCAAAGTGGCTGGGGCAATTGGTCTAGGGGGTTGAGCTGGCATTACCTGACAGCAGGAGACAGGAAGGACACTCAGAGGAAAGGGGACCCGGCCTTCTTGTGGCAGGCGGACAAGGGTCACCTGCAGGGAGGGAACATGGGAGGGGAGCTCCCTTAAAGGGGCAGGCTGCTTGGCCAAGGCCTCCTTGCCTGTAACCTATCTCCTAGGGACACCATGCCTAGAGTGTCACTTCCCAGAGACACACCTTCTTCAATGCCTGGCTGCTAACCCCTCCCATTTTGAAACCACAAAAAGCAAGAGTCTAGTGCAGAGTGGAAACATTTATTGGGAGGGCTTTCATTTAGACTCTCATATCACACACATGAGAAAGAGACTGTAACTGTGTTTCTAAAGAGAAGGGCTGGCACAGGGCCTGAATGTAGGGAACAGGCAGCTCCAGCTGGATGAGTGAAATATGGACTTAGGGTGAATAAGGCCACTGCTCACCACCCTTCCAGGGAAGTTTAGTGGCTAAAATACTGCTACGCTAACCCCCACCCCAAAGCCAGCAGCCCAAGGGAAGACTGGTTCTCCAGTAGAACCTGGGCTGTGGGTGGTGGCAGCAGGGGAGAAACAGTGTCTTGCTATCTCTTGCTGCTCCTACGGGTTTCTTTGCCGTTACTGACAGGATTGCTGGAGGAGCCAGGAGGGCCAGCTGCTGTGTGGCTGGGCTGGCTTCGAGTGATCCGGGTGCTGGGTGGGTGGGAGGGAGTGTGAGGGGGATGTGGGCTACCACCAGGGCCTGGCGGGGCACTCGGTCCATTCCCATTCTGGCTCTCAGAAGCTAGCAGTGGAAGAAACACAGAATTAGATACTTCCAGGATGGCAGGGTCCCCCTTTGAGGCCCACCTCCACACCCCAAAGAAGGGCACAGTCTTCACTATGCACAACTGCATGCTGAGGGTCACTGGAGAAAAGATGTGGACTGTGAGTATGAATAAGAAAACTTCATCATTTTGTTAATGGCTCTGTGAACCCTAGTAAGAAATGTTTCTCCTATTCATGTCTGTATCACTGAGAGACCTAGAATTTGCTGTTTAGTTAAAAATTCAGGGACTTCTCACAAAATGCTCCCAACCAAGCTGACTGTAAAACTGGAGAAGTATAAGAAAGGAAAGAGCTTTAAGTCTCTGTGCTGAGGGCCGGGGATATAGTGCAGTGGCATGAGCACTGGCCTGGCAAGTGCAAGGGTCCTGAATTCAATCCCCAGCACCATAAAAAATAAAAATTAAAAAAAAGCTTCTGTGCTGAAAGGTAAAAGAGGGGTATGGGGCGTTGCTGGGGGAACTTTGTTCAGTGAAAGAATGTGTGTCAGGCTAATGTGAAAGTCTGGGTTCAACTGTAAAAAAACAAAAAAAAAGAAAGAAGAGGGCAAGGTGACACGCATCTGTAATCCCAACCCTCAGGAGGCTGAAGCAGTAGGATCACTGTGAGTTCAAGGCCAGCTTGGGCTACATATCAAGTTGAAGGGCAATCTAAACTACACAGTCTCCAATAAACAAAACAAAAACAAACAAACAAAAACCCCAGGCAGCCATGGTGGTGCACACCTATAATCCCAGCACCTGGGAGGTTGGGCCAGGAGGATTGCTGTGAGTTCCAGGCCAGCCTGGGCTATATAAGTGAGTTCAAGGGCAGCCCGCACTACATAGTGAGACCCTGTCTCAAAAAAATAAAGGGCTGGGATGAGAGGAAAGTGCTTGTCTGGCATGTACAAGGCCCTGAGTTCAGTCCCCAGTACTATATACATACACACACACACACACACACACACACACACACACACACACGAAATAAAATAATAAACCACTGAGCACAAACTCATTACACTTGCTACCTCCCAAAAGATAATAACAAGTCACATTTGTTAAATTAGACACCATAGCCTCATATGCACGGAAACACTGCTGCTGAGCTCCAGCAACCTGGACATAGTTTAAGGGCTAGACTGGCGGGCCGTGGAGATGGCTCAATGGAATAAGTGCTTCCCTGTCAAGCACAAGGGCCCAGGGGCTGGTGAGATGGCTCAGTGGTCTAAAGCACCGACTTAGAACAAGCTTAGCAAAGAACATGGACCGCGGTTCAAACCCCCAGCACCACATGCCAGCCA
>NW_004524863.1:743476-744085 GCF_000260255.1 Octodon degus
ACATCTCTCTCTTAGGATAAGTCCCTAATGACAGGTTCTGTGGTTTACTTCTTGGCACCTAGTAGGTACTTCATACATTTTTTTTTTTTTTTTCCGCAGAACTGGGGATTGAACTCAGGCCCTTACACTTGATCTCCCCAGCCCCTGATAAATGTTTGTTAAATGAAGGCAGAGGGCTGGGGAGATAGCTCAGTGCAATAAGTGCTTGCCTGGCAAGTGCGAGGTCCTGAGTTTGATCCCTGGTTCCACCAAAAAAAAAAAAAAGGCAGAGCCCTGCCTCTCACAAACACAGGGAATTACAAATTCTAAATGGTATACAGTCAGTGCAAACCCTGTTCCTGCTGGACCTTGTTGCTTGACCAGATTAAGATGTCAGTAACCTGAACTGAAGAATAATTAAAAATAATTTTTTTTTTTTTTTTTTTTTCCCAGAACCGGGGATTGAACTCAGGTCCTTGAGCTTGCCAGGCAAGCACTTATTCTACTGAGCCATCTCCCTGGCCCCTAGTCTTACTTTTTTTCAATTCACAGAAAATGCTGAATGTGTAGAAGTCAATGTTAAGTTTTTATGCCAGCCATGTTTTTCATTGAACTTTTTCCAGCTGGGCA
>NW_004524863.1:744504-757280 GCF_000260255.1 Octodon degus
TGGACACACACACACACACACACACACACACACACACACACACACAAATAAAATAAAATAAAACAAACAGACAAACAAAAAAGTATAGCAACAACAACAAAAAACAAAAAAAAGTGTAGCACATGCAACTGTGTACAGTATATAATACATGATAGCCTGGTGACTATAGGGCTGCTGTCATTCTCTACCAGACTGTTACTGGGTTCCATACTTACTATACTATGCTTTTCATTGTTATTTCAGAGTGTACTTTTTCTGCTTATAAAAGAAAAAGGTTAAGCATAAAACAGGCCCAGGGAGGTTCTTCAGGAGATATTCCAGAAAAGGACACTGTTACATGAAATAGCATCTCCGTATGTGTTATTAGGACAAGATGTAGAGACAGAAGACGGCGGTGCTGATGAGCCTGAGCCTGTGGAAGCCTAAGCTAATGTGTGTTTTTGTGTCTTAGGCTTTGGTTTTTTGTTTTTGGTGGAACTGGGGATTGAACTCAGGCCCTTGCGCTTGCCAGGGAAGCGCTTATTGCACTGAGCCATCTCCCCGGCCCTAGGCTTTGTTTTTACTTTTACTTTTCTCTTACTTTTACTTTTCTTTCACTTTGTAGTGGGAACTGAACCCAGGGCCTTCACACTAAGGTATATTCCTAGCCTTGGATTACAGACCTTGGCTATACCTTGTTTTTTAACCAAAAAAAAGTTATTTTTATTTATTTTTTATTTTTAAAAAGGATAAGAAACAGAAAGGAAAGCACAAGAAGCAGATCTAGGGATGGAAGAGATGAGAAGAAGGCAAGTGGAAGGGGAGTAAGGCTTATGATACACTATGTGTGCGTACAATTCCCCATTATATACCACAAATGTGGACTAATTAAAAAAATAAAATTAGGCTACATCATAGCATGGGCATGGAACCATTATTTCTCAGAATGTCTTTCCATCAAGAGATACATGAGCATGTAAATTTATACCTATCAGTTTAATATAAAATGAGATTTGTTATAAGGTAAAAAGGAATTTATTTTAAAAATTAATTTTTTTTTCAGTGCTGGTGTATAAACCCAGTGCCTTCACATTGAGCTACATCTGCATCCCATGCCATATTTAGTATATTAGGAATTTACCAAATTATTCTTAAGGTGCATGTAAGCCTATTTATTTAGCCATAATACTCATTTGCTAGATGTAGAAATTTGTTCTCTTCTTATATATTTATTGGCGGAACCAGGATTGAACTCAGACCCTTGTGCTTGCCAGGCAAGTGTTTATTCTACTGAGCTATCTCCCGGGCTCCTCGAATTTGTTCTTTTCTGATGTGAGCAATAGTGAGAAAAAGGTACTGGAGCTCGGTCAATGATTGAAACAAGTTTCCAGAACTTTTCACCATGCCAGGCATGGTGGCATTTTCCTGTAATCTCAGCACTTGGGAGGCTGAAGCAGGGGGATCAATACAAGTTCAAGGCCAGCCTAGGCTACGTAGAGAGCTCAAGGCCAGCCTGAACTTCACAGTGAGCCCCTGTCTCAAAATTAACTCCAAAAAACCCAAAAACTCCCCCAAAACATCTTTCTCCACAGAACTTACAAAAAGCATAAAAAATGAGGACACAGAGAAAAGAACTGGATGGAAGGGGATATACTAAGAAAAGAGAGCCTTGGAACAAACATATGGGAAATGTATCTTTCCAAGCTAGACAGTAGGGAAACTAAAGAGATGAAGGAATGGATGGGAACAGATTTACCTGGAGAGACTGAAGGGGGTCCGGTGGCAGCCTGGGTGGCTGTAGGGCTGCTGTCATTCTGTACCTGAAGACAAAGGCACATACTTAGACCCTGCCTACCAGCAAGCTTCTTGACTTGATTCCCCACCCCACTACCCCACAATCAGACAAGTAAACTCACAGCTTTGTTGGGTGCCTGCTGGGTGCTGTACTCTGGGTTGGGCTCACTGAAGTTAGGAACCTCAGAGTAAACCATACAGAATCTGCAAATGGAGAAAATAGCCAAAGCCTGAAACCTATCTTCTAGGCCATGCTGAAGGCCTTAGGAAAGCCCAAATGGAGGATGTGGACTGCACCCTCTTAGGCTTCCCCTTGCAAGCCTTAATGTTCTCTCCTTGGGGTGCAACTGCTTCATCTCAATCTGTGTGTGTGTGTGTGTGTGTGTGTATGTGTGTGTGGCACCTGGGATTGAACTCAGGTCCCTGAGCTTGCCAGGCAAGCGCTTATTCCACTGAGCCATCTCCCCGGCCCCTCATCTCAATCTTTAAGACAGCACTTACTCTCCAATCTTCTGCAGATCACCCCCACGACCAGTGTACAGTGTCAGACAACCTTTGAACACTGAAGCATACCTGTAGGGCAAGAAAGCAAGATTCAGAGTCCTCAGGAGAGTTACAGGAACTCCTACTTCCACCCCTCTTAACTGCTGCTCTTGGTTAGCCAGAAGCACTCCATGCCTGACCCTTTGGTGAGTCGGATAATATCCCCAGGTTGGATCAGGTTGCCCACGTCGTCCCAGACAGAAATATTGATGCTGCCAGTCTTGTCAGCCACTTTGCAGGTCCGAACCTCATGCCCGTCCTTTGTCTTGGTCACTCGGCCTGGAGTGCATAGATAAATGGGGTGGGAAGGAGGCCAGACAAATGGGGGTGGTGGCAGCTACAAGCGAGATCTGGGTATCAGTGGGGTTAGGTAAAAGTTGTAAGCCCAATCTGAGGGACAGGCGGGAGTGGAGGTGGAGTTGCATGCATGTCGACAGTGGAGGGGCCAGCACCATGGAGAGGGTCTCGAGTGGAAAGAGGCCTGCGTGGCCCTGGAGGTACCTTCTGGCAAGAGTTCTATTTGCGCTCTACCGGACTACACGTCCCGGTAATGGGATCTAAGACAGATGGGGAGTGAGCAGTGTCTTGGGACATACCCTGCCACTATCTTGGGAGCAAGTTAAGAATGCAGAAGGTATTCTCCCCTTCCCGACCCCCCCCCCAACACATCGCGGGAACACGCGGTTCCAGCCGAGTCACCTGTCTCCAGCACAATGAAGATAAGGTTCAGATTCTTCAGTCCAGGCTTGATATCCTTCACGAAGGTTTCCGTAGTCATGCTGCCCAAGCCTCGGTACCCCACTGGAAGGGGGAACAGGGGATGAAGGCTCAACGCTGGGAGCCATTGCTCCCATGCTCCACTTCCCAAGGCCTACCTACCAAACCAAGCTAGGATCGAGAGCCTCGGCCCTTCTAGCTTTATAGAAGGTTAGTAGCGAACTTCCCTGGGGACCTCGAACTTCAAGATTCGCATTTGGGGGTCTCTGGATGAGATGCTTCGGGACTGGAAGGCCCCCTGCCGGAATGCTCTTTCGGTCTCACGCTCCTAAGTAGGGAGCCGACGGAGACAAGGGTGGAAAATCCGGTGCAGAGCCACGGAATGGAATCTTACTCGCCAGACCTTCCCGAACCCTCATCCGCACGACCTGAGGCTTGGTCCATCTCCTCCCCCACCCACAGCCCACCACCCACCCAGTAAGCCCGCCAGACTGTGTACGCCGCTGAGCCACCCGCAGGGGGAGCCACAGGCCCTGCTGCCACCGGATGCAGCCCGGTGGAAACCCGTAGTGCGAACGTTCGCCGGAAGTTTCCCCTTGTGATCTCTTCCGACCAATCAGGATCATCCGCGCGCGTCCCGTCCCGCCGCCGGCCTTTCGCCCAGCCAATCGGACTCAGAGATTCACCAGCCGCGAAAAGGTGGACTTCGGGTATTAAAGGGGCCCGGGAGATGTTTGGCTCGAGGGTAGAGATGGACCACTGTGGAGCGTTTCGGGCACCAGTGTTTCTTTACAGTTCCTAGGAGAGAGGCCGGGGAGATGGCTCAGTGGAATAAACGCTTCCCTGGCTAGCGCAAGAGTCTGAGTTCAACCCCCGGGGACATAGCTTAGTAAATAAAATGCTTGCCTTGCAAGAGTAGGGTCCTGAGTTCAATCCCTGGTACTGCAAAAAGGAAAATAAAATAAAATACAGGCCTAGGAGAATGCACTTAGGCTGTGGTTTTCTCTCCAAGTAAGGACACTGTAGGAAAGGAGGAACCTAGTGAACAAGCTGGGATCTTGGCTCAGGACTTCATTTTGTTCGTGACATTCTTTTTTTTTGCGGAACTGGGGATTGAATGTTCATGACATTCTTAAAGGTGGAATTGCAGGGCCGGGAGATGGCTCAGTAGAATAAGCATTTGCCTGGCAAGCACAAGGACCTGAGTTTAATCCCCGGTTCCACCAAAGGAAAAAAAAAAAAAAAAGGTGGAATTGTATTTTACAGATGAAAAATTAGAACTTTTTTTTTTTTTTTTTTTGCGGAACCGGGGATTGAACTCTGGCCCTTGCGCTTGCCAAGCAAGCACTTATTCTACTGAGCTATCTCCCTGGCCCCATAAGTTTTTTGTTGTTGTTGTTTGTTTTGCAGAACCAGGGATTGAACTCAGGCTCGCTTGCCAGGCAAGGGCTTATTCTACTGAGCCATCTCCCCGGCCCTAAAAACAGAATTTATTTTTTATTTTTTGGCAGAACCAGGGATTGATCTCAGACCCTTGTGCTTGCCAGGCAAGTGCTTATTCTACTAAGCCATCTCCCTGACCCCTAAAAACAATTTTAAAAGACCGTGGTGGCTGTAATCCCAGCAATCAGGAGGCTGGAGGCGGAGGATTTGCCACGAGTGAGAGCAGCTTGGGCTACATAGTGAGTTTAAGGCCAGCCTGAACAACAGATCTAAAAACAAAACAAAACAAAACCACCACAAAACATGCTTTATATAAAAAGTAATTCCTATGATGCAGCAGGCAGGCACTTACAAGTTTTCTCTTTTCTCACTTGCTCCAAAGTTCATCTTTTTTTTTAAACACCTGCAATTTATTTATTTATTTTTTCGGAACCGGGGATTGAACTCAGGCCCTTGTGCTTGTCAAGGAAGCGCTTATTCTACTGAGCTATCTCCCTGGCCCCTGCAATTTAAATTTATTTATTTGGTACAGGGTCTGGCTGTGCAGCTCACACTCACATAGTGATCCTCCCATCTCAGCCGCCTCAGGCTGGGATTGCCGGCATGTACCACCACTCCTGGTTTTGGTGGCCAACTGGGCATAAGGTGATGGGGATCGAACCGGGGTCCTCGCGCTTAGCCAGGTACACGTTTAGACCTCTGGGCTATCTCCTCAGGCTTTCTTTTTTTTTTTTTGTACTGGGGATCCAACTCAGGATCTTGCACTTGCCAGGCAGGCACTTATGCCACTGAGCTATCTCCCTGGCCCTCCAAGCCTCATCTTTCTTCCTAATTTGGGGTCTTCACTTAGATTGCACTACTCTGTTCAGTCAGGGCTTCTGGGACAAGTGGCATTCACACCAGATACAGGCAACAGGCATACTCAACCTTCTTTGGAAGACTGGAGTGCAGGACAGAAAGAGCACCCTTTTTACCTCTCATTAGTTTGTAAGGCATCTTATCTCACTAGGTCTCAGAATCCTCTCAGAGGATGAAATTTAGACTAAAACATTTAGTTGCCTTGGGGATCTGTCAGACTGACAACAAAAGGTAGTTAGCTCTGTATTATTACATATAAGCCAATTACATAAAGATGTACTAATGTGCATTACATTTTGCTTAGTGAATACCCTTAGTGAATACTATTTACTACCAGATTAGCTAAAAGGTCTTGTAATTGCAATGCCTTGGTTTGCTTAATCCCTTACCTTCCCACAGAGCGCTTTAGTCTCTATTCAAGACTTCCCCCGAACCCAGATTCTCTCTCCTACCTACATCCCCAGCCACGACGCTGCCACCTAAGGAAACCAAACCAGAGGCGTTTCTCTCCGTTCTCTCCACTCTACCACCGTTTGAAGAGTCACGGTGGATACGACAGGAGTGTTCCTGGGAGACAGGCGGCCAATCCGTGAAGCACCTAGCTTTGGGGCGAGACACTCCTCCTCCGCTGGCTAGGGAACTGCACTATCCATTCTCATGACCGTGAGTCACTAGGTCGGTAAACTCGGAAAACTGAGTGGGCCAGGGAGGATGGCAAGTCGCACTGCACGTTAGCTGCCCTAGGACGATCGCACACCGCTGCGCACCAGCTCTAAGCCACCAGACACGTGAGCCTCTTCAAAGCGAAGAATCACTTTCCAGGGAGGTCAACTCCAGGCTCGCCGGGTTCACTCAAGCCGTGAAGAACATAGAGTAGTTCCTCCCAAATGGCTAGAGTCCAGGCTGGGACCATAAAGACTTCCGGTGCAGAGCGCAGGGCCGGCTGGCCCCAGGAGCTCCTTGTCCGCAGCCCACCGCTTCTAGTCCTGTGGCGTTTAGAAAAGAGGCGGGCTTGGTGACGGGCTTCCGCCGGGTTGCGTAGCAGCAGTGGGCGGGGCAGAGGAGCGGCCTGCGACGGCGGGGACTGGTTGGAACCGTCTTACTCCTCCTTCCCTTTCCCCTTCCCTTCCCGGGAAAGGCTGGGGCTCGGCCTCCGGGCTGTTCGGTGGCCGCCGCGGCCTTAGCTCCGACCCGACCGCGGTACGGGAGAGTCCAGATCGCGTCGGGTGGTGTGTACTGCGCCTGCGCGAGCTTCCACCTCACGGAGGCTGGGGCGGGTGTGAGGTCCCAGGGGGATTGAGGCGTGGGTTAGTGGTACTGGGGTTCGGAGAAGCGGTGTAGTAAAGGTGAAAAATGGAGTAAGGGAGCAGCGCTGGGGAGGAGTTGGGTGAGAGGGGCGCCCTTGAGGTTGGGATGTTGGGGAAGGTGTGCAGGGGCGCGGGAGACTTGAGAAGTGTGGGAGGGGGCCTGTGCCGGCCGGCGGCTAACGAGGAGCGGACGGGGTGGGGGGCGGGCGTGCTGTTTAAATGGGCAGTGATTGACGGGCCTGGAGGGGAGGAAGAGAACATTCCGGGGAACCTGAACCTCCGCCCTCAAAACGCCATAACTTGGCCCCTCTCCCGTGCCTTGTCTTTGGCAGCCTTGTCTTTCTCTTTCATTCGTTCCTGGCTGCTCTTCCCCTCCCACCCCTCCGTGAAGGAATCTCACATTCTTTGCATCTCTGCCCTTAGGGTACGCCTGTCCGGCCCGTACACTTCGCGCACAGGAAAGCCTGCTCCAAAGTGGCGCGCAGGGAAATCGGGGATGGGGAGAGGGCGGAGAAAGAGCCTGAAAGGCAGGAGGGATGAGAGCGTTTCGACTGGGGGCTTAGCAGACACCTTTCCCGTTAAGAAACTGACTTCGTTTCACCTGTAAGCAAACGTGGCTCTTGCTGAGGCCAGTGCTGTCGGATCCTAGTCTGTGATAGTCTTATCCCTTCCTATATAGTGACAGTAAGGCAAGAAGCTGATTGCACTGTTGGCTGCTCTTCTTCCCCTTAGCAGGAATGGCCGGGCTAGAGTAGGAATGTGATTTGAGAGTGCCACTACCCAGTGTCCAGTGCCCTTGTGGCCTGGCCTGGTTTCCAGTAATTGAAAAGGAGGAACAAGCTTTTTCAAACATTTCCTCTGTTGTCAGGAGTTAGAGGGTGAAGAAAATGGATAGATTACAAACTTTCAGTTATAAGGTAGATAAATTCTGAGGATTGAATGCGAAGCATGGTTGATTGTAGGTAATATTTATATTAATTTTTTGGCAGAACTGGGATTGAACTCAGGCAGGCCCTTGCACTTGCCAGGCAAGTGCTTATTCTACTGAGCTATCTCCCCGCCCCGATTATAGGTAATATTGTATTGTTTACTTATTTGCTGAGTAGGTCCTAAGCCTTCACGCATACACAGGTGGTAACAAGTGAATGTGTTAGTTACTAGTGGTGATCTTTGATGTTTTGGTAAATAGAACATCAACTTGTACATTTCATATATATATATATATATATATATACTTAAGAATTGTGTCTTAAAATTAGTGAGGATATGCAGAATTTCCTGTAGTCTTCTAAATTTACAGAATTTAGCTATTCTATTGCTAAAAGTGATACTTTACCTGAGGACAACAGTATTCAGTATACTTTTTATTTATTTATTTATTTTGTGTGTGTGTGTGTGGTACTGGGGATTGAACTCAGGACCTTGCGCTTGCCAGCCAAGTGCTTATTCTACTGAACTACCTCCCCAGCCCTACATTATCTCATTTGATTTGCAGGACAATAAGATTATAGATAAAGCAAGTGTCATTTCTCTACTTGGTAGTTGAAAAAACTGAAAACTACACGGGGTTATATGGCTTGCTTATTTTTGTGGGTTTTTTTTTTTTTGTTGTTTTTGTTTTGTTTTTTGTTTTTTTTGCGGTACCAGGGATTGAACTCAGGACCTTCTGCTTGCCAAGCAGGCGCTTATGCCGCTGAGCTAGATCCCTGGCCCTTGGCTTGCTTATTTTTATTTAAATGTCTTTATTAGTATATGTTTGTGATACATAATGAGTATGTTCATCATGGAATATTGGTACATACACATGTCACATACTGATCTTTTGTCTTCTCTCTTTTTTTTTTTTAAGACAGGGTCTTGCTATGCAATTAAGGCTGGCTTTGAAGTCACCACATGGCTTAGGTTGGCCTTGAACTCAGAACTCAGCGTTACTTCTGCCTCAACCTCCCAAGTGTTAGGATTACAGGCTGAAATCAGAGGCGTGCATGCGCCACTCTTCTTTCTTGTCTTCCCCTAGTCTCAGATTCTCTTCACATCCCCAGAAAGTCTGTTTCCCTGTTTAATTAATTAATTAATTAATCATGTAAAATTTATGTCTTTGGGACAGGGTTTCATTACAAAGCTTGGACTCCTCGTGATCCTCCTGTTTTCAGCCTTGATAGTGCTGGGATTACAGGCGTGTGACACCATGCCTGGACTTTATTTTATTTTTTAATTTTTTTAGAATATCTGAAATTTTTAATCCTTTCTTTACAGGTTACTAGATCACTTTTGATTAAGAAAACCGTAGAAAGTTAGTAACTGCCACAAGTGAACGCCAGGTGGCACATGTTAATTTCCACAGAGTCCTGCTTTGCGGGATGTCTGAATGCACTGCGCAGGGTCTCTGCTCACACTTGCTGGAATCATTTGTGGCAGATTTTAGTCCACAGGTTGCTTTTCCCCATATTTCTTTGTAAACTCTTCAGCATTCTTACAGAATTTTTTACGGTCCTTAGAGTATTCTTCAGCTAGGTCAGCCAAGAGCAGGTGCTCGGGCTGGGGGGTCATTCACCAGTGCTATGAGAGACTGGATTACTTGGTTGGTCTTGGTCGCTGGCTTCCAGTTCTCAGCACTAATTACCGGCAGGCAAACTTGCCCTTTTTCATCAATGTTTGGGTGATAGATCTTTGTTTTAAATGTGATCTTCGGTGGTTTGAATGGATACTCTGCTAGGAAGTTGATTTCAATTATAAAGGCCCCCTTATCATATGGAGGGTTGTCAGGAACAATAAGCCCTTGCCAAGTCAATAAATTAGCTTCATCAACCTGGATGTTACAGAAGTTTTTCATTCCACATTTGCGGATCTCTTTAAGCTCCATCAGCCTCCTTCTGGCCGCCATCTTGGATCTGGTGCTGCTGCTTTCCCCTGGACTTTATTTTATTTATTTATTTATTTATTTTTTTAATTTTAAATTTTGAAACAGGATCTTGCTAAGTCACTCAGTTGCCTGTGCTGGGCTCAAACTTGTGATCTTCCTGCCTCAGACTCCAGTAGTGCTGAGTTCACAATTTTGTGCTGCCATACTTCCTGGCTGCTTAAAGTTGTCTCGTTGATTGGTGGTAGAACTAGGCCTAGAGGGATAGGGATAAAGCTCAGTGGCACAGTGCCTGCCTGGCAAGAGTGAGGTGGTAAATTCAACTCCTGGTACCAAAAAAAAAGAAGACTAAAATCCAAGTCTTCTGACTTCTGTTCTTTGGCTCAGTTGAAAAACTATTTTGTTTTGGCTGAGGGGCCACTGATGTCAGATTGTTTTTTTTTTTTTAATTTTATTTATTTATTTATGTGTGTGTGTGTGTGTGTGTGTGTGTGTGTGGCCAGCTCAGCCCACCAGGGGGCGCAGCTGGCTGGCATGTGGTGCTGGGAGATTGAACTGTGGTCCCTGTGCTTTGCCAAGCTTGTTCCAAGTAGGTGCTTTAGACCACTGAACCATCTCACCAGCCTGTCAGATTGATTTTTCCAGTGTGGGCAGCTGTTTGTTTGCTGAAACTGAAACTTGTGTTTAGGAGGCTGAGCAGAGCCAAAAGCAGTGATTCCTATAAGCATTTCTGGAGGTACAGGTGCATATGCTCCAGAGATAGGAAAGGAAATAGTATTAGGGAGACATATCACCCCCTCACTGGACCACAGGGAAGAGGAAATGTGCCTGCCACTTGTCTCTTTTTTAGTATAAAAATACATTCTAAATATACCATGTCTGGTGGCCGTAGTAAATTAATAAGCATATGTACCAGACTCAGGACATGAAGGGGTCTTCTTTTTTTTGTGGAACTGGGGATTGAACTCGGGCCCTTGTGCTTGCCAGGCAAGTGCTTATTTTACTGAGCTATGTCCCCAGCCCCCCGAATCTTCGTATTATGTATAAAAATGATCATTATTGTTCTGACACAGCTCTTAAACTATTTTGGATAGGCCTCTCCTGATGAGGAAAGGAGCACGGTTTCTGTTCTGTTCATAGCTGAATAGCTCTCACAGCACCCTTTGTCTGAAGCCTTCTCTTCCTCTGCGTGGTTGCAGCCTTGTAGCGATGAGAATCCGCTCAGCCCAATCTTACTGGTCTCTATCCTCTCAGGTTGCCTGCCCTGGAGTAATTTCCTTATTGGCTCTTATTCTTTGTATTTTTAGAGCCTATCCCCTCAAGATTATTTCCTGACTTGGGAAGTAACATTGTATCTGTGACAACATTCATGAGCATCTCCCTATGAAATATTTATACTGGTGCATGCCTGTAACCCCAGCCCTCAGGAGGCTGAGGCAGGAGGATCACCTTGAATTCGAGGCTAGCCTGGGCTACATAGTGAGACCCTGTGTCAAAGGAAGCAAAACAAAAGGAATAATAATAAAAAAAATCCCAACAATTTTTTTTTAATTCAACTTTGTCCTTTTCTTCCCCCTCCTTTTTTGTTTGTTTGTTTGTTTGTTTGAGATAGGGTTTTAGGGCCAGCCAAAAAGCTCAGTGAATTAAATCGCCTGCAAACAGGCACAGAGGCCCTGGGGTTTGATCCCTGGGCCTGCCATGCCGACCTTGTCCCAGGGGCACGCTGAGAGGGCAATTGAGACTGGGAGTGATGGTGCATGTTTGTAATCCCAGCTCTTGGGAGGCTGTAAACAGAAGGATCACTATAAGTCCGATCTAATAGACCCTGAACAACACTGTAGATCCTTCCCTAAAATACAAAAAAAAAAAAGAAAGAAAGAAAGATTCATACTTTAGGCTGGCCTTGAATTCAATGTGTAGCCCATGCTGGCCTTAAACTCATAATGCTCCTGCCTCAGCCTCTACAGAGTGCTGGGATTACAGGCTTGAGCCACCATGCCTGGCCTCCAGCTGTGTTTGAATCTTTGGACCATGAGTGTGATCCTTTAGCCAGCAATCTCCCTCTTTTGAGGAAGGTCCTGCATACTAGCCCTGAAAGTTGTAAGCCCTTGAAGGAGTTGTCTCATATTCCCTGGCCTCTGGCCAGGTCCAGGTATTTCCAATCTTACTGCCAAGCAGAGGTAGCTCTCCTGACTCACCTTTCTTTTCTGTGTTCCTATTAATAGCATCCTCCTGATTGTGACAGCACTTCCCTTCCTTGGTGATGGAACTTGTCACTAGGGAGGAGGATGAAGTTGGAGCATAGCCAGCAAGATGGGTTTCTTGAATGAGTGCTTGAGCAGGACTGAGTGGAGGATTCAGGGGCTTGGAGCCTTGTGAACAGGGAACCCGCCCTCCAACACCTGGAAGGTAAGCGCTTTGATTTGGAATATGGCTCCAGGCTTCTTTTCTCTGCCAGTTGGGAGTCCTTCTGTCCTTGAAAACCAAATTTGTGAAATTCCTTCCTGCTGAAAGCTCTCTGCAATTGACTCAGATTCTCTTGTTCTTTTTTGCATATGTGTGTCTTGTATGAATTGTTAACTTGTTGATAGTTTGGTGTCTTTTTTTTTTTTTTTTAAGATAGGGTCTCACTTTTGAGATAGTTCAGAGTGGCCTTGAACTCATTGCCATTGAGCCCAGGCTGGCCTTGAACTAGGGATCCTCCTGCCTCAGCCTCCCAAGTACTGGGATGACAGGCATGTATGTACCACCATGCCCAGCTAGTTTTAAGTCTTTTAATGTTTCTTATCCTGTATTTTCACTGGGCTATGTCTTAGTCTGAGCATAAGGGTTGTTTCTCTTCTACATGTCTCTACTGGCAAGATGTTTGTCTATATGGGGGAAAGGTGAGGTTTGGCATAACTACACAAATAGTTGTCAGTGCTGGTGACCAAAGGGAAGGCAACTGCTGGCCTTTGAAGTCTGCAGGTCTACTTTAGGCACTGGATAAGATTTCTTTCTTTCTTTCTTTCTTTCTTTCTTTCTTTCTTTCTTTCTTTCTTTCTTTCTTTCTAACTGAGTGTTAGACCCAGGGCCTTTTCACTAGGCTGTATCACCAGACTTTTTTTTGGTCTTGAGACAGGGTCTTACTAAGTGACCCAGGTTGGGGGAACTTGCAGTACTCCTGCCTCAGTGCCTTAATGCTGGGATTACTGGTGGGTGCCACCATGCCCAGCTTGGATGAGTTCTTTTTTTTTGTGGAACCAGGGATTGAACTCAGTCCCCTGCGCTTGCCA
>NW_004524863.1:757425-759244 GCF_000260255.1 Octodon degus
GGGGATTGAACTGTGGTCCCTGTGCTTTGCCAAGCTTGTTCCAAGTAGGTGCTTTAGACCACTGAGCCATCTCTCCAGCCCCCTGGATGAGTTCTTAAAGAATTGTATGCTCAAAAAAAAAAGAAAGATAGAAATTTTAGGGGCTGGGGAGATGGCTCAGTGGAATAAGCGCTTGCCTGGCAAGTGTAGGGGCCTGAGTTCAATCCCCAAATCTGCCAAAAAAAAAAAAAAGAAAGAAAGAAAAGAAAAGAAAAGAAAAAGAAAGAACTATTTAATCAAGTAAAATGTACTAAAGAAGCCTAATTTTTTTTAAAGAAGCCTAATTTTCAAATCATCTGTGATAACTATAGCATGCATCATAGCATTCTAGAATTAAATAAAACTTTGGAGGTTCTGAGTTTCTAAGAGAGGAAGTGATTTTGGTCTAAGGATTCTGCTGGTAAAATAGAAGATCTCTCTTCTTTTCACCTAAAAAGTCAGGAGTTGCCTAAAGAGAGCAGGTTGGTTGGTGGTAAAGTCAAGGCCCCATTCATGATAACTACTGTTGTTTCCTAATTTACCTATTTTTCTTTTATCTTTTCAATTTTAGAATCATAGCACTTGTAGAGCACCTTAGGACTGATGTAGTCAGGGTGCCTCATGTCATAGACAATAAGGGATCTGAAGCCCAGAGGGAGCTTAAGTAATCTGCTGCTGAAGGTCACACCTTTGCTGAGGGATGGAACTGGAACTAGGACTCGATTCAGATTTCTGACTTACTTGGTGGAGTTAGCCTGAAGGTTTTTTTGTTTTTTGTGGCAGAACCAGGGATTGAACTCAGGCCCTTGAGCTTGCCAGGGAAGTGCTTATTCCACTGAGCCATCTCCCCAGCCCTACTTGGTGGGGTTGGGAAGGAGCCAAGGCTCTCTATGTTACCCAGTTTGATCTCCAGCTCCTGGCTAAAGTGACCCTCCTTGCCTCAGCCTCCCAAAGGTTTAGACTGCAGTCATACACTACCATGCCTGAACAAGTTTAAGGAACTTAATTGAATTTCTTTTATTTTTTTGGTATCTGGAATTGAACTCAGGACCTGGCACTTGCCAGGCAGGTGCTGTGCCACTGGGCTATAACTCTGATCCTATTTCTTTTTTTTTCCTGTGGTGCTTGGATTGAACCCAGAGCCTTGAGCATGTTAGGAAAACTGTGCACCGCTGTGCTTGCTTGCTTGCTTGCTTGCTTAATTTTTTTGGTGGAACCGGGGATTGAACTCAGGCCCTTGTACTTACTCTACTGAGCCATCTCCCTGGTCCTGTGCTGTGCCTTTTTTTAAGAGAAAAAGAAAAATTTCAAAAGATAATAGGCTAGCAATGATTAATACATTGGGTACTATTATGCTTAAGTTAGTTACTCAGAGTATAAGATATCAGCATTTAATTGTTCAAACATTAGCACAAACATTTCAATGAACTAAGAGAAATTAGTAGTATAACTATCTTAACTAATATGTGTAATATATATATATTTTTTTCTTTTTTCCCTTCCTTTTTTTCTTCATTTCTCCATCCCAGTTTCTCTTTCCTTTTCAAGTTTCTTCCCATTTTACAGTGTCTATTGTACATTTTTTTTTTCCAAGCCAAACTGTATCCAGCTTTATTAAAGATACTTTTCATAAACAATCATGGTATTTCAGGCAGGACATGGGCACACAATCTTTAATATACGACAGCTTTCAAACTCCCTTCTTGGATGGACTACCAAAAATCAGAAAACCACTATAAAATCCAATGAAGTCTGCATTTGAGGCTCTGAAGTAGGGAAAGTTTAGAGTGAGGGTTGACAT
>NW_004524863.1:760059-761190 GCF_000260255.1 Octodon degus
TATCACCTTTAGCATCCCCTTCGGCCTTTCTCTTGGGCATGGTGGCGACAGCGGCAGGTCACAGGTGCTAGACACGAGATGCAGCGTCGCGCAGCTTTGGGCGGCCCGGGGGTCATCCTCGCTTCTTCCTATTGTACATTTTGGATCTTAGTTGCTTTTTCAACTTCTCACACTAAGAAGACAATATGGATTTTTTTTTTTTTTTTAAAGAGTGGGAAGGGGCTGGTGAGATGGCTCAGTGGTCTAAAGCACCTACTTAGAACAAGCTCAGCAAAGCACAAGGACCACGGTTCAATCCCCAGCACCACATGCCAGCCAGCCCTGCCCCCTGGTGGGCTGAGCTGGCCACACACACACACACACACAAATAAATAAATAAACTTTAAAAAAAAAAAAGAGTGGGAAGAAGGGCCAGTGAGATAGCTCATCAGACCAAGCGCCTGCTGTGGCAAGTAGAGGGACCAGTGTTCAAAAAGAGTGGGAAGAATTTGAGAGAAAAAAGCTTTTGTTTGAGAGAGACAGGAAAAGGCCTGGAAGGCTGCTCCTACAATTATATGTGTATCTGTGGTTTATTTCACTTAATTAGTATCTACCACTGAGCTTTATCCCCAACCCTTAACTGGCTTTATTTTCTATTCTTTTTTTTTTTTTTTTTTTTTTTTTTTTTTTTTTTTTTGCAGAACCGGGGATTGAACTCAGGCCCTTGAGCTTGCCAGGGAAGCACTTATTCCGCTGAGCCGTCTCCCCGGCCCCTATTTTCTATTCTGTTCCATAAAATAGAATAAATGTTCCAATGGGCTGAGCATAGAGTGTTTGTTTGCTTATGGAAACTGAACTCAAGGCCTTTCCTCTGAGCTCCTTCCCCCACCCCTTTGATAAAAATTTGGGACAGAGCTCACTGAGTCACCAAATTGCCTAGTGATTCTTAAACATGTCACCTTCCTGCCTTAAGCCTTCTGATGCTGAGATTACAAGCATCTATCTCATTTCTTATCTAGACTGGAATTCCTAGGAGTTGTGTGTTCTCTTAGACCAGTTATGGGGCCCTTTGTCTATGAGTCTGATTATTTGTAGTAATTGAGGCTGGAGAATCCTTAGCTCTTTGCATCTTTTTTTCTTTCTTTCTTTCTT
>NW_004524863.1:761942-764218 GCF_000260255.1 Octodon degus
CACACACACACACACACACACACACACACACACAAATAAATAAATAAAATTAAAAAAAACAAAAACAAAAAAAACTTTTGCTACGCATTAGTGGCAGCATGTCCGTTTACCCAAAAATATAACTCATGTATTAGAGTAGCTTCTCTAATGTTACTTAGTGTGTGTGCACGCGCACGCGTGTGTGTGTGAATGAGCAGAATTCATACATCTGTGGTTGTAGGTTCAAGAAACCCCAAGGAGATGAGGATGATTGTCCTATAGAAACAATCTTTTGACCACAACAATAAATTAGAAGGGCAAAGGAAAGGTCTGATAATGCTCATGGATTCTTAGCATAATGCAGGCTGGAAATGCAGAAAGCAAGACTTTGTATAACATCAAGGACATTACATTGCCTGCTTTGATCCTGGCCTGAAACAGACTACCGTAGTTTGGATTTAGGATGCGCAAGTCAGGGAGTTTGGGATACTAAACAGTGCTATTTCTGTTTAGCTTCCCGGCTTGAACAAACCCTTCCAAAGCCTTTATGTGTCTGTACCTCGGATGTCTGGGAAACTGTCCTTCCATTGTGGTCATTGGAACTGTGGGACATTCTTTCCCCAGAACTTAAAATTGACCCAAAGCCTTTGCTCGGAGCTATATCCTACCACCACCACCCCTTTGCTCACTCTGCTATTCATTTAGGCTTGTCTTGAGCTCACTGTGTAGCCCAAGTTGGGCTCAAACTCGTGGCAGTTCTCCTACTTCAGCCTCCCAAGTGCTGGGATTACATATGTGTGCCATGCCTGGTATCCTACCCCTTTTATTTTGAAGGGCTGGCAAGATAGCTCAGCAGATGAAGCACCTGCTTAGACAAGTGTAGGGACCATGGTTTGATCCCCAGTACCATGTACCAGCTCCACCCTGGGCATACTGAGTCGGTGACCAAATCCAAGCGTGGTGGTGAATACCTGTAATCCCAGCCCTGGGAAGCCTGAGACAGGAGGATCATTACAAGTATGAGCTATATAGTGAGACCCTGTACCAAAAAATAAGATTAAAAATAAATAAATAAATTTTAAAATTTTATTTTGAACTGAGCATGATAGCACATGCTTATAATCTCAGCACTTAGAAAGCTAGAAAGCTAAGGCAGGAGGATTGCCATGAGTTCAAGGCCAGCCTGAACTACAAAGCAAAACCCTGTCTCAAACAAACAAACAAAAAAGGGAAAAAAGAACTGGGGAGATAGCTCAGTGGAATAAGCACTTCCCCGGCAAGTGCAAGGGCTCGAGTTCAATCCCTGGTTCTGCAAAAAAAAAAAAAAAAGACAACTTGGATTGTACAGCAAAAAAAGGAAAAAAAAAATTTTTTTTTGGAGAAAGGGTCTTGCTAAATTGCCCACACTGAGCTCTTCCTGCCTCAGCCTCCCAGACAGGTAAGATTGTAGGTTGCATAGCCGTGCCTATCACAGGCTGTGAGTCTTGAGATCCTTGTGGTTTCAGTTTTATGAAGTCTTCTGCTCCAGGGTAGTAAACAGATTTAAAAAAATTCAAAACAAGATAATAGGAGGGAAGCAAGAAGATAATAGGAGGATAACTGGGTAACACATTGCCTACGTAGTTACCAGAGTTACTACCAGTTGTAGTTATCAGAGTTCAAGATACAAGATTTAATTGTCCAAGCAATATTAGCAAAAACCTTTATTTTCAATGAACGAAGAGAAATAATATATATCTATATATATAGCTTTTCCCATTTTTTTCTCCATCCCAGTTTCTCTTTCCTTTTGAACAGTTTCTTCCCATTTTACAGTATCTATTGTACAGTTTATATCTTATTTACACTTTCAGCTTCTTACATTAGGGAAACATTCATCTGGTTTATTTCATTTATGAGTATGGTCTCGTGTTGCATGCAAAGAAGTCTCCATTTTATCCTTCTTTATAGCTGAGCAGTATTCCATTGTGTTAAAAGACCACATCTTTTTATCCATTCCTTGGTTGATGGGCATTTGGGTTGTTTCCAAGATCTAGCTATTACAAGTTGTGCTGCTATAAACATGGACGCACATATATTGCTGTGGTACAATGTTTTTTGCGGTACTAGGGTTCAGACTTGGAATCTTCCCCTTGCCAGACAGGTGCTTAGGCCTGCTGAGCTATCTCCACAGCCCCTATGTTTTTAATTCTTCTGGGATCAAATGGGACCTCTACTCCTGGTTCCTTGAGGAATCTCCACAATGATTGCACCAATCTACTCTCCCACTAACAGTGGAGAAGGGTTTGTTTTTCCCC
>NW_004524863.1:764403-764918 GCF_000260255.1 Octodon degus
TTTTTTTGATGATAGCCATTCTTAACCAGACTGAGATGGAATCACGGTTTGTTTGTTTTTTTCAGTGTTGTTTTAATTTGCATCTCTCAAAAGACCAGTGATGTTGAATATTTTTTCATACATTTATTTATTTACTGTTTGTTTTTCTTCATCTGAGAAATGTGCATTCATCTCAGATGCCCATTTTTGGATTTGGTCTTCAAATTTGGGAGGTATGATATTTTTGAGTTTTTTTATATGTTCTCAATAGTGATCCTTTGTCTGAGGACCAGCTGGCAAACATTTCTTCCCACTTTGTGATTTGTCTGTTCACTCTGTTGATTGTTTCTCTTGCTGTGCAAAAACTTTTTAATAAGATGGGATTGCAGTTGTTGATTCTTTGTGATAGTTCCTGTGCAATCAGGGTTCTATTCATGAAGTCTTTGCCTATACAAATGTCATGAAGAGTTTTACCTATTCTGTCTTCCTGCAGATTTAATGTTTCTGCTTTAATATTTACATCTTTTTTTTTTTTT
>NW_004524863.1:766013-775917 GCF_000260255.1 Octodon degus
TCCAGTACCATTTATTAAAGAGGCTATCTTTCTTCCAGTTAATGTGTTTGACACCTTTGTCAAAGATAAAGTAGCTGAGTATGTCTGGAGTTGTTTATACATCTTTAGTCTGTTCCATAGATCTTCAGGTTTGTTTTATTGTCAGTACCATCCTGTTTTTATCACAGTAACAGCTGAGTTCTTCAGAAGCATCCCCCTTGGAATAATAACACACCTGTGCTAGCCTAGAGCACTCTTAGCTGGGAGTCTCAGATTTGAAGGAAGAGTCAGGTGAACCTGGCCTCCCAGATTTAGCCTCTGCCTAAGGGTAAGGTGAGGCAGCCTGGTCAGAGAGCTGGCTTCTAAGGCTGCATATTACCCTGTCAATGTTTGTTTCATAAGTAAGGAGTAAGGGAGTACTCTTTAACTAGAATAAAAATCTAAAATTGTCCTTATTTTTATTTTTAGTTTTTTGGAGGTACTAGGGATTAAACTCTAGGCCTCATATATGTTAGGCAAGCAATAATCATTCACTGAACTGTATCTCATCTTTACCCTTTAATTTATTTATTTATTTATTGTATTTTAGTACAGGGTCTCACTATGTAGATTGGATTTGTAGTGATCTGCCTGTGTTCAGCTTCCCAAGAGCTAGGATTACAGGTGAGCCCCACCATGCCCAGTCTCAATTGCTGTCTCAGCACACCCTGGGGACAGGGCTGGCATGGCATGTTGGGAATTGAACCCTGGCTGTTGTGTCTGCCTAAGCAGGTGCTTTAGTCCGCTGAGTTATTTGGCCAGTCCTTACCCTTTGTTTCTGAGGTCACAAGACAGGGTACATAAAGGAAGGAGAATAAAGCACAACTTCTAGGCAGCAAAGAGTGGGAAGGGGTTAAATTGATAGGTTGGTTGGTTTTTGGTGCTTTTTTTTTTTTTTTTGCAGAAACGGGGGGGGGGGGGGGGAGGTGGGTTGGACTCAGGCCCCTGCGCTTGCCAGGCAAGCACTTATTCCACTAAGCCATCTCCCCGGCCCTGGTTGGTTGGTTTTGACAGTCTTGCTATGCAGTTCAGGCTGGCCTTGAATTTATTATGCAGCCTAGATTGCCCCCAAGTCACAGCAGCCCTCTTGCCTCAGCTTTGGCAGTGCTGGGATTATTGGTATGTGCCACCATACCTGGCTGAGGAGGAGTTAGATTCAGAAAGACCTGTTTCAGCGGGGTGAGGTGGCATATGTCTTGTAATCCCAGCTATATGAGAGGTTGAGGCAGGAGGATTGCAAGTTCCAGTCCTGCTTGGGCAACTTAGTGAGACCTATGTCAAAATGAAAAATAAAAGGGCTTGGATATAGCTTATTGGTAAAGTGCCTTGAATGTGTATAAGGCTAAGGGTTCAATCCCCAGGATGACACACAAAAGTAAATAAAAGACACTGGGCCTGGTGGCAGGAGGCTGAGGCAAAAGGCTCACCATGAGTTGAGTCTAGCCTGAGTTATATAGTAAGTTTGAGGCCACTCTAAATTCTACATAGCTAGAGTGGTACTGTACGTCTATAGTTTCAGCTACTGTGGAGGCTGAGGAAAGAGGATTTGAGTTTATGGCCAGGCTGATCAAGTAGTAAAAGCCTATCTTAATACTAAAAGGAGCTGGGGTGTAGCTCTGGTAGATTGCTTGCCTAGTATGAGCAAAGCCCTCCCTTCCTGGGTACTGTAAAAATAAATACAAAGGGAACTGGTGTGGCGGCACATGCGTGGAATCCCATCTTTCCGGAGGCTGATCACTTCTTGTTTGAGCCAGCATGTGTCACATAGTGAGACCCTGTCTCAAAACAAAATAAATAAAATGAAAGTACAGTGAAGCACAGTAAAATCTTTAGGCCTGTTTTCTACATTGCCTTATAGAATAAGAGACAAAATGCAATTTGCTCATAGCTAAGAATAGCTGATTTAAGAAAAATAGCTGATTTTAAAAAAGTTTAAATTCTGCAGAAATATATAATTTATATCTAAAATATAATACCCAGACCCATCTGGTTATGTTACATACCTGTATCCCAGCACTTCGGGGGGGTTAACTCAGAAGGATGGCAAATTCAAACACAGCCTGTGCAAGTTAACAACTTTGAATTAATTTAAAATAATTATTTTTGGGAGAAGAAAGAGGACAGGATCTCACTGTGTAGCCCAGTCTGACCTCTAACTTTCAGGTGTCCTCCTGTCTCATCCACCTGAATATTGGTATTATAGGCATGCACCCCTATACCTGGCAAAACAAAAAATGGTTAAAAAGCACCAGATGTTGCTCAGTGTGAAAGCCCTGGGTTAAATCCCTAGTAACTGAAAACAAACAGGCCAGGGATGTAGCTCAGTGGCACAGTGCCTGCCTGGCAAAGTCAAGGTCAGGAGTTCAATTCCTAGTAAAACTTGTAACATTTCTCAAATGCTGTTAATTTAAGAAAAAAACCCTCCTCAACTTTATTTATTTGCAGTACCAGGGATTGAACTCAGGACCTTGTGCTTGCTAGGCAAGCGCTTATTCTACTGAGCTATCTCCCTGGCCCCAAATGCTGTTAATTTACACAGTGAATTTGTTTATATGCCTGTAATCCCAGCACTCCGGAGACTGAAAATCCTTGTGAGTTCAAGACCAGCCTGGGCTACAAAGTGAGCCTGAACTACATAGTGCGACCATCTCAAAAAGACAAAGCAAATAAAATGGTTAATGAATTTTTAAAAAACACTGGACTGTACACCCATTTTGCCGAGGTTTGAATCTGCCTTCATCATTAGTTGGCTGTATGATTTTGGAAAGCCTAACTTTTATTCCTCTGCTACTCATCTGTAAATAAAAATAGTATCAGTCTTTTTTTTTTTTTTTTTTTTTTTTTTTTTTTTTTTTTTTTGCATTTTAGGGAAGGGCCTACAGGTTGTTCAGGATCTCACTACTAGATGGGACTCACAGTTATCCTCCTGTTTACAGCCTCCCAAGAACTGGGATTACAGGCACATGCCACCTTGCCCAGTCTCAATAGTGTTTCAGTGTCCCCCTGGGGCCGGGCCAGCATGGCAGGCCCGGTGATTGAACTCCCAGCCCCTGCACCTGCTTGCAGGCACTTTAATCCGCTGAGTTATTTGGCCAGCCCCAATAATAGTATCAATCTTACAGAGTTAGTTATTGTAAGAATTAGATGAGCTAATACACCAATAATGCTTTGAAATTGCAAAACAGGCTGGACTTGATTACACACACCTGTAATCCCCACATTTGGAAGGCTGAGGCAGGAGAATGGACAAGAGTTTGAAGCCAGCCTGGGCTGCCTAGGGAAAGCCTGTCTCAAAAAGGAAAGAAATTGCAAAACAAGGCAGATGTGGTGGTAGATGCCTGAGGTAGGATTGCAAGTTTGAGCTGACCTTGGACAAATTTATGATACAAGTGAGACTTTATCTCAAAAATTAAAAAAAAAAAGGGCTGGGGATATAGCTTCATATGAAGGCCTTTGGTACCCTATCCCCGTCAAACATATACTGGGAAACACATACTAGGAGTCAGTAAATGTTAGCTTCATTAATATTTAAAGGTATACATAAAACATGATCATTCTGGATCCATTCCCCAGCACCATATACAAAACATCATTGTAGGAAAAATTAATAGAGCAAAATAGTAAGTAAAATGAAAGGCCAACAAAATCAAAGACAGTTTCTATAATATGTATATTTATTTACTTTTTAGTACCAGTAATTGACCTCAGGACCTCACACTTGCCAGGCAGGCACCATGCAGCTGAGCTATACTCCCGCTCCAGATTGATTGATTGATTTATGTTTTTTTGCAGAACTGGGGATTGAACTCAGGCCCTTGCACTTCACATTTATTTATTGACTAGTGACTATGTAAAAACATGCAGAAAACCTTTTCAAAGGTACAAAGGAAGAGAAAAAATTTATCTCCTATCCCTGTTAGTTTCCTCTCTTCAGTGGCAAACACTCTTAGTAATTTGCAGTGTATTCATATCGAGTGTTTATGTACATGTAAGGATATACACATGCATACTGGTTTTTTGTACTTACGGAGGCATACTTGACACATATGATTCTGTATCTTTTTTTTTTTTAGCCTAGTTTTCTCACTTAAGAGAAGCTCTTAGATGGGCTAGGAAGAAAATCTTGGTGGCCTAAGTGCCTGGCAAATGCAAGGGCCCAGGTTTGATTCTCAGCACCTCATGTCTTGCTGGCCCCAGAACCTTGGGAGAGAGGTGCCATGCCCCAAGATGGGGTGTGGTGGCGCACACCTATAATCTCAGCGCTGGGAAGGCTGAAACAGGATCACTACAGGTCTGAACTGCGTAGCAAGACTGTATCAAATAAATTAATTAAAATTTATACATATATGGGCGCAATCTTAGAAATTTATCCATAGCTGGTATGGTTTGTTTGATTTATTTATTTATTTTTAATTATTTATTTATTTTTTTTAATTTATTACATTTATTTATTGTGTGTGTGTGTGGCCAGCTCAGCCCACCAGGGGGCGGGGCTGGCTGGCATGTGATGCTGGGGGATCGAACCGCAGTCCCTGTGCTTTGCCAAGCTTGTTTCAAGTAGGTGCTTTAGACCACTGAGCCATCTCTCCAGCCCCTGATTTATTTATTTTTGAGGCAGGGTCTCACACTGTAGTGCTGGCTGGCCTTGAACTTGCTTATGTAGCCCTGGCTGTCCTCAAACTCACAGCAGTTTTCCTCCCTTAGCTTCCAGAGTGCTAGGATTACAGGTATGCACCAACTGGAATGGTTTATTTTATTTTTTGTTTAGTACAGTGTCTACAGGGTCTCACTACACAGATCAGATGTGTAGTGATTCTCCTGTTTTCAGTCTCCCAAGCTCTGGGATTACAAACGTGTGCCGCTACACCCAATCTCAATTGCCACCTCAGCACACCCCGGAGGCGGGGCCGGCACAACACCCTGGGGATCGAATCCCAGTCCCTGTGTCTGCCTCAGCAGATGCTTTAATCCACTGAGCTATGTGGCCAACCCTCGATATTGGTTTTTTTATTTATTTATTTATTTATTTATTTATTTATTTTTGGTGGAACCAGGGATTGAACTCAGACACTTGTACTTGCCAGGGAAGCACTTATTCTACTGAGCTATCTCCCAGGCCCTTTGCTATTGTAAAGAAATTGAATTATAATGCTTATTTATTTGAGGTAGATATTATAAGTCAGCAGTTCAAGCCTACTCTTGAAGAGAGAATTGCAGGTTTGAGCTTAGCCTCAGCAACTTGGTGACTAAGGGATAAGCTTGTCTCAAAAGCAAAAAGAAATGAAAACAAGGCTGAGAATCTATCGTAGTCCAGAAGTCCTAGGTTCCATCTCTAGTATGCCTAATGCTAGTAACAGTGTCATTGAGTCCACATCATTTAATCTGGATGTGAAGTGTTGGACACTTTGCTTATTTGTTTTGAAACAAGTTCTCACTATATTGTTCAGGCTGGCCTAGAACTCACATTAATCCTCTGCCTCAGTCTCCTGAGTGCTGGAATTACAACATGCACTACCGCACCTGCAGGATGCTCTGTTTTAAACATGTTGGTCTTCTGGACCACTGTGAGAAGTGAGTCTAGTGGGCTTTTGTTTTTGAGACAAGGTCTTTGTATGTTAGTAAGTTGGGCTCGAACTTTCAGTCCTCTTGCCTCAGCCCCCCAGAGTGCTGACATCACAATTGTGTGCTCCCACCAATTTTGTTGGTAGAGATCAAACCCAGGGACTCCTGCATGCTAGGTATGCACTCTACCATTGAACTGCACACCTGGCTCTAGGTATTAATGCCTGTGTTCTTCTGTGCCTGCTGTGGATCTTTGAGTTACACATATACTCAAGTTTTTGCCTTTCCTTACTTTCCTCCCTTGCTTTGTTTCCCTGTTTCCCTTTCTCCTTTCTTTCCCTCCCTCCTTCCCACCCTTCCTTGGTACTGGGAATTGAACCAAGGGCCATGTTCATGCTAGGCAGGTGTTCTGCCACTGAGCTATGTCCCTAGCCCCTTTCATTTTTTATTTTGGATTGGAGGGTCTTGCTAAGTTACCACAGCAGGCCCCCATCTTGTGATTCTCCTGCCTCAGCCTCCTGAGTAGCTAAGATTACAAGTGAGTGTCACAACACATGGCTCAAGGGCCTGGGGAGATAGCTCAGTAGAATAAGTACTTAAGGGCCTGAGTTCAATCCCTGGTTCCACCAAAAACAAACAAACAAAAAAAAAATTAAAAACAAAAACATTGGCTGCTTCAACAAAGCAGTCAGCCTCAGATTGCTGTGGTTCGATCCCCACAACTCCAGCCAGCCAAACATGCCCTGAAGGCATTCTGAGCCAGCCAAAACAAAAAAACAGGAAAAACTCATAACCCACTTGTTCAGCCTCCTTGCCCTGTCTAGCTAGTTCTTTCTTTTCCTTCCTTTGAAATCAGGCTTTTAACACCCCGTCTTTCCAGTTACCCTCTTACTCACTCTGAAACACAGCAGCCTGGCTCTGCCTCTGGCACGACAGTAAAAATCTCCACAGTGCCTCTCAGTGCCTTGGAGCTGCCTCTTGTGCAGCCAGCCCACATCCCAGTGCTCTGCGTCTGACACTTTCATTCCGTTTATCTGGTTTTCCCTCCTCTAAATCCTCAATTCTTCTTTTTTTAATGTATTTAGGACAGGGTCTACAGGATCTCACTACATAGATTGGACTTGTAGTGATTCACCTGTTTTCAGCCTCCCAAATGCTGGGATTATAGGCATGCGCTGTCATGCCCAGTCTCAATCACCATCCCAGGGGTGGGGCCAGTAGGCACGCAGGGCATCAAACTCCGGCCACTGCACTCTGCCTAAGCAGGCACTTTAGTCCACTGAGCTGTTTGGCCAGCCCCTAACTTTTGATTTTAGAAAATATATACAATTTTTCCAAGGTTGTTTATTTGTTTGTTTGCTTGTTACAGGTGCTGAGAATTAACCCAAGGCCTGGCACATGCTAGGCAAGTATACTACCCTGAATCTCTTTTCTTCCATCTCTGGCCAGTCCCTTTTTTAATCTCTTTTTCTGTTTTTTTTTTTTTTTTTTTTTTGTGGAACCAGGGATTGAACTCAGGTCCTTGTGCTTACCAGGCAAGTGCTTATTCTACTGAGATTATCTCCCTGGCCCCTGAATCTCAAAGGTCATAATTAGACTGGGCTTGGTGCTGCACACCTGTAATCCCAGCACTTGGGAGGCTGAGGCAGGAGGATTGCTGTGAGTTCAAGGCCAGCCTGGGCTACCAAATAAGACCCTGTCTCAGAAAACCAATACAAAGAAGCCCCCAAAGTCATGGTTAAGATTCTCCCTACTCTTGGAGTGTTACAATTGTGTTTGTTTGTTTTGCGGTACTGGGGATCTAACTCAGGACAGTGAGCTTGCCAGGCTCACACGCCGCTGAGCCATCTCCCAGCCTGAGGTATTATAATTGAGAAAGCCTTTGCCAAGGGCGGTGTGGCAGTATCAAGGAAAAGAAATAACAGCTGCACCATTCAGCACAGGAGTTCTGCTTCTAGTTGCTGTTCTAGGGGAGAGATATGTTCATGTTCAAAAAAATCATGTTAGGGGCCGGAGAGATGGCTCAGTGGAATAAGCACTTCCCTAGCAGGCGCAAGGGTCTGAGTTCAATCCCCAGTTACGCCAAAAAAAAAAAAAAAAAGAATCATGTTATGAGAGTGTTACCTCCTCAAAAAAAAAAAAAAGTATTGCCTCAACAGGACTTGTTTCAGGGGGAAAATTGGTAACCAAACAAACTTCCTGTTTTGAGGGAAAGGATCAAATATATTGTAATCAAAGTTTAGAGTGGTAGATTGGAAATTCATGCGATGAAAATAAAATTTCATGACAACAGGACAGTTGAAAGAATGAATGTGCCCCCCACAGTGGCTGAGAGAAGAGAAGCTCAAACTTACATTGTTGACTTTTAAAATGAAAACTCCTGGGGCCAGGGAGATAGTAGAATAAGCATTTGCCTGGCAAGCGCAAGGTCCTGAGTTCAATCCCTGGCACTGCAAAAATAAAATAAAGTGAAAACCCCTTAAGGCTGCCCTGATAGCTCAGGGACTAAAGCCCCTGCTTAGGCAGACACAGGCCAGGGTTTAATCCCCTGGTGTGGTGGTGCGTGCCTGTAATCCCAGCACTTGGGAGGCTGAAAACAGGAGGATCACTACAAGTCCATCTATGTAGTAAGACCCTGTCGATCTGTATCTCCTGTACTAAATGCATAAAAAAAAAATAAAATGAGGGGCTGGGGAGATGGCTCAGTAGAATAAGCACTTCCCTGGCAAGCTCAAGGGCCTGAGTTCAATCCCCGGTTCCACAAAAAAAGAAAGAAAGAAAGAAAGAAAGAAAGAAAGAAAGAAAGAAAGAAAGAAAGAAAAGAAAACTCCTTAAAATAAAAAAAAAGAAAAAAGAAAACTCCTTAAGCTGGGTGTGGGGTTCTCTCTTACAATCCCAGCACTAGCTGAGCAGGGGTTGGGGTGCTTGCTGGGGATTTAAGGCCACTATATAGCAATTCTGGCTATATTGAGGTCTGGCTATAGCAAGACCCTGTCTCAGAAACTACCCCTCCAAAGAAAGAAAATGCTTTCATATATTGCTTGTGCAAGAAAAAAGTATAGGGCTGGTGAGATGGCTCAGTGGTCTAAAGCACCTACTTAGAACAAGCTTAGCAAAGCACAGGGACCATGGTTCAATCCCCCAGCACCACGTGCCAGCCAGCCCCGCCCCCTGGTGGGGTGAGCTGGCCACACACACACACACACACACACACACACACAAATAATAAATAAAATTTTTTAAAAAATAGAAAAAAGTATAAAAATAAAGCAAAAAATAGTGTTTCCAAGGAGTTTATATCAGACTTACTTTCATTTTGTTTTCATTTTATATACATTGCCTGTATGGTTTCTTTTTTTTTTTTTTTTTTAATGTATTTATTACAGGATCTACAGGCACTCACTACACAGATCCAACTTGTAGTGATTCTCTTATTTTCAGCCTCCCAAGCGCTGAGATTACAGACACTTGGGCCACCACACCTAGTCTCAATTGCTGTCTCAGAGCACCCTGGGGGCTGAGCCTGCACAGCATGCGAGATCGAACCCATCCCTGTCCTGTTTCTGTTTAAGCAGGCGCTTTAAACCACTGAGCTATCTGGCTGGCCCTAAAACTGGAAACTTTTTATATCAGTCTCTTTTGTAGAATCTTTCAGATAAACACACATACATTCAAAGTATCTGCCTCCCAAGGTTCTTACTAATTACGAAGGGAAAAAAAATACAATTCTAAGGTAGAGCAACTTGATAACATTTACCCAAAGGATGAAAGTTAACAAACATTATACTCCTAATCTCTCTTGTGTTTAGCATACATGTCACTTTTTTGTGATATTTTTTTGTCTAAAAGAGGAGACCTTCATTTAACTATGAGAAGTTTAGACTGTATCCTTAAAATATTTCAAGGTCATAAAAGACAGAGTGTGGGGGCTGGAGAGATGGCTCAGTGGAATAAACGCTTCCCTGGCAAGCGCAAGGGCCTGAGTTCAATCCCTGGTTCTGAAAAAAAAAAAGACAGTGTCAGAGTAAAGGAGTTTAAAGAATAATGAAGCTGGGCAGATGAAGATCCTAGCACTTAGATCCTAGCAGATGTAGATCCATGCATAGCCTGGGCAATTTAGTGAGGTGCTGTTTCAAAAATTTTGGGCTGGAAAAAAATCTTAGCTCTTAATGTAACACATAGTAGTGGATCTTCTTTTGCTAAAGGCAATCCTAGCCACTCAGAAGGGAGAAGCAATTTGAGTCTTACCTGGACAATTTTAGGAGGGCCTTGTCTCTTAAAAAAAAAAAAAAAAAAAATCAGCTTTGAAACTGTCTCATTGATA
>NW_004524863.1:776909-782957 GCF_000260255.1 Octodon degus
AAAAAAACCAGGCTGGGGAGATGGCTCAGTGCAATAAGTGCTTCCCTGGTAAGCACAAGGGCCTGAGTTCAATCCCCAGTTCCACCAAAAAAACCCCAGGGGCCTGCCCCTTACTTAGTTCAGCTCTTTAAGTGGCTGCTTCAACAAAGCAGTGAGGCTCAGGTTGCTGTGGTTTGATCCTCAGAACTCAAGCTAGCCAAACCTGCCCTGAAGGCATTTGGAGCAAAAACATACAAACAAAAAAATGTGATGAAATAGGAACATTTGGGGAGTCTAGATAGGAATTCTTGATCCTATTTTTACAATTTCTCTCAAAGTCTGAAATCATCATAAAGTGAAAACATGCATTCTTTTCTTTTCTTTTCTTTCTTTCTTTTGTGGAACCCGGGATTGAACTCAGACCCTTGCGCTTGCCAGGCAAGCACTTATTCTACTGAACCATCTCCCGGGCCCTTATTATTTTCATATAGGTAACTTCTCAGTTGTTCCTCAAGGCTTGCAGTTTAATTCTCACTGTAGCTTCATGTGCCAGGCTTTTGGCGTGGCCCTGTCTGTGGCTTTTTCTGTCCTCTTCTTCTAGCAGCACATCTATACACAAACCCTCTGCTAATTTCTTGTGTTGTGTCCTTTGGGGTAGGGACCCTCCGCCTCTTTTTGGGTCCTTGCCCTCACTTGTGACCAGTGAAGAATGGAGAGTGGGGCTCTTAGAAAGAAATGGGGTGGGGGGAGTGGCAGGGATGTAGCTCAGCAGCACAGTGCCTGCCCAACTAGCACAAAATCCTGAGTTCAGTTTCTGGTAAAAAAATAAAAATGGAGGAGGCACGACTGGTGTCATGTAAAGTGGAAGTTTTATTTCCAGTGTGGCAAATGCAGAGGAAGCCGAAGGGCTATGTTAGCAGCAGAGTGAGCCGCATGACGGGCATCCTGCTCGGGATGGTCCGTGAGTAAGAGATGCATGCGGCCATGTTTATGGGGTAAAGCTATTTTGTTGTGGGCGGGGCCAGTCAGGGTCTCAGCCTTTGTTTCTGGGAAGGGAACAAATTCAGCATACATAAATATGAGTAACATTTTCATAAAGGATGAAAGTAGGGTACAATTTCTCAAGCACATGTTACTCGGTAAGCATGTGATAATTTTACAGTCATCAGCTGCAGTTAAGCATGTGATGATTTTACAGTGTTAGTCATCTGTTTTTCTCTGGGTTTTTACACTTTCTTTTTTTTTCACATACTAAGGATTGAACCCAGGCTTTGGACTGAGCTATCTCCCAGCCCTTTTTTCATTTTATATTTTGAGGTGAGGTTTTGCTAAATTGCCCAGGCTGGGTTGGGTCTAGTGGCCATCCTGCTTTAGAGTGGTGGGCTTGCGGCTACGTACATGCGCCAGGTCAGTTCCTGTTACCCAGAAGCTCCATGATCCATGACACTTCTCAATTTTCTAAGTAAGTAGTTCTCAATGAGAGACTGTTTGCCCCCCCCCCATTTTGTTCCTTGGAAGATATTTGCTAGTGTCTGAAGATAAATGTAACTGGTTTTCATGATTGTGGGAAAGCTACTGTCATCCTGAGGGTAAAAAGGTGAGGGAAGCTGCTGGGCATCTGCAGTGCACAGGATAGTGGCCCACACCTGCGCTGCGGCACACACCTGAAATCCTGCTCTGGGAGGCTGAAGCAGGAGGGTCATACGTTTAAGCCCACCTTGGAGAGTTGTGCTTTAGTGAAACACTGTTTCTGAATTAGAACAGTAAAGAGAAAAGGGCTGGGGATGTAGCTTGGTGTGAAGGCCCCTGGATTGGATCTGAAGTGCCTTAAAAATTTTTTAAAAAGCTTCGCATAACAAAGGATTTTCTAACCCCAAATGACTATAATGCTGAAGTTGAGAACCTTGTTTAAAGGCATTGTGAGACCCACTTCTGGACATTCTGTGTAAGCATCTGTCTGACCTAGAGCACTCCTCTGTGTTCTTTTTTTAGACCAGATCTCAGTAAGTTGCCCAGGCTAGCTTTGAATTTATATTCGGCCTGCTTCTCAGCATGGCTGCTTCTGTGTCCCTTACATTTTTGTGTTAACCTCCCCATCACTGGTATCAGAGGAACAAGGATGTATTATGTATAGCTGACACTCAGGAAATGTTTACTGAGTGAATATATTATTTTAAAATGGGGTTTTGCTAAGTTGTTAAATTGTCAAGGTGGGGATTGGGATCCTTCTGCCTCAGCGTCTGGGAGTGCGAGGATTACAGCTGTGTTCTACTGTGCCTGGTTTGTCTTCTTCCTTTCTCCTTGCTTGCTTGTTTCCCCTTCCCCTTCCCCTTCCCCTTCCCTTTGTAGTTCAGAGTGGCCTTGAATTCATTATGTAGCCCAGGCTGGCCTGCACACTGCACCTGCAGTACCAGGGATTGAACCCAGGTCCTTCAGCTTGCCAGGCAGGTGCTAAGACCACTGAGCTATCTCTCTAGTCCCTGGCTCTATTCTTATGAGGGAGCTGTGCTCACTAAAGACAGCAGTGATCTTCAGGTACCCTGGGGCTGAACAGCCTATCACCTATGCACCCCCTCAGGGAAACTTCTGTTGAGAGTTGTAATAGAAGTCCCGGAGCCAGGTGTGGTGGCGCATGCCTGTAATCTCAGCATTTGGGGGAGGCTGAGGCAGGAAGATAGTTGCAAGTTCAAGACCAGCCTGGGCTACAAAGTGAGTTCAAAGCAAGCCTGAACTGCATAGTGAGACACTGTCTCACTATGACAAAAATGAATAAATAAAAAGTGTTAGGTCTGCCCTAGGTGGGTCACATGCCCTCTAGCAGCTGAGGTATCCCTAAAGAAAACCATTTACAGAAATGGGTTGTTCTGGGGCCAGCGAGATAGCTCATTGGACTAAGCCCCTGCTTAGGCAAGTGCAGGGACTGGGATTCAATCCCTGGCACCACTTGCCTTGCCTTCCCCACCCTCAGGCATGTTGAGACAAGTCCAAGATGTGTAGTGAGACCCTGTACCAAATACATAAAAGAAAAAGAAAAAAGAGAATCACCATGAGTCTGATGTGTGTAGTGAGACCCTGTAGACTCTGTCCTAAATATAGGGAAAAAAAAAAAAGAAAAGAAATGGGTTGTTTGGTAGACAGACTAACAGGAGTCCACAATTGCCTGGCTGCTGCAGATTGCCAGTTAAAACAGTGTTTAGGGGCTGGTGAGATGGCTCAGTGGTCTAAAGCACCTACTTAGAACAAGCTAAGCCAAGCAAAGCACAGGGACCGCGGTTCAATCCCCCAGCACAACATGCCAGCCAGCCCCGCCCCCTGGTGGGCTGAGCTGGCCACATGCACGCACACACACACACACACACACACACACACACTAAATAAATAAAAACATTAAAAAAATTTAAAAAAAAATAAATAAAACAGTGTTTAAAGACACCAAATATTGTATTGGTGTTATTTGAATGTACTTGGTGTACATTGGATAGAAAAATAAATCAGAGTTCCTACTAATAAGGAGCGTTTTTTAAGGGCGAATACTGGGGAATGTGAGCCCAGAGATAATCTATCCCCTATCCTACATCCCTGCCCCTTTATAGGTTTTGAGATGGCATCTTGCTAAGTTTTCCATGCTGTCCTCAAATTTGTGATCTTCCTGTCTCAGCCTCCCAGTACCTGGGATTATAGGTGTATACCACTATACCTGGCTTCTTAAGAAGCTTTTCAGGGCCAGCCAAATAGCTGAGTGAAATAAATTCCATCCCTGGCCCTGCCCCCGGGGCGCGCTGAGTGGGCAGTTGAGACTGGGCATGGTGGCACACTCCTGTAATCCCGGCACTTGGGAGGCTGTAAACAGGAGAATCACCATGAGTCTGATCTAGTAGTGAGACCCTGAACACCCTGTAGACCTGTCCCTAAAATACAGAAGAAATTTTTCTAAAATCAGGAATAGGTTCAGGGCCGGCGAGATAGCTCAGCAGACTAAAGCATGTGCTTGGGCAAATGCAGGGACCCTGGTTCGATTCTGGCCCTCAGGGCAGGCTGAACTGGCCAGAGTCTGGGCCTGTAGTGGCACATGCCTGTAATCCCAGAGCTGAGGAGGCTGAAAGCAGGAGGATCACTGCGAGTCTGAGCTACATAGTGAGACCCTTCAACAACCAAATACATTTAAAAAATAATAGGTTCAATATTATTTACCTAGAATACCTAGAACCCAGTATTTTGTAGAAAGGACCCAAGTCAAACATGGAATTTTATTTGTTTCACTTATACCTAGTACTCATAGCCTGAATGTAATTTTATTTATTTATTTTTATGTATTTAGTACAGGGTCCCTACACAGATCGGATTCCTAGTGATCCTCCTGTTTTCAGCCTCCCAAGCAGCGGGATTACAGGCAGGTGCAGTCTCAGTTGCCATCTCAGCATGCCCAGGGACATGGCTGGCATGGCAGGCCAAGGATCAAACCCTGGCCTTTGCGTCTGCCTAAGCAGGCACTTCAATCTGCTGAGCTATCTGGCCAGCCCTCTGAGTGTAATTTTATACATTGTCTTTAATATACCTCCTTAGGACTGTGACCTCTCACGTGGGGACAGATATGGAATTTTCCATTTGTGGTGTCATATTAGTGCTCCACAAGTTTTATATTTTGAAATATTCAGATTTCAAATTATGGAAGCTCGGGACCGGGGAGATGGCTCAGTAGAATAAGCGCTTGCCTGGCAAGTGCAAGGGCCTGAGTTCAATCCCCGGTTCCGCCAAAAAAAAAAAAAAACAAATTATGGAAGCTCAACAGTTTAAATTTAGGAAGGTTATGTAGCCTGCCTGGGTTATATAGCTAAGGAATAGCAGATACAAGACTGTTAGCCAGGTCAGCTCTCATCCCAGCACTGAGGGAGGCTGAGGCAGAAAGATCCCAGACTCAGGCTTAGGATGGGTAACATTTATTTATTTATTTATTTATTTATTTATTTATTTATTGTAACTTCTTAGTGGGTTAGCGAGACCTTGTCTCAAATTAAACAGCAAAAAGGGCTGAAGATGTAACTGGGCCATGGGATTCAGTGCCTAGTTCTTGAACAGAAAAGGTGTGGGAATGTGAGCCCTGTTGGTTTTGACTTACTCCAGTGTCACTGTCACTTCTGATCTTTCTGCAGCTTGTCCTTGACATATTTTGGGCTTACTTACTCAGCCCATCCTTTCTCTGGTATTGTAGGTTGCTGGCTGGTCTGTGGATTGGCTGCCACATTTTTTTTTTTTCTGGTATTGCCACATTTTTTTTTTGTTTTTTCTGGTATCATAGTATGTTTCCTATATTGGTACTTTGGAGTTGGGAAGACTCATGACTACACAAGCTTTTAAAAAAGCAGCCAGCTATGCTTTGCACCATGGTTCCACACAAAGTGGATACATATCAGAATGCTGGAATTTTTTTCTTTTTTTTTTTTTTTTTTAATTTATTTAGTACAGGGTCTACAGGGTCTCTTCACTACACAGATCAGACTTGTAGTGATCCTACTGTTTTTCAGCCTCCCAATGCTGGATTTACAGGCATGCCAGCACGCCCAGTCTCTTGCCAATCTCAGTGTGCCCTGGGGACAGGGTAGCATAGCATACCCTGGGGGCAGGGCAGGCATGAGGGGCTGGGGATCAAAGCCCTGGCCCCTGTGTCTGCCTAAGCAGGGGCTTTAATCTGCTGAGGTAATTGGCTGGCCAAGAGTGCCGAATTTGCTATTTAAAAATTCCTAAGGGCATATGGCAGATGAATGCTGGAAAAATCAATGTGGAGGAATGTACATAAAGATGTGTTTCTTACATCAAAAAGTCCCAAGAATCACAAATCTGCAGAAGCTCGGTACCCAGGGCCTTTGCACTGCACTATACCCCTAGCCCCTTTTAATTTTTTAATAATTTGAGACAGAGTCTCTACATTGCGGGGGGTGGGGTGGGGGGTAGGCTCTAACTTGAAGTCCTCTTGCCTCAGACTCAGAATTGTGGGATTGGGGGCCTGCCCGGTAGCTCAGTTCTTTAAGTGGCTGCTTCAACAAAACAGTCAGGCTCAGGTTGCTTGGGTTC
>NW_004524863.1:783057-784489 GCF_000260255.1 Octodon degus
AAAAAAAAAAAAAAAAAAAAAAAACTTCAGAATTGTGGGATTACAGGGTTAAACCACCACCTATGATGGGTGTCTTTTTTTTTTTTTTTTTTTTTTTTTGTAGGACAGGATCTCACTAGTCCGTAGATCCAACTCCTAGTGATTCTCCTGTTTTCATCCTCCCAACTGCTGGGATTACAGGCACGTGCCACCATGCCCAGGCCCAGTCTCAGTCACTGTCTCAGCCTCGGCGTGCCCCAGGCTAGGGCTGGCACAGCACAGCATGCCCAGGATTGGACCCCTGCTGCTGCGCTCTGCCTAAGCAGGTGCTTTAGTCTGTTTGGCTGGCCCTTTTTTTTTTTTTTTCTGTACTGGAAACTGAACTCAGGACTTTACTCTTACCAGATAGGCATTTGTGCCGCCTAGCTATATCCTCGGCCTCTAGGTGTTCATTCTTGATCCTAGTCAGTCTACCAGTTTTAGGTACTCAGGGGCTGTAGTCAGTGGTCATTAACTTCTTAGGTTTGACTTTCAAGAGCCTAAAGATGGGGCATGTTAGCATTGCTGCTATTTGTATCCTTGTTCTCCTGAACCTCTTTTCCTCTTCCTGTTCCCTTACCCTGATCACCTCCTCTTTCTCTTCCTCCCCCTCCTTTTTTAGTGGTATTTTGCTATGTTCCCCAGGCTGATCTTCAAATCTTGAGCTCAAGTAATCCTCCTGCCTTAGCTTCCAGGCAGTTGGGACCACAGGCCCATGATGCATGCCCAGCTCCTAAGTCTATCTGCTTTGTGTTCATCGAGGCCACCTGAGCTCACTCTTGCCATCTTTTTCCTGCTGCGATATTCTTGGCTCCAGTTTCTCCTCTGTTGGCACAGTGACTAAAGGGGAGCTTTTACAACACGTTCTTTTTTTTTTTTAATGTATTCAGTACAGGGTCTCACTACACAGATCAGACTTAAAGTGATTCTCCTGTTTTCAGCTTCCCAACTGCTGGGATTACAGACATGTGCCACCACGCCCAGTCTCAATCACTGTCTGTCTCAAGTTACTCTTCTCTCATTGCTGGGACAAATACCTGACACTCAAAATGAAGGAAGGAAAGGTTTATTTAGCTCACAGTTACTGGAGGGTTCAGTCCATACTCAGCTGGCTCCATGTAACAGAAAGCAACTTTTCATGGCAGCGGCACAGAGCAAGAGAGCCAAAGGGAGGAGCAGCAGCAGCTCAAGCAGCTAGCTTCTCTTCCCACCTTACACAGAAATGCAAAGTACCTGCCCCAGCAGATACAGCATCCACACCCACAATAATCAATCACAAACTCCAGAAGCGCCCCAAGACTGCAAGAGGCTTTGGGGGGACACCTATACACAAACCATAGCACTGTCACAGTGCCCTAGCGGCAGGGCCGGCTCCCGGATCCCTTTCTTTTTTTTTTTTAAACCCGAATTCTTT
>NW_004524863.1:785330-787910 GCF_000260255.1 Octodon degus
GACAGGGTAGCATAGCATACCCTGGGGGCAGGGCTGGGACAGCACGTGGTCCCCTCGCACTTGCCTAAGTTTGCCTAAACAGGCACTTTAGACCGCTGAGCTATCTCGCTGGCCTAGGACTAATATTGAGTCAGCTTTATTTTATCTTTGCCCAAATGACTGGAACGTAGCAGACTCAAATATTTGTGAGATCAGTGAACAGATGTTGGGAATGAGTTCATGCTTGGGCTTTTCTGAGCTGGCCACTTTTTCTGTCTGTGTTCCTAGGACCTGGGTTTCAGTGATGAGACATGGGGTATGATGTAACCCGTTTCCAGGGGGATGTTGACGAAGACCTTATCTGCCCGATTTGCAGTGGAGTCTTGGAGGAGCCAGTTCAGGTGAGTTGTCTGGTCGGGCCTGTGGACGCAGCATGGCAGGTGCACTGGTGGAAAATATCCATTGACTTGGGTGTATGGAGCCATCCCTGTATTCTGCTCTCCCTCCCCAGCCCAACAGAGGTCAGGTACAGGGAGCAGGGATAGCTATAAAAGAATGATCTCTGGAATCTGCCTTGAGCCTGGTTCCCTAGGTCCTTAGTTCCAAGGCAGTGCTGGGACTTCCTGCCGTGAGATAGTCAGTGGCTTATTTCTTCTGACGATAGCTTGACAACAGCTGCCCTTCTTCTGTAGGAACTCTGACTGACCTTCTGGATTCCCATCTACATTTAGATGGTGAGCACTTCAGATAATCAGCCAATGCCGTCCTCTCTCACCTGCCTGATGGCTCATATGTAGGAAGGATGGAATTGGATTTACAGACCCATTTTCTTCCTGGGATCTGCTGATAGAAGCAGCAGTTTGCATTTTGATAAGAGAGCTGCCACCTTCAATTGGTCTCTCTCTGGCAGCCTTGCCAGACCAGAGTCAGGTGCATCTTCCTTGGCAGTTTGGGGAGTAGTCCAGGCTGACTAGGCAAGTTCAGTGAGAGAGATGAACCCTTAACAGATGCATTGATAGGACATCATCCTACATGACCATTATGGTCATTTTGCAAATAATCAAGTAGTTCTAGGGGCTGGGGAGATGGCTCAGTGGATAAGTGATTCCCTGGCAAGCACAAGGGCCTGAGTTCAGTCCCTGGTTCCACCAAAAAAAACCAACCAAACAAAAAAAAGTAGTTCTCTGCCACTCTGGCCAACTGTAAGTAATCCCATTTTCCAAACCAGGATGCCAGTCAGTTAGGTCTCCTTTGCTGCTTAGATAACTCCGAAGGGCTCCCTTTAACCCTAAGTTTACTTTCTCTGTAGTTTCTGACCACCCAAAAGAACACAGACACTTAAGCTGAAAAAAAAAAAAAAAAGAACAGACCATATTCCAAAAGTGGCAGCCAAGCCTTGACTTAAACCTTCCTATCCCTTTGTGGCCTACTGCCATTAGAGATACATGGATGGGTGGCCCTAGTTATTCTGGCAGTGTAAGGGTCACAGGTGTGTCAGGTTCCCTCCCTACACTGGCAGGGCTGTTTTCTGGTACTGTCATTTGAGGTGAGTCGTGTGTGGAGAGGTGAGTAGTATTTGGTAACAGCCTAAGTCAGTAGCCTCTCGTCTACCTCCAGAATTTACCTCCTGAGGGTGGGCATCCCTTGTGATGCCAGGCACATTCCCAGGGGTAGAAGAGCCGTGCTAGAGATGCTGCTTTCTGAATTCCATATTTGTTTAGTTTTTGAGGCAGGATCTCACTCTATAGCCAAGGCTGGCCTTGAACTCACTGCAGTCCCCTGTCTCAGCCTCCTAAGTGCTGGGACTACAAATGTGTGCCACCACACCTGGCATTACTTTTTATTTATTTATTTATTTATTTATTTATTTATTGTCAGGGCTGGGGATTGAGCTCTACCACGGAGCTGCCAGCCCAAGGTGGCAGGTTTAGGTAAGACAGGCATTGAAGAGGAGACAGCTGAGGTGAGACCTGGATGATAAGGGGACCTTCCTACGTTAAGATCCAGAGGAGGATCATTCTTTTAGGCAAAGGGCAGCAGTAAAATCAAAAGTCCCAAAAAGCAGAAATGAGTTAGGTGTAGTCAAGGTATAGAAAGAAAACCAAAAGCAGCCTGAACACTCTTGGAGCATTTCCTGGAACATGGTGCAAGGTGAGGAGAGGTCAGGCACAGGGCAAGAGCAAGCACTCTTACAGGTCTTGTGTAGAGACTTAGAGTTACTGGAAGTACACTGGAAATGATTTCTTTTTTTTGTCTTGGTGGCACTGGTGCTAGGGATTAAACCCAGAGAATATGTATGCTAGGCAGACACCATACCCCTGAGTTGTATCCCCAACATTATTTTCATTTTGTGATCAGGTCATGCTAAGTTACCTCAGCTGACCTCCAGCTTGTGACCCTCCTGCCTCATCCTCCTAGGTAGCTGGGATTATAGGCATGTGATCTGCCCCCATGCCTGCCTATTACATATTTCAAAGCAATGAAGTGAGATGATCTGGCTTGCACTTTTATTATTTTAATTTTATTTTGAGGGGCTGGGGAGATGGCTCAGTGGAATAAGCACTTCCCCAGCAAGTGCAAGGGCCTGAGTTCAATCCCGGG
>NW_004524863.1:788772-791971 GCF_000260255.1 Octodon degus
AGAAAGAAAGGGGAAGAGAGGAAAAACCCTGAAAAAAACATGATTCCACAGAAAAATTCTACCTCTATTTAGGAACCTAGGTTTGGCTGTTGGGCCTCAAAGCAACACCTCAGGTCAGTTTTCATAGGAAATTGTGACTATATAGAGTCCTCGTATCTCTCAATAGAAGTCTCAGCATTTGCTGGGCATGGTGGCTCACACCTGTAATCCCAGCGCTCAGGAAGCTGAAGCAGGAGGATAAGGAGTTTGAAGCCAGCCTAGGCTACATCTTAAAGTGCTCCAAAAAATAAACAAATAAACAACAACAAACAAAATAACCCCAGACTTGCTCTAAATTTTCTATGTGTTTTCTTGCAACTGGTATTGCTGTGTTGCCTGGGCTGGTCCTGAGCTGCTGGGCTTAAGCAGTCCTTCCACTTCAGCTCCCCAACTGGCCACGGGCACAGGCCATGTGGCTAGCCTGTTCTCCCTTCTTACCTTGATCTTCTGCCTGTAAATCTTTGCCCCTCTCTTCTCCATATCTATAGTCTGAATCATCTTTCAAGACCTGTAACAGGGCCTGGGGAGATGGCTCAGTGGAATAAGCACTTCCCTGGCAAGCGCAAGGGCCTGAGTTCAATCCCCAGTGCTGAAAAAAAAAAAAAAGCCTTATAACAAATTCTGCCCTCTTCATGAATATCTGCTTTGGTTGACCTAGTCTCACCCTCTGGACTTTTTTGGCAATTACTGCATATGCAATCCAGTTGGCAATTAATAATTGACAGCCTTGCGTCATCTTTCCTATTGTCCTGAAATGTCATTTATATCTCTTGTTATATAACTTTTTACTTGTTTGTCTTGTCTTACAATCCATTGGTAATGTTGAGCATAGGACACGTATCTTAAGCCTGACCCCAAAATGCCTTGCTAATAGTAGATCTGTAATTTATCATGAGCTCAGGGACTTCTGGTCCTAGAAGCCGCTCAGCAGCTTGACTGGCACTGTAGTTAGCATATCCATATTCTCTTTTCCTGCTAATCCCTGTTCCCTCTTGCCCTGCCCTCTCTAGGCCCCTCACTGTGAGCACGCCTTCTGCAATGCTTGTATCACTCAGTGGTTCTCTCAGCAGCAGACGTGTCCCGTGGACCGTAGCGTCGTGACAGTCGCCCACCTCCGCCCAGTGCCCCGGATCATGCGGAACATGCTATCGAAGCTGCAGATTGCCTGTGACAACGCTGTGTTTGGTTGCAGTGCCGTTGTCCGGCTCGATAACCTCATGTCTCACCTTAGCGACTGTGAGCACAACCCGAAGCGGCCTGTGACCTGTGAACAGGGCTGCGGGTGAGAGTCCTTCCCCTCTGCCCTCTGTGGATCAGCCCCTCCCCCCTCCCGTTTTGCCTGCATGCCCGCTAAGCATTCCTGCCCTTCTGTGCTTCCTGATCTTCCCCCAGGACCTCAGCTCCTTGTCACTTTTCCAGCTATGATCTTTTTGCTCTCTCTCTCTCTTTTTTTTTTTTTTTTTTTTTTTTGCGCAACTGGGGATTGAACTCAGGCCCTTGAGCTTGCCAGGCAAGCGCTTATTCTACTGAGCCATCTCCCCGGCCCCTGCTCTTGCTTTAAAGAGGAGGAGAGCAGTTCAACAATCTGTGTGATAAAGCTAAAGATTGATTCGCTTCGTTCTTTCGTTAGGGTCCTGTACTACTATCTGTGAGGCTGACTGCTCTAATTTCCAGATTTCATATTTCCTCTTGCCCTATTTTTTTCTTTCAGAGAGGTGTGAAATACTTGATTAAATGCTGGTAGGTAGTTAGGGCAGTAAATCTAGGGTCTTTCAGCAACTAAGCCTGGTATGGTAGCACATGCCTGTAATCCTTGGGAAGCTGAGGCAGAAAGATCATTGTGAGTTTAAGGCCAACCTGGACTACATAGTGAGATCAAGGCCAGCCTGAACTACACAGAGGGACCATGTCTTGAAAAAAAGAGAGAGGGGCCGGGGAGATGGCTTAGTGGAATAAGCCCTTGCCAGGGAAGCGCTTATTCTACTGCACCATCTCCCTGGCCCCAAAAGAGAAATTTAAGAGTAGAAGAAAGCCCACTCAGAAAAAAAAAAAAAAGAAAGAAAAAAAGAAAGCCCACTCAGAAGCTTTCTGCCAAGAACACACTGTTTTCCCATGTGTCTCACTGAATGGGTTGGTTTTGCTCTTTCCTTACCTGGACTGCAGCCTGGAGATGCCCAAAGATGAGTTGCCAAACCACAACTGCATTAAGCACTTGCGTTCTGTGGTACAGCAGCAGCAGACACGCATCGCAGAGCTGGAGAAGACGTCAGCTGAACACAAACACCAGCTGGCAGAGCAGGTAGGACCCAGAGCACCCACAGCTTTCACTCACTTCACATCAATCCCGTGGCTCCTGTGTAAGGAGCTTCGCTGAGCACTGGGGAAGCAGCAAAGAATGAGACCGCTCTATACCTGTCTTCCTGAAGAGGCTTGTAGCCTGGTGTTCCTCAGATCTCTCAGCAGCCCTCATTCTCAGATAAACTCTTGGCTTTTATCTGCTGTCTGCTTTAACCATCACTCCTGGTTCTGCTTCACCTCCACAGAAGCGAGACATCCAGCTGCTAAAGGCATACATGCGTGCAATCCGCAGTGTCAACCCCAACCTTCAGAACCTGGAGGAGACAATTGAATACAACGAGATCCTAGAGTGAGTGTCACATAGGACATGGAGTCACTCACTCCATATCCTGGGACCAAGGCCTGAAAGGAGGAAGAGCAGGGGAATGCCGGAGGAGAACAGTAAGAGCTGGTCCAGGGCCACTGCTTCTCAGATGTTTGGGTGAAGTAGAGGGCAGAGGAGATAACCTCAGCTGCAGTACTGGATCTCTTATTTATTTGGGTAGATGGAAGGGGAAGCCTGTCTGAGGATGCAGTTTATCTGGAATTAGGTGAGTACCACCATGTATAAAGCCCTGTGTTAAAGGCTCTAGAGTGCTAGGAAGGCCAAAAAGAAATAGAAGATATCGTCCCTGTCTTCAGGTAGCTTACAACCCAGAGAAGAGGCAGAGTGCAAGTCCAGGAAAGTGATCTAGAATGCAACAAAAACAAGCGAAGTCTAAGATCTCTTTCAGTTCTGGAGTCCTATACAGTTCATAGACTAAACTGTAAGTGTGAAATTATATGTGTGTGTATATCTATATCTATATCTATATATATATAT
>NW_004524863.1:792071-809435 GCF_000260255.1 Octodon degus
TATATATATGGCAAATAGTGCCAAGTGGGACACAGTACAATGGAACCTTTGCATCATTCAGTAAATATATGTTGAGTACTTACTTTGTGCCAGGCATGATGTATGTTAAGCACTGAGAATGGGATTTCAAAGAAAACAAGAACAGAACTTAAACTCATGGGCTTTAATCTGGTGAGTAACATGTGGTGACTCAGATGGGGTCAACTAGGGTAAGATTTGAGGTTTCTGAGCCAGTGCTGGAAGGAAAGATGAATAGAGTCAAGCTAAGCACAGGGTGGGTGGGTGTTCTTAGAAGCAGCCAAAGCAATGAAAGGAAATTGAGCTGGAATGACCACCTCCAACCCCCTCCACACAGGTGGGTGAACTCCCTGCAGCCGGCCAGAGTGACCCGCTGGGGAGGGATGATCTCCACCCCGGACGCAGTGCTCCAGGCTGTGATCAAGCGCTCCCTAGTGGAAAGTGGCTGTCCTGCCTCTATTGTCAACGAGCTGATTGAAAATGCCCACGAACGCAGCTGGCCTCAGGGTCTGGCCACACTAGAGACAAGACAGATGAACCGACGCTTCTATGAGAACTACGTGGCCAAGCGCATCCCTGGCAAGCAGGCTGTTGTGGTAATGGCCTGTGAGAACCAGCATATGGGAGATGACATGGTGCAGGAGCCGGGCCTTGTCATGATATTTGCGCATGGCGTGGAGGAGATATAGGAGAGATTGACTGGCTATCAGGAAGAGATGGAAATCTGAAAGCCCTATCACTCCAGCATCTGGGCCCTGAGTCCTCCCCGTTTTCCTTAAGGCTGAGCCACAAATCCCCCTGCTTTTCTGGCACAGAAGGGCAATGGGACACTTTGTTCAGCCTTCAGGGGTGGAAACCCAGATTCCTGCCTTTTGCCATATTTTTTTCTTCTAAAATGTCTGTAAATTCTGTCTGGGTAGGAATGTACCCATTTTTGTATTTTCCTGCCAAGAGTCCATGGTTCCAGATATTTGCAGAAAGCACAAAGAGATTAGTTTTGCCTAGAGGCTCACGGTGGAGTAAGGAATCTCTAATTGCCCTTTTCCTCCTAAGCCAGGGAATCGGAGCAGGCAGACCTGTTGACTCTTAAGTGGCATCTAGAAGGCACCTCTGGGGAGGAGACATCCAGGAGAACTGGTCAGGGTGGAACCAAAACCCTAGAAGTTTGTAGGCCAGTGATTGGCCATTCCTGATAGCCCTGGGGGAAGCCTGGAGCTCTGTGCCAAGCACCTCCTCCGCAGCCCACCTTGAGGTGCAGCGCCTGCTGGGACTGCAGGAGCACAGGCTAGGATGCAGAGAGTTGATGAGCTCTTTGTGCCTGCACTTTCCTAATTGGGGAAAGGCAGGGCTGAGGGGAGGAGTTAGGCTGATGGGTTCATACACTCAGCAAGAAGCTGCTCTCTGGCTTTTGCTGAAATAGGGCGGGCACTGCCTTTTGTGGCATGTCCATGATAGTTTCATAGACCTTTCACTGGTCCTGTGATTGTAGTTATTTTGATAATTTCTTTTAGCTGTTGTTTGTCTATATTTTACAAACCCAATCTGTTTTCCACATTTTTAAAAAATAGAATGGCCTTGTTAGGGCTTACACCACATTCTAGCCCAGCTACATTGTTGGCATTTAATTTATTTACTTTTTTTTAAGAAATGAAAAAAGAAAAAAAATTAACAAAATTTAAAGTTTGTTTCAGTTTGTTTTGGGGGGTGTTGTTTCAGCTTTGCTCTTTCTGTTGGGATTCTGGATAGGGTGGGGCAGGGATAGGGTCTTTTACATTTTTCCTTCTCAGCACAGCCTTTGGTTTTAATATAGGAAGAGCCAAGGGGGTCCTTGGTTGACTCTGACACCTGTTCCCACCCTCTGTAACCCATCTGCAGTGAGGAGCTTCCTGCTCCTGTGATGGATGTGACAGTCCAGCATGAATGCCTAGGCCCTGAAGAAGTTTCCTCCCAGCCCAGCATCTTACCATAAAACCCTGGATTAGAGCACTGATTTTGAAGCGGCCCTCCTCCCAACTTTCCTTGGAGCTGGGTTCTAAGTTTCACCTGACAGACAGGCTAAGAACGATACCTTTGTGTGCCTGAGAACAGGCTGTGCTCTGCTGTATCCACCTAAGCACTTCCATTTGAGGCTCCCTGGGGCTTTCCTTGATTCCTATGGTGACTGGCAGAGTCAGGCAGGTGAGCTCAGAGAGAGACTGGGGCTCCCCTCCGCAGTGTCGTTGGGTCTTTGGAGATTTATTCCAGACCAGTGTGCCATTGGATTGGGTAGTCGGATCACAGCTCCACTGGGTTGGGATGGTAGCTGATGCTTGAAGAACAGTTCCAGCCCCAGGAAACTGCTCAGGAATTTGAAACAATGGGACTGTGAGTTGGGTTACGTTTCTTAAAACACACACCACACACACACACACACACACACACACACACACACACACACGCCTTAGCAGGGGCCACGCTCTCCTGTCTTCACCCCTAGATGGAGCCAGGCAGCTCCGTTACGGCTTCCTTCCCCTTTGCACTGGTGTCTCTTCGGGTTGCTGGTTGTGTTGTATGTGCTGTTCATGACTACACTAATAATAAACCTGTCTCTCAAACCTCTGAATTCTTAAATCACCATCACTCCCCTTGTGAAGGTTTCTTCCTCTGCTGAGGTTTTTCTTTCACCCCAGTTCCCTTCCTTGCTTGCTTTGTAACCTATCTTGACCCAGACAGGACATCTGGCAGTGGTGTATCCCTCCTGTCCACTTGGCCACATGTGCCCTCCTGCATCCTTTCCTCCCTCCTGTTCATGGCAGCCAAAGCTCTCCCTGGGTATCAGAACTGAGCTTTTTCTGTGGTGTGCTAAATCCCATGTCTTCCTGGGTACTTCTGGGCTTGGGATCTTTTTTCTTTTCTTTCTTTTTTTTTTTTTCCTTCATCTTTTTGAGACAGGGTCTCAGTGCAGCTCAGACTGGCCCTTAGCTCATTTATAGCCCAGGCTGGTCTTGAACTCTCAACGATTCCCCCTCAGCCTCCCAAGTGCAGGGATTACACATGTGTGCTACCATGCCCTGCTGGGGCTGTTTGTACAGAAAATATGTATGCTTCTTTCCTCTTGTCCTACAGGTACTTCTGTTTTGGAGTCTTTGTTTTGGAATTACTCTGTAGGCTGCTGGGTAGCCTCCACCCTTCAGTGGTTCCTTACCAAGAAAGCAAGTGTGAGGAGGAAAAACCAGAAGTACCACATGTGGTTGTCAAACCTTGATAAAGCCTTTTCGAACACTTTTTTAAAAAAAAATTTTTTTGAGGGCCCGGGGAGATAGCTCAGTAGAATAAGTGCTTACCTGACAGGTGCAGAGTCCTAAATTCAATCTCTGGTACTGGAAAAAAAAGTTCTTTTTGAAATCGGGTCGGGGGGGCCAGGGAGATGGCTCAGTGGAATAAACACTTCCCTGGCAAGCACAAGGGCCTGAGTTCAGTCCCCGGTTCTGCCCAAAAAAAAAAAAAAAAAAAAAAAAAAGGGGGGGGGGGTGTCTCATGGGGCCAGGGAGATGACTCAGTAGAATAAGCGCTTGCCTGGCAAGTACGAGGGTCTGAGGTTCAAATCCCTGGTTCTGCAAGGTTCAAATCCCTGGTTCCACACACACAAAAACAGAGTCTCACTATGTAGTTCAGGCTGGTCTCAAATTTGCAATGATCCTCTTGCCTCAGCCTCCTGAGTTCTGGGATTAGGGAATGTACTACCACACCTAGCCTTTCCTAAGCATTTTCTGTCACCACCTCCCTGCCATGAGAAGAAATCCCTTTCCCCTGAGCTTTAGTTTAAATTTGTAGAATAGTACATGTCTGATATAAATGTATTTTAGAAATTCTAGTTAGAATGGTAGGGGGAAGGGCCTGGGAGATGGCTTAGTGGAATAAGCGCTTCCTTGGTAAGCGCAAGGGCCTGAGTTCAATCTCCAGTTCCACAAAAAAATGGTAGGGAGATTCCTACACTCAGTCTCTCATATGTGATTAGAAAATAATGATATCAAAAGTAGAGTGAAGGGCCCGGGGAGATGGCTCAGTAGAATAAGTGCTTGCCTGGCAAGTGCAAGGGCCTGAGTTCAATTCCCTGTTCTGCTAAATAAATAAGTACAATGAGGGCCGGGGAAGATAAGATAGCTCAGCAGTCTAAACACCTACCTGCCTGGCAAGCACAAGGACCAAGGTTCAATCCCTGGTACCTGCCATGCCAGTCCTGGAACCCTGGGCACACCATGCTAGCCACTGAAACCAGGTGTGGTGGCACACACCTGTAATCCCAGCACTGGGGAGGCTGAGACAGGAGGATCACTATGAGTCTGAGCTACATGGCAAGATCCTGTACCAAGTAAGTAATTTTTTCTTTTTTTTTTTCTTTTCTTTTTTTCTTTTCTTTCTTTTTTTTTTTTTTTTGTGTAACCGGGGATTGAACTCAGGCCCTTGCACTTGCCAGGCAAGTGCTTATTCTACACAGCCATCTCCCTAGCCCCAAGTAAATAAATCAAAAAGAATGAGCTGAGTGATTGCATGTTCGTGAAACCAGTAAATTTTTTTTTTTTTTTTTTTTTTGTACCAGGGATCAAATTCAGGACCCTGGGCTTGCTAGGCAGGCGCTTATGCCACTGAGCTATCTCCCCAGCCCTAGACTTCTACTAGACTTCTATTTCCCTGAAACTCCTTTCATTTTTCTTTATGAACCTGATGTTTATTCTTTTGAATGTCACAAATGGTAACAGCTTTTAGGGTAGTTTTTGTTGTTTTTTTGAGATGGTTTTTCTGTGTAACCCAGGCTGGCCTCACAAGTCCTCCTGCCCCAGTTTCCTGAGTGTTAGGATTACAGGCGTGTTCCTATGTGCCCAACTTAGATTTGATTTTTAGAAGTAAATATTCATTGAATGTGGGCTGGTGAGATGGCTCAGTGGTCTAAAGCACCTACTTAGAACAAGCTTAGCAAAGCACAGGGACCGCGGTTCAATCCCCCAGCACCACATGCCAGCCAGCCCCGCCCCCTGGCGGGCTGAGCTGGCCACACACACACACACACACACAAATAAAAAAAAAATATTCATTGAATGTGTACCTTGCAAAGTATACTTACTAGAGTGGGCCTAGGGGATGAGGGGTTCATGTAGCAGAAGGCACCAGCCTACAGAGAACTTACTCCCTGGGGCCTGTAAGAAGGCATAATAAATAAGCTAAGATTCACTATGGGCAGAGAGATGAGTGGGATGTGGTGGCACATGCCTGTGATCTCAGCTCTTGAGGGGCTGAGGGAAGAGGATCACTTCAAGGATAGCCTGGGCTACAGAGTGAGACCCTGTCTCAAAAAACAACAAAAGCCGGGGAGATGGCCCAATGGAATAAGCGCTTCCCTGGCAAGCTCAAGGGCCTGAGTTTAATCCCCGGTTCAGCTAAATAAATAAAAGTTTAAAAAAAAAAAAAAAGCCTGAGGCCCAGTAACAACATGGGCCCACCAGTTTGCAACCTCTGTTTTAAGATGATATTACAACGTGAATAAAAAGTGAACACGGGGGCCGGGGAGATGGCTCAGTAGAATAAGCGCTTGCCTTGCAAGCCCAAGTGTCTGAGTTCAATCCCCGGTTCCACCAAAAAAAAAAAAAAAAAAAAAAGTGAACACGAAGGATATAGTGAAGAGATGAGTATATCTGGAACCTAAAGTTTGTTGAAGGAACAAATGAAAGAAGACTACAGGTAATCTGAGGCCAGATTTTTGCATGGTAAGCACTTTGGAAGATATTTTACAAGTAACCTTTTGAGAACAAGGATTTCCAACTCATTCTTTTCATTCTCTCTGTGTGTGTGTGTGTGTATGTGTAACGAGGGATTGAACTCAGGCCCTTGTGCTTGCCAGGGAAGCACTTACTCCACTGAACCATCTCCCTGGCCCTATCCAACTCATTCTGATGACAGTGAAAAGGAAGCAAGAGACTAGTATCAACAATATTAGTAAGAGTTCTTTTCTCAGTCAGCTGCAATGGACTTTGGTGTCGAGGACAGTAACTACCATCAGTTCTAGTGCGGTGGCGAAACCTCAGATGCAGGGTCTTCTGGCCAGGCGTCTGCAGGTTCATACTGATGGGAGTATTCCTTGTCTCCCTGGGGATTGCAGCTCTAGTTTGGTGTGGCTGACCCAAGAAAGAAAGCATATGCAGATTTCTACAGAAATTAGGGTTCCCCAAAAGATTATGAAGAAGGCTGCTATCTTTCAGAGTGCAAAGTGATTTAGGAGTAAAAAAGTTGCTTTGGATTAAGTACCCTAGATGTTTGCCACTGATCTGTGTTCCTGTACTGTGGTACATCAATGTGTGGGCTAAGGAATACTTAGTTCCTCATGACAAACACTTGTGTGGACAGTAAGCTTTCCAGTAATTATATAGTGATAAGGGCTTGAGGTGTGAGAGATACTTAGGAAGGAAAATTGATAGGTGACATTTACTTTGCTGAGATTAATAATGTGTCAGGTAGGTGCTAGACATGCTAGGCATTTGAGATAATCTATGTCACTGAGACATGATTTGAATGGATTTTGCAGATTAAAAGGTAACACATTTTTGTACAAATATTCAGAAGTCCAAATGGTATGTTGCAAAAAGATGCAGACTAAGTGCAGTGGAATAAGGAAGAAGGTTTGGCTACCTACTTGGTAGCATGCCGAGGGAAGGCTTCTCAGAAGAATTCCTGGAACTGCGTTCTGAACAGGGCCAGCGACCAAGAATTACAGAAAGGGGAGTCACAACTACATTGAGTGCCTACTATGAGCCAGGCACTATTCTAAGTAAACACGAGTCATCTCAACAGTTTTTGGCAGTATTGCCAACCCCATGTGATCTGCAGGCAAGTGAGGTGAAGGACAAGATTCACACAGAGATAATCAGATCATCTGGATTTGAACCCAAAAGTCATCCCAGAACCTCAGCTCCGACATGTAGTACCAGCAAAGAGCGCCATTACCAAAGTTCAGAGATAAGAGTGGAGGCTCCCCACCCCCTCCAGGGTTTTTAAGGGTGACACAACGTTAACCTAAGCAGGCAGGAGAAGAGGAGCAGCAGGTTTGGGGGTGATGAATTCCTGTGGGGAACACTGGATAGGGAGCATGTCTGGCTCAATAAAGGTGTTTAGGCTATGAAAGCATCATTCTGGAGCTTAAGAGCAAGACCTTAGTGTCAAGATAGCTGTCGAGAGATGATCAAGGAATTCTAGGAATGAATGCAGACTCTGAAGAGGGCCCTGGGATCCCAGCATGGTAGCACAAGGCTGTAATCACCAGCCTCTGAGAGCTGAGGCCAGAGACTCCCAAGTTTTAGCCCAGCCTGGGAACTTAGCAAAGTCCTGGCTCTGTCAAAGGGCTGGGGATGTAGCTCAGTGTGAACACCCTTGGGTTCTTGGGGGACTTAGGCATCCCAGAGGAAATCCAGGGGGAAAATGAGCTATGTGGTAAAGTTGATGTCTTCCAAAAGTTATTTATTTAGCTGGGAATCAAACTTAAAAGTAATTTTGAAGTAATCACCTAAATGTGGCTCATAGGGGCCTGGGAGATAGCTCAGCAGCATAAGCGCCTGCCTGGCAAGTGCAAGGTCCTGAGTTCAGTCCCTGGTACCAAAACCAAAACTAAATGTGGCTAATTAACTATGGAGTTCCACAAATGTTTCATGGCGCATCCTGAAACAATTTTAGGTTAAAGGTCCAGTCAAATAGCTCAGCAGATTAAAATGCCAGCAAGCAGGCACAGGGGCTGAGGGTTAGATCCCCCGGGACGCACTTACGGGCAACTGAGAATGGGCAAGCTGAGACCAGGAATGCCATGCAAATCTCATCCCCGGGGTGTGCTGAGATGGCACCCAGACTGGGTGTGGTGGCGCATGCCTGAAATCCCAGCACTTAGGAGGCTAAAAACAGGAGGATCCCTAGGAGTCTGATTTGTGTAATGAGCCCCTGTAGGAAAAATATTTAAACTACAGGGCCAGCCTGATAGCCTAGTGGACTAAAGCGCCTGCTTAGGCAGAGCACAGCGGCGAGGTTCAATCCCTGCCGTGCCAGCCCTGCCCCCCTGGGGCACGCTGAGACTGATTGAGACTGGACATGGTGGCATGTGCCTGTAATCTCAGTGCTTAGGAGGCTGAAAACTGGAGGATCACTATGAGTCCGATCTACGTAGTGAGACCCTGTAGACCCTGTCCTAAATATGGGGAACAAACAAACAAGCAAACAAACCCCTAAAAGCTCTTGAAACATCAGCTTTAAAGAGAAAGTTACATAAAGCAATGTTGATTAAGATCTAAGTTTATAACTGAAAAGATCATTGCAACAGTAGCTTTATTTTATTTTATTTTTTGTACTGGCAATCAAACTTGGGACCTCACACTTGCCAGGAAGGTGCTTTGCCACTGAGCTACATCCCCAGCCTGGTATCAGCTTGTTGGTTATAAGGTCAAGAGACAAAAGGAACTTCATGACAGAAAGCACAAGTTAGGCTGTCATATGGAGATCACCAGACTAATTAGATGGGAAGCCCCTTACTAGGAAAAAATCAAGGATTGAAAAGAAATGGATGATGTAGACAGGGTATGTGAATAATAGGAGCTTGTATTTAGTCAGGTAGGGAATTGAGGTTCCTGAACAGGGGAGTACTGTGACGAAAGTGGTGTGGGTTTTCATTTTGTTTGTTGAGACTGTTTCACCATGTAGCCCAGGCTGGCTTCAAACTCTAAGGATCCTCCTACCTGATGGAATTCTAGGTGTGGGCCACCATGACCCAGCTTGTTTGTTTTTGTTTTGTTTTTTGAGACAGGGTCTCAATATGTAGTTCAGGCTGGCCTCAAACTTGGGCAATCCTCTCCCCTCAGCTTCTACAGCGCTGAGATTGAAGGTGTGCACCACTGTACCAGGCACCAGAGGCAGTGCTTCAGGATACTGACACTAGGGGAGGGTAGAGTTAAGTGTGATGGAAGTGGGACACCTGGAAGGCCACTATTAACAGGAATGAATTCAGATGATGCGCTAGAGGAAGCAACTGATGAATGATGTTTAATAGGATGAAAGAAAATATCAAAGAAATCTTACATGCCAGCCCTGCCCTGGGGCACACTGAGACAGCAGTTGAGACTGGGCGTGGAGCCATGTGCCTGTAATCCCAGCTCTTGGGGGCTGTAAATAGGTGGAGCACTACAAGTCCAATCTAGTAGTGAGACCCTGAGCACCCTTGTAGACCCTTCCCTAAAACACACACACACACACGCGCGCGCGCGCGCGCGCGCGCGCGCATGCGCGCGCGTGCAAAGAAATCTTAAAGTTGAAAACCACAAGAAATTGAGAGAATACTAGTAACAACAGAAACAGAGTAGTTGGACATGGTGGTACATGCCTGCAATCCCAGCATTTGGGAAGCTGAGGCAGGAGGACTGACAAGAGTTAGAAGCCAGCTTGGGATGCAGTGAGTTTGAAGCCAGCCTGAACTACATAGACTGTGTCTCAAAAATTAAAAAAAAAAATTTTTTTCAGCATATGATTTAGAGACAGAAGTTCTGTTGCACTTCAGCTAATATTAGGTCATACCTAGGGCTGGGGAGACAGCTCAGTGGCATAAGTGCCTGACGGGCATGTGCATGGTCCCAAGTTCAATCCCACACACACAAAAGAAAGTCATGCCTAGAAAGGTGGCTTTAGTGTCATCTTAGAAGAAGAATGAAGCTTTGGTAGAATTCCATAGAAGAAAGACAAAACAAATGACATGGAAAAACACAGTTCTTACTGAAGGCCAATAAGAAATTAATAGGTTGAATGCAACATTCTTGGGAGGCTGAGGCAGGAGGATCATCATGAGTGCAAGGCCAGCCCAGCCTGAATTATATAGTGAGACCCTACCTCAAAAAGAAAAAGATTTGGTGATTTGGAATTATCAAATGATGGTGAAGTTTTGTCTTGGATCCAGTCGAATAGGAAAACTTGAAGGTGTTATGAGGGATATTTATGAAAAGTTCCTTATGAGGTTGAATAGGAGTGGAAGCAGAGGTTGAGACAGTAAGGGAAGATGAGCAAAGTTAAACTTACAGTGGACTGAAGCAGTAGGAGAAAAGTAAATATGTAATAGTGGGGGAAAGGGAGGCAGATCAAGATGCATGAAGACAAAAAGATGACCTGCTCAGATGGAAATGGGAGAATGGAGGAACCCGACTTGGGGTGGACCTAGAGCGATGGTAGAAATTTGAAATTACCTGTCATACACAAAGGTTCAAAGCTTGGCCTGTCCCAAAAGTTACAAGAGAAGCATCTGAGAATGCGAGATGACCTTCAGGGGTCAAACTGCCTTTACCACACTCCCATTCTTGGTCTAGACCAGAGCCTAGAGCCTCCATTTTGTAAATAAGGGAGTGTGTGCCCCTTCACAGCATGGTTGTTGGCTGCCCTCTGCTGGTCAGTTTTGGTCTTGGCTCTCTGACAACAGCCTGTGCCAACCGGGATGTGCAGGCGCACAATACAGCCCTGAACCAATTCTAAGATATTATTCTGGCTAATTGGCCGAAATAGCTCAGCTGGGAGAGCGTTAGAGTGAAGATATTATTCTGGCTAAACTAGATAAATAAGATTAGATGCTATGTAATCACAAAAATTATTTCTGTACAAATTTGACCATATCTGTAAATAATGCCTTGTAGAGAATATGTAAAGAAACCAAATACACATGGGGCTGGGGAGATGGCTCAGTAGAATAAGCGCTTGCTTGGCAAGCGCAAGGGTCTGATCCGGTTCTGCAAAAAGAAAGAAAGAAAGAAAGAAACCAAATACACAGTACTCCCAAAGTTTATAATCTATTCCAAATGGGTTTATACATATATAACCCAATACTGGGCAGGTGCTGGGGCCGGAAGATGGCGGCAGCTGCCGAGCTGAAGCTGCTGGAGAAGTCTCTGGGGCTGAGTAAGGGTAATAAGCACAGCGCTCAGGGCGAGCGACAGAGTCCAGTTCTTCAGACCAACAATGGCCCAAGTTTAATAAGACTAACAACAATAGCAACTCATCTAGCCAAGCAAGCCAACAAAGAACATTTGCTGGGAAGCACAGCAGAAGAAAAGGCAATGGTTCAGCAGTGGTTAGAGTCCTTTTTTGTTTGTTTTTTTTGCAGAACCGGGGATTGAACTCAGTCCTTGAGCAGTGGTTAGAGTACAGGGCCACGTGGGTAGACGGACACTCCAATAAGGAAAATGCTCACACACTCTTGAAAGATCTTAATTCATATCTTTAAGATGAAGTGGGGGGGGTGCTGGTGAGATGGCTCAGTGGTCTAAAGCACCTACTTAGAACAAGCTTAGCAAAGCACAGGGACCATGGTTCAATCCCCCAGCACCACATGCCAGCCAGCCCCACCTCCTGGTGGGCTGAGCTGCCCCCCCCCACAAATAAATTTAAAAAAAAAAAAAGATAAAGTATAGGGTCTGGGGAGATGGCTCAGTGGAATAAGCGCTTCCCTGGCAAGCACAGGGGCCTGAGTTCAATCCCCAGTTCCAAAAAAAAAAAAAAAAAAGATAAAGTCTACCATACAGGATACAACCTTACCTTAGCAGATATCCTACTGTACTATGGATTTCATTGCTTTATAGTTGACCTGACAAGAGAAAGAAAAATATCTTAATGTGTCTCGCTGGTTTTGCCACATTCAGACTCTCCAGGAATCAGGCAACATCTGTCAAGTGTTGTCTTCATCAAGAACAGATTATATTCCAGTTCTCACTAGAAGTTATGCATGCCCTACAGAGGTGTGATTAAAAGTGTTTAAATGGAAAGTGTATTCTTTACACAGGACTAACATAAATTGATATGCAGCCATTGCTTATTTATTGGAGCTGATAGAATTTTAGAAGTGTAAACTCATGTCTGAATGTTTTATTTGTTCATTAGTTGAAGTCTTGCAGTTTTTTATATAAAAACTCAACTGCTATCAAAAAATTGATCAGAAAAAAAATTGATCAAGTATACATTACCTTGCTTTTTTTTTTTTTTTTTTCCTTTTTGCTCCGAATTCCTTCAGGGCAGGTTTGGCTGGCTTGAGTTGTGGGGATCGAACCACAGTAACCTGAGCCTGACTGCTTTGTTGAAGCAGCCACTTCAAGAACTAAGCTAAGGGGCAGGGCCCCCATTACCTTGTTTTTATAGGTAGATTTATTTTAATAAAAGTTGCAAATCAGTGGTTTAATCTTTCTTTTTTCTTTTTTTTGGTGGAACCAGGGATTGAAATCAAATCTTTGCATTTGCCAGTCAAGCGTTTATCCTACTGAGCCATCTCCCTGGCCCCAATCAGTGGCTTAAACTTAGATCATCCTCAGAATGGTTAACCTACTGGGCTATTTATTAACTCCTTTCATATTTTAAAATTCATTTTCCTCTTAGGGACATTTACAGTAGTTTATTAAAAACTAATAAATTATGCCAGTGGTACAGAAAGGAAGACATGTATTTGTTTTCAGATATGTATGTAAACTAGTAAATGTGGGTTTTTTTTTAAAGGTTTCAAAAATTTATTTATTTATTTTTTTAAATTTATTTATTTATGTGTGTGTGTGCGTGTGGTCAGCTCAGCCCACCAGGGGGCGGGGCTGGCTGGCATATGGTGCTGGGGGATTGAACCGCAGTCCCTGGGCTTTGCTAAGCTTGTTCTAAGTAGGTGCTTTAGACCGCTGAGCCATCTCACCAGCACCCAAAATTTATTTATTTAATAGTGCTGATCACAGGAAAAAAAAAAAGGAAGGATATATATTAATCATGATTTTCTTTTTTTGGTGGAACTGGGGATTGAACTCAGGCCCTTGCGCTTGCCAGGGAAGCGCTTTATCCACTGAGCCATCTCCCCGGCTTCCTAATTAAGTATATTCCATTGTCCAGGCAATGGTTATTTTTTTTAAATTTTTCTTTTTTTTTTTTTTGCAGAACCGGAGATTGAACTCAGACCCTTATGCTCGCCAGGGAAATGCTTATTCAAAATTGAGCCATCTCCCCAGCCCCAGCAATGGTTATTTTTAAAACTTTATTCAGTATTGTCTTGACCGTGATTAAAAGATGACATCGTCTTGTGACCTCCCAGAGGGTAAATGTGTTGTAGCTCATGTGCAACTCCTTACAGTCCTCGCTTGGTCCTCCTCCAGTGTCTCCTCTTGGAGTTGTACCTGATTTTATTACCCGTCTTCATATGAACCCACTGAGGAATGGGGCGATTCTGCTTTTGCTTCTTGGCCAGGAATCATTTGATTCTGAAAGTCTTGTGAAAAGACATGGTGAGGGTAGGAGGTGAGAGCACACACTCAATGGTGGACTGAAGCAGAAGAGTGTAAATGTGGTTTTTCAAAAAAGAAAAAAAAAAGGGGGGGTGCCAGGGAGATGGCTCAGTAGAATAAGGAAGCACAAGGGTCTGAGTTCAATCCCTGGTTCCACCAAAAAAATAAAAAATAAAAATAAAACAATACTGGGATAAAAACCAGGGCCTTCTCTGTGAACTAAAATCCCATCCTTTATTAAATTGTGAAACAGGATCTTGCTATTATTAAATTGCTTGGCTGGGCTGGAACTTTTTAATCCTCCTGCTTCAGCCTCCATGGTGGTGAGATTATAGGCATGCACCACCAGATCTGGCTATAAGCTACAACTAAACTTTAAAAACAGCATGGCTTGGGGCTGGGGAGATGGCTCAGTAAAATAAGGGCCTGAGTTCAATCCCTGGCTTTGCCAAAACAAAAAAACAGCATGGCTTTTTTGTTAGAGACAGAGTCTTGCTACATAGTTCAAGTTGCCTTTGAACTCACAGCCTCTTGTCTCAGCCTCACAAGTGCTGGGATTACAGGCCTGTGCTACCACACCTGGCTTGCATGGCTTATTTGTGTCAAGAGTTTACATTCAGCGGGCTTGCTAAGGAATGCCTATAATCTCAGCACTCTGGGAAGGGGAGACAGGAGGACTGCTAGTTCAAGGCCAGACTAAGTAATTTAGAGCCTATTAAAAAAAAGGGTAGGAGGGCCGGGGAGATGGCTCAGTAGAATAAGCACTTGCCTGGCAAGTGGAAGGGACTGAGTTCAATCCCCCGTTTCACAAAAAATAAAAATAAAATAAAAATAAAAAAGGGTAGGGATGTGGCTCAGCATGCTGCCCAGGGTTCAATCCCCAGTACTGGAAAAAAAAAAAAAAAACACCCCAAACTTTCAAAAGAAGGACTTCACTGCTGTTCTGCCCTTTGTGCTCTTGCTCTTTTGTTGTTTTCCACCACTATGAACTGCTGCCTCTTCCATGTGCCACTCTGCCTTGGAGCCAGCTGAGTATGGACTGAAACCTCCACGAACTGTGGGCTAAATAAATCTTTTCCTTAAAAAAAAAAAAAAAAAAGTCATATATATGACTTCATCCAACAAAATTAAGGAGAAGGATGTAGTGGGAAACTAAGTGAGGACAAAAAAGATTTTTTCAGTCAGGTGTGGTGGTACACACCTGTAATCCCAGCACTGCGGAAGCTGAAGCAAGAGGATTGCTGTTTGAAGCTAGCCTGGATTACAGAGGGAGACTTTGTCTTTTTTTTTTTTTTTTTGGGAGAACCAGGGATTGAACTCAGGCCCTTGTGCTTGCCAGGGAAGTGCTTATTCCACTGAGCCATCTCCCCCGCCCCAAGATGTTGTTTTTAAAATATAAAGTAAAGAATAGCATGGCTGAGCATCATGGCACATGCCTGTAATCCCAACACTCAGGAGGCTGAGAAAGAAGGACTTCCATGAATTCAAGGCCAACCTGGGCTACATAAGCAAATTCAAGGTCAGCCTGAGCTACATAGTGAGACCCTGTCTCAAAAAATAAAATAAACAGCATGAACAAAGCCAAATAACTCTAGTGGGAACTAAAAGAATGCTGGTGGATAGACTATAAAGAAAGGGGAAGAGTGGTGAGAGACCTTTTCTCAGATCATGTAACAGAAAAAAAAAAACAAAACAAAACAATGCAGGGTGGGAGTAAAGGCAGCTACTGTGGATGCCCTAGTGCAACGCAACATACATTAACTTGGGCTGGGGTGCACGATCAGAGGTAGCATGCCTACCTAGTGCGTGCAAGATCCTGGGTTTGATCCCCAGAGCTCAAAATAAAAACAAAACCATCCTGGCAATCAGTAGGCCCAACCTGCACTCATCTTTTATTTTTATTTTATTTCATTTTATTTTTTTGGAGGAACCGGGGATCAAACTCAGGTCCTTGTGCTAGCCTGGGAAGCGCTAATTCCACTGAGCCATCTCCCCAGCCCTCATCTTTTATTTTATTTTTATTTTTTTTAACATTTATTGTGTGTGTGTGTGTGTGTGTGTGTGTGTGGCCAGCTCAGCCCACCAGGGGGCGCAGCTGGCTGGCATGTGGTGCTGGGGGAATCGAACCGTGGTCCCTGTACTTTGCCAAGCTTGTTCTAAGTAGGTGCTTTAGACCACTGAGCCATCTCTCCAGCCCCTTATTTTTTTTAAATTTTATTTTTTGGCAGAATGGGGGATTGAACTCAGGCCCTTGCACTTGCCAGGCAAGCACTTATTCTACTGAGCTATCTCCCTGGCCCTTGCACTTGTTTTTTAGAAAAGTTGATTGACCTGAAACATATTTAGAAGGCAGGATGATAAAAAGAACTTGTTTCCATATCGTAAAAGCAAGTCAAAAAATTCCTTGCATGAAACTTGGTGAATACTACAAGCAGACTGATGGGTTCCAGCTGGGGGGAGCACTGACCAAGGAGCAGGGGTCTAAAGGACATGGGTGACTAGAGGTGGTAACAGCAAAACAGACAGGGTGGGGCAAGCTCTATCCATTACCCTTGAGTACCTTGCTCTCTGCAATGCTGCTGTACCAGAAATAAAATATGAGGCTTGGAGGTGTGTTGCAGGCCTGTAGTAGCACTTAGGGAAGCTGAGGCAGGAGAACCACACAGTTAGCCCAGCCTGGTCTACTTAGCAATTTAGGAAGACCCTGTCTCAAATTAAAAAAATGAAACAGGCTGTGTATATAGACTTGGGTTCAATCCCCAGTAACACACACACACACACACACACACACACACACACACACACACACACACAGTACAAAAAGCCCACTAACAAGTAACACAGATCAAGAACTGGATGAGGTGACAGAGGGAGCTCAGAGCTTAGAGAAGAAAATTCCCTAGCTTGCCTAATACACAATTTAAAACAGTTCCTGGTGCACAGTGAGCACTCAGTAGAAAGTTAGGGTCCCAAGCCTCAAGCCTCAATGTTTCAGTAGCTTGAACCCAGCCCTGCCTACCAAACACCTCAAGAAGTGACTGACACTGCGTTTTGTGGGTCTTCCGCGTCGGGATTCACAAGGCAGGCTTTCCAGTCATGAAATTCACAGGCTCCCTTTTCCTGGAAACTCCAGGATTCGCTGTTACAGCGCAAGAAACGCTCACATCTTCAAGCAAAATTCAACTCTTTACCCAATTTCTTCGCGCTCTCTTCAAATAATAATAGTAACAATAATAAACTGTGCGGCAAAGCCCTGCTAACAAATTTGAAGTTAAGAGAATTGTCTCACAGACTCCAATCCTAGCGGCCAACGCAATGCTTCGCGATCACCCTCGCGCTCCTCCACGCAGGAGTGCGACCTCTACGGTTCCCTTTTCCAGCCTGAAAGCAATAAAGTACGAGGCCCGGGGTTCCCTTTGCCCGTCGTGAAGCAAAAAGAGGAGCCGTCACGAACAGGATTCGAACCTGTGCGGGGAAACCCCATTGGATTTCGAGTCCAACGCCTTAACCACTCGGCCACCGTGACTCCCAAAACCACGATTTGCCGCGCGCTTACAGAAAGGGTCCGCGCCGCGGCCGGGCGGGGCCCCGGGGCCGGGGCGGCGGGGACGCGCGCACCTGGCGCCTCCCGGCCCTCGCCCCTTACCTCGCGCCGCGCCCCTCGGAGCAGAGTCGGCGCCCGCGCGACTAGGGCGAGGGCTCGAGAACGCAGACCCGGCCGGAGCAGCGTCCGGCCTGGGCAGGCGGGGGCCGGGCCCGGGTGGCGTCGGAGGGAACTGGGGGGAGGCGCGGCGCGCGAGGCGGAGCGGGGTGTGGAGGAGGCGCGCTGGGCATGGAGGAGGGTCGGGGGCTCCTCGGGGAAAGGACTCGGAGTTGCGCAGGAGCAGGGTTCTGCGCGGGGCTGCGACCGTGCAGGAGGGGCACCGAACTTATGGTCTGGGCTGTTGGGACGCGGCGGAGGGGTGGCCCCCTCCGGGCTGAGAGGCAGCAGGGCGGGAAAGGGCGCGGCGAGGAGGAAAGAGCGCTCGCGGAGAGCGGCGCCGCCCTCAGGCAGCAGCCG